>NC_045724.1:25456168-25767866 GCF_009834535.1 Camelus ferus
TCCTTAAGTAATTGTAAAACTGGATTACTTTTCAGAAGCAGGAACACAACTAACATTTATGCCTTCATTGGGATGGTGTTACATTAACCTGTTCCCATCTAGGACTCAACTTTTCAAACCCAAACATCACGAACCAAATCAGGAAAAATCCCAAAGGAGATCCGTGACTGCCGTTCTTACCCGTAGTGCATCCCCTGGAAATACGAAGCCCTGTGGGATATGCTTCCTTATTTCTGCTATAATAACAGACGCAAATACGATAAATCACTTTGGATAGTCTTCTAGAATTGACCTACATTTTAAAAAAATGATTGCTATTAATTTTAGTTTTGTAAAACAGCAAATTAATGAGCTGAAAGTCTGTCAAGACAAAAGAAGCCTTTACAAATCCTTTCCCCTGCTTTCCTGAAGCATGGTGTCTTCATTGTCACCGTTACACCGAGGCGGTGATTATGCCATGATCTAATGACCGAAGTGACGGGGAACCGTTTGTTACTGTTACAGCCACAAGGGCTGCCTTTGTTCTGAGTATTGACTCCCTGCTACTGAAAAAAAGACCTGGGAAGTGAAGAAGCTAGCCCCAGTCCGATACCTTTATTCCTAGTTTTTATCTCAGCTGCAGAAAGAGGAAGTCAAACTGCTATTTGCATGATGACACCTAGGTTGGTGGTTCCAGAAGATGACTTTGTCCTTCTAAATTGTGGACTTGATGGGAAGTCAAATCAAAGTCAGCTCAAGTCTTTTTAGACTCATGTTCACTGCAGAGCCTACTTGTTCTGTGTATGCCTGGTTGTGACTGCCTGATCCTCGCCCACCCCACACGCTGCCCACTGCTCTGTTTGTGCAGAAGGAGTCTCCTGACAGGAAAACAGGGCATGTGCATAAATCAAGCAAAAGAAGTAGAACTGATTCAAACAGCCTCCTTCTGAGTCATAATGAAGAGAAAATAGTTTGACATACTTCAGATAATTTTTAAATAGATGCTTACATTTTTTTTTTAATGTAAAAATCTGAAATCTTGTCATGGGGTTGAAAATTGTTCAGCGTCGTGACAAATCCAATATCCTAGAGATCCAGGCAGCCCCCAACCAGGAAAGGGCACGGCGTGGATCTCTTCTTCCAGCACAGGGTGACACAGCCCTGCCCTTGAGCAGGTGCAGGCCTGGATACAGTAACTTTGTATGGAGTTTAATTCAATTTCTAGCATATTAAACCAGTGACAGTGTAACCCAGGACAAGCTTTTAATTTAAAAGCAAATCTAGCTCTGACAACAGCCTTCTCGTTGACATGATGGATCGTTCCTTTTAAGCCTGTGAAGCATTGTTCCTATTTGCTAATCACAGCGCTCCAGCTGTGCACACCTCGCCGTGTGGCGTGGAGAAGGCAGCCCGGCTCCCCGAGCCTGTGCGGCACACCTCTCAGAACGAGCGACGTGCAACACTTCGAACATCGGCTTCAAACACTAAGATATGGGTTTTAATGAAAATGCTCTGATATGATTATAACTAAAATTCAGAACTGACACAAAATAAGTTGCATTATACAAATGAGCTTAAGATTTTCTCTCTCTACGCGTAAATGGTACGAGGTCCCGTGTTTTAGACACTGATATTGTCAGCTCTGGAAAACCCCCCTGGAGATCCCCGTTGACGGACTCACACGCCGGCAGGCGCGGCTTCGGAGGAAGAGGTGCGGTCTTCCCGGCGCACGCGCTCTGGGGGCTGGGCAAGCAAGCAAGTGTTCATGGGAAGAGCAGGATCAGAATTTTCAACCTGGAAAGAACCTTGGACGTTACTTTTGACCAATCACATCACACGGATAGAAAAGTAAGACCCAGAAGGAGGAAACCAAAAGAAGATCAGCTCGTGGGGTCCCGGGGCTGTCACATCGGCTGCTCGTGCTGCCACAGGTGACCCGCGACAGCTCAGTGCCTGCCTGGGTCTGGGCTACTGAGCGCTGAAGCACCTCTAATGTCTCCCCTTTGGGTCCAGTGCCCCCCAGGGCAGCTGCCCCTCTAAACAGGACCCACCACTGATATTCTAGCTATGACGCTCTCCCTTCATCCCAGGGCCAGAGAACCGCTAACAGTCCCACAGACCCCTTCCTGCCTCTGGGGGACTTCTGGGCTGACTCATGGCCAGATTAACCCATCTTCATTTTCCCTTGCAGTATGTATTAGTTCTGTACAGATGCTAGACTTGGAAGCAGTGTTTTATGGTGACAAGAATTATGGCCATGACTGGTGGCGGTGGGTGGTGGTAGTAACAATGGAAGCGAAGGTTTTCCATAAGCAGACAAATGGGAGCACCCGAAACACCAAAAATCATTCTGTTTATAAGGATATTCTCAGAAGGTCAAACGCAGGTAAGAATTAAGTGGAAAATATCTACCCCAAAGCCTCCCCCATCTGACTTTTCTATCAGCAGGAACAGGAAAGTGAAGCTGGGCTTTTGGCTGCATCTTTCTCAGAAGAGAACTAGGTTTTTTTTTGTGAAATTTAGCCCCACATCCCTAGCACTAACAATCTAAAAAGAGCTGGGTCACTTGTATCCTCTCTAGATAACACTGCACCATTTCTGACTCACTGCACCGTTGGAAACTCAAGAAGTAATCAAGCAAGTGCAGCTACACCCTTACAGAGAAGAAAGAATAACCTGGGCTTCCTTCACAGTTGAGTAAATATTCACTGAATATGCGTTCCTATACACCTGAGTTCCAAACACAGAGTGACTTCATGAGATTTGTCCATGGGCCTCCTTCCCAACCAGTCATGCCAACAGTTACCTGGGGACACCATCATATAGCTGGTGTGGTGGTCAGAACGACACAGGCTGTTCAGGAGAATATTTCCTGTTGAGAATTACTGAATGCTGTCTCCATGAAATATATCAACATACTACAAGTATTTTATAAGATTATAACTAATAAACACTTTCTCATGACTAGCACCACCTTGAACCTTATATTTGATAATGCATGAGAATAGCAAATCCAATTCTAATTCCTAGTTTTCCTTCCACACGCCTAGAATGTGTGCCATTCAGACTCTAAAACAAGCCAAGAAAATGTGCTGATCAGATTAGCCAGCGACTTCGTGTATAGGGGAATCACTGTATCTCTTACTCAGTGACTGGTGTTACTTAAATTCATGGGTAGCCTATTTCATTGAAACTGCAAAATATAGGACATATTAATAGCAAGTCATGTACTTGGATATTCAAACATTAAGGAATTTTTTTTTTTTTTGTAAGTGACTGAGCAAAGACCTTCAAAGCTCCTGACCCAGGGATTGTGGACATTATTCAAAAATGGTAGAATCCATCCGTATAGATTCTACTTTCAACTGCTCTGTGAAAGTTGCCTGCAATTTCTTGGGGTGTAATAAGCCTAACTTTTTTTTATCTTTGTGAAGCAAACGGTGTAGAGTTCAAGTGAACGGAAAAATTACAACTTTTGTACTTACGACAAAGACCCTGAAACAGGTGTATCTACCACACAGACTTAAGCGTAAATTATTCCAACTCGTACAGAAACCCAAGTAAACGCACAGAGGGCTGTCTGATTGCGTGTGGATTTGTCATCTGTTAGCTAACACACTCTAGGATGTGGCATGGATCTGTGATGCTCCAGGGAAGATACTGGGTCCATGAACCAATGAATAGATTTCAGAGTGACACAACTGCAGTATTTCGAGCAGACTGGTACTTCTCTCATGCGCAAAAAGGCAAAGCTTAGTCCACTACGTTTAGAGCAGCATAGAACGAGAAACTGTCATAAAACCTCAGAGCTGGAAGATGATCTAGTCCAACCCTCTGTGTAGGAGCTAAAGTTGCTTCCACCACAGCTCCGCCTGTGGTTTCCACACTGTACTTACAGACAATCCAGCGATGCAGGACTCGTTGCTTCTAAGGAATCTTAGTAGATCTTGGGATCCTTTTGACTACTTAAATTGTTTTCCCTTACATACATTAATTCAAAATCTCTTCCTGTAGGTCCCATCCATTTCGTCCCAGAGGGTTGACACAAAAGTCTTTTCCACATTATAATCCTTCAGTGGTGACCAGAGAGCTCTCAGGTTTTCAGGCTTCTTTCCTATCTAACCATCCTCACGTGTATCAACCATTTTTCATGTTCCTTTCCCCCACCTCCCACATCAATAATGAATTCTAGCCTAGAGTCTGTGCAGAACTATGTGACCTGGAGGGGAAAACACTTACAATCCACCGTCTCAGTTTCCACGTGGGCAAAATGAAAGCGTCACCTCAAAGATGATTCTGAAGATCACGTAAGAAAGAAGACACGGAAACCCTCTGAAAAGTGAAGTGCGACACAGATACAAGGGACACGCTTCTGAGACCCAGGAAACCTAAATCTCAGCGTGGTGAAGCCCACCATGTCCTAAGGAAAACCTCTTCAAAAAGTAACACAAAATAAACTTTTGCCAAGAATCTACTTTAGTATGAATATAATTAATTTCAACCAATCTGTTTTTCTGAAAAATCAGCTCTCACCACGTTGGGCTTATTTATATGCCCTAATTATATCCAAACTCAATCCCTTTAAAATCAATAAACTTTTATGAAAGAAAGGACATGATCAAGTTAGAGAGGAATTGATGACAAGTCTTCTGAAACATTCAACTTCTTGCCTCTCTTCGAAATAAAACAATGTTTTGCCCTTTTGTGACCAGTCCTCCTCCTAATGACCCTCCCGTGGTTTCTCGGCGCCTTCAGAATAAAACCTCAGCTCCTTTCACCGTCCAGCCCAACTAGTCTATCTTCATCTCTAGTGACTCTCACTCACTCTCTGTCCTGCCTAGCTCTTGCTTGCATCTCTGCCCTTACACACAGTCACACCCAAGGCTCCTCAGCCAACACCCAGCTTGATTCAGATAAGAGATCTTCCCCGCATTCAAACCTTTGCTCACACATCTTCTGCTTCCAGAGCCTTACCTCAACCATGAAGGTGGTTTGAGTTTCTTGTTTCATTCCCTGTACTGAAATTTTCTGTTTACTATTCTGTCTTCCTTGTCAGAGACATTAGGTTCCTTGAAAGAAGATGTGTTTTTTCACTCATCCTGGGGATGATTAGTAACTAGCACAGTGCCTTGCACAGAGCAGGTGCTCAACACAGATGAACAGATAAGCTAATGTGCAGTCGAAGGAGCTCAGACATGTGGGGAATGGCCATTCAATAAACGCAGGGAAGGGCACCCATCTTTCCTGACCTACAGCAGAATCCAGAACTAACTCAGAATCAATAAGGAACTTTTCCAGTAGCTGAAGGTGTGACCTATATGCTATTTTCCTATCCATTCTTTATCTCTAGAGCTGTTGATTGTTTGCAAAGCACTTTCTGCTTGCTTGCGTACATTACACCATTTAATCGTTAAGGCCACTGCAAGATCACCTTATTCAGCTGGGATTTCAGGCGGCAATCTCAGCATGTCCAAGTGGTGAAACAAAGAAGGACGCTGGTCGGAGATGGTCTGAGCTCCAGCCTCTGGTCTGCCGTTCAGCCACTGGCATGTTATTGAAGAAACAGCCTACCTTATCCAAACTCAGCTCCCTCTCAGACTTTGCCAACCTTAGTCAAGGTAAATTGTCATTTTCATACATGGTGTATTTATTATCGAAGTTGGCAGTTGGAGTTAGCTAACTGAGCCAGAAAGGGCACAGACTTTAGGATAAGACAGGCCTGGTTTGGACTCCGAGCTACAGCACGTCACAGTTGGGTAATCCTGTGCCAGTTTCTTAATCTCTCTGAACCAGTTTTATCATACGTAAAAGTACTAATGATTAGAAAAGATAAGGAGTATAAAAATATTTGTAGATTTTTTTAAGAGCCATATTAAATTCTTGTTATTATAATTCTTGCTGGCCATGTTTAGGAAGGGCATAGGACAATGTTTCTCAAAGTACTTTGTGTGCCACACAATTATGACAGTATTTAGTAGGCGTGCCTTTAAAAAGTGATTGACAACTGCACGAGAGCTGACTAAGTAAAGGATGTGAGAAGCGCTGCTGTGGAGAGATCTGTTTAAGTGTCTTCAGCACGTCATTCCCTCAGCGCACGTGAATGTGGAACACACGCTAACACCTTGTGGAGGATTAAGCATGGGAAACGCAGGAAAAGCTGTTCTTTCATCAGGCGACTCTCACGATAAAATGTTCAGAGACAAATACCAAAACGGTAAAAATACGCTCCATTCTACCATCCATTGACTTTGCGACGGGCCTGTTTTCTAGGAGACAACTAAATATGTACAAACCTATACACATACGCGGGTAGGAGAAGTTCAGGTGGAATTTTAAGAGTAAGTCATAAATTCTGAGGGAAGAAGACCGAGGTATAACTGGTCATGGGGATGAAGACCAAACACTGTTCTGACTGGGCATTTATGATTCCCGCTGGCTGAACTGCATTCCTAGGAACTTCCGGGATCACACTGCGTGAGCAAGAAAGAAGAGTACTTTTTCATTCACTCACAGGCGCGGTTCCTTTAAAGTTGTAATTGCTCTTTTCACATGGTAGCAAAAATTCATTATTTCAAATGGCTCTTTCCCAGTATCAACTCCTGCAACTTTAAAAGCTGCCATTAACTTCCCATTAGTAAACTTTAATTGAAATGAATATGCATCATTCCTTATAGCGGTTGCACTTGTAATACATGTACGAACACATGCAAATTGTGTCCAAATTTTTTCAAATAGCTGTTCCTGAACAAGTAAACACTTTGATGTTATTTCAAAGGATTTTCTCTACAGAGAGCTTTTAGAATGTGGCCCTTACCTAAAATAACTAGACTTCCATGGAAATACAATGAACAGTTACCAACCAGCCTAGCTAAAATCTATGTTATTGATCTTAGTAAGTAGCACGTTAAAACATGAATAATGGCCCCTGAGCCTTGAACCACTCACACCCTGGTGTTTCTGCACCATTTGTGTACAATGCCTTGAAAAGAAAAGCTAGAAGAAGCAGAGATGCTCCTAATTTAAGGAACCATAGTGGCCAAAGACGATGGTCTACTATAATAATCTGAGATGAACTGCATCTCACCAGCTTACTGTCAAAGATACATCTAAGCCCCAAGCTCCATTCAAACATTGTACACTTAGGGAAGTCGAAACAATTCAGAATGCATGTAAGTGCAAAATTCATGAACCCTCCGATCCCGTTTCAGTTTCCTACATTAGGCTAAAGTGTTTTGTTTTGTTTTGCTTTTAATCATTATAAGGAGAAAATGAGGCTGAGTCTTAGATCATGCTTCCACCAAGTTACCACCATCCTCCAAATATCTTAACCAGAACCCAGGAACAGTAGGATTAGATAATTCAGACATGCATATTAAATACGTTGTTCTGAACATATAGACAAATATCTAAAAACATTTCCAACAATACTTCCTCCCAGATGACCACGTGTTAGCAGAACAAACTTCAAAGCCTCTAAGGGAAACACTGTAGAAATGCTTAACAAAAAGGAGCCATGTGTGACCACAAGTTCCTCCAAGTGTTGGGTTGGTTAATGCAGTTGTCTGACTGCCTGTGGTCTTCCTTCTTCATTCAATCTCCCCCTTCCCCCTTGACAGCTTTGCTGTGTGTCCAGTTGACCCAGTGGCTGTGGTCTCACTGAGATGTGTTTAGGCCCGTTTTCTTTTCCTAATTATTTCTCACTCTCTGCATTTTATGTCCTGAGATATTAAACGTCATTTTTCAATTGGGAAAGTATTTAGTTTAGAAGGTCTAGGAAACACAATTATAATTAAAACGACTCTTCAGTTCACAGAATTTGACACCCAATTTTTCATAAAGTATCAATCTGCAAGAAACTTAGATAGTTCTTCAGTCAACAGAGCTGAGAAGTGTTTGCATTATTTACATAAATCTAGAAATTCTAAAGGTGAAAGTGAGCGATTTCCAAATCCTGGTAAAGTTTGCAGAAGTTAACAAATGGAGCGTTAAGCTTCATTTGCTACATTATCAGATTAAGCCTGCTTATCCTATGAATCCCAGCCACTAAACAGTTTCAGTAATTAAATAAAACATTTGAGTTTTTCACCAAACTTGAGGAAGCACATCAAACAGTAAGTCTTTGCAATAGTCAATCATGGGAAATAGAGCTGTCATATTTAACACGTTTCAAAAAGTCCTTTGAGTCCAAACTAGGGAGGTTCCCAACATCAGTCTGTCTGATTGCATAACATATAGCACTTTTCCAGAAAGAATTTGTTTTAAAAAAAAAAAAGTTTCACAGTTTGAAACTTCGGCAATGCTACGTGTCTGTGTCTATGGTTATGTCTAGCCTGCTTTACAAAGCAATGGTCCCAGGAAAGGCTGAAAAATCATCACACTTGGTCTTAATGAAAACACTACAGTTCACCAGAAACAAAAAGAAGTTTTTAGTTCTGTTCCTCAAACTCTCTGAGTTGTCTCCATGTGGGATAACTCAGCATAGATAATGACTTCTAATGCTTTTTTTTTAAATCACAAAAATAACTACAAATGAAATTGAAAAGGACACTGGCTTAGCAGAACGTAGCCCCACATCAGTGCACTTGTGAGGAACTTTCCTCACGTTACTTACATGTACTAAGTCATTTTAAACCAAAAAAAAAAAAAAAAAAACAAAAAGCAAAAAACAAAACTCTGGGATGTTAGCATTGAAATGCTTCAATACAAATAATTTTTGTAGATGTAAAATATCACTTCAAAAAGCTTTCAAAAACATATAAAACTTGGAGAAGCATGGTTCTGAGCATACTGCTCTATTATATTCCTAAACCCGGGCAGTGACTGTTCAAATGATGGTTCCCTCTGCCCAAAGAATTTAGCCCTGTGGTCCAGTTTGTAAGTGGAAGTAACAACTGTGTAAAAGGACTTGGTGAATCAGACGACAAGCAGCAAAGCCAGTCAATGAAGATGCCAAGTGTGATCAAAGTTTAGAAGACGCACCACCTTTCCCCAAGGGTTCTTAGTTATATGAGAGCTCAGATACGGAGATACTGCAAGCTAATCAGAAAGTGCACCATTAGAATAAGTCTGGGCCCCCTCAAGTGTGCTTACACCTGGAGATAAATATAAATACAGAAATCTACCAAAAAGACAGGTGTGTCCCTACTAAGCTCTTTACTTGAAGCACAGTACTTCTCTAGCCAGGATAATTAAAATGTGGGCACTTTTGAGCAACAACAATTCCCACCTAACTAAAATTGGCAGTTTTTCACAGGGAACAAAAGAAGCCATCCAAATTGCAACATACACCTCAAATTCAACATAACAACAACAAAAAAAGATTTTTAGAAAACGTGATAGGAATCCTCTCCTACTCACTAAAACCATCACTAAAAATATGTGTGTGTAGGGGTGGGGGTTGTAGCATATAAAGAGAGAAGCCAGGGAAACAGTGGGGAGACAGAGGGATGAGGTGCTCAAAGCCACTCTGCTGCCTTTCCCTTGCTCCCCACTCCTCTCCCACCCTAGGCTGTGATCACACATTTAAAAATGCAAAGCCCCAGTTAAAACAAAACAAAACAAAAAGAGTGAGACGAGGGTTACTCCCACAGCAACCCTGTACGATTTTCGTGCAAGAGCAAAGCAGTGGGGATGTAGGAGCAGCAGCAAATCTCCCTCTTCCCCCACCCCTGATACGGTACCTCCAGATCTGCCCGAGCTGCAAGATGTGGATGAGTGACTGCAGGAGCCAGATGCAGAAGGAGCAGGACGCAGACCTGTGCTTGCCGCTGGCCCGGGTGGCCCCGCTGCTGTTGATGCCGCTGTTGGTGGCGGGGATGTTGCTCTTGCTGGCGCTGGACGCTTGTCTTTGCGGCGTGGAAGGACGAGCCTCGCCTTCCGCTGCTGCAGACCCGCTGCCGACCACCGGCTTGCAGTCCGCTCCAGACTGCGGGCAGCTGGAGGCGGCGGCGGCCGCGGCGCTGTCCTCGGTGCTGAAATCGTGCACAAACCAGCGGAAGCTGAACACCTGCACCGAGAGCGAGCCGAGCACCACGAAGAAGAGCGTGAGCCCGAACCACCAGCGCTGGCCGCGCAGGTAGTAGTCCACGGCGAGCCAGATGTCCGTGCCCACGTCCGCGAAGTACACGGCCACGGCGGCCAGGATCCAGAGGCAGTCCCACAGCGAGTAGCGCCGCTGCTCCCTGCCCAGGCGCAGGCACAGCGCCGCCGAACCCGCCCCGCCGCCGCCCGGGCCGCCGATGCCGCCGGAGCCGCCGCCCGAGCCGCCGCTCCCGGCGCAGCAGCAGCAGCAGCAGCGCGAGCAGCCGCCGCCGTCCGGGCAGCAGCCGCCCCCCGCTGCCTCCTCGTCCTCGGCTCCCGACCCCGACGGCAAGCCCGGAGCCAATCCCTGCACCGAGCCCGAGTGGTCCGAGTTCTGCAGCGGGGTGAACGCCACGTCGCTGCTCTTCTTCATTTTCAGCCTCCCGTCTGACTTAGCGGCCATGATGCCTCCAAAGCGGCGGAGAGCCCTCCTTTATGTGACACCTTTCCCCGCTGTCTCCTCCTCCCGCCACCTCCTCGCCTCGCCCCGGCTTCCCTCCCTGGCGGCGCGGCTCCCCTCCTCCTGCTCCTGCGCCGGCTCGCCCGCCGCCCGCCGCCGCCCGCCGCCCGCCGGGCTGGGCGCTGGGCCGGGCTAGCGGCGCGCCTGGAGCCGGCAGGAGCGCCGCCTGGCTGCCTGCGCGGAGCCAAGCTGCTCGCGGCGCCCCGCGCGCGCCCCGGCTCGCCGCCCGCGCTCCTCGCCGTCCCGGCCTCGCGGCTGCCGCCCGAGCCGCCGCCGCCGCCAGCAGCAGGAGCAGCAGCGGCCGCCGCGGCGCTCCTCGGACCTGCACATTCCTCTCCTCCCCTCGCGCGCGCTCCCTCCTCCCGCTTCCTCTCCTCCACCAGCTGACTCCGAGGGAGAGGATGACCTCATCCCTTCTCTTCCAGCTGCCGCCGCTCCCACCCCGGCTCGGGAGGGGCGAGGGAGGAGGAGGGCCCCAGAGGAGGGGCCGGGGCCGGGAAGCGCGGCTGGGTGGGGGTGGGGAGCGGCCGGTCCCCGGGGCCGGGAGGAGCGGCCAAGAGGATGGAGGGAGATGGTTGAGGACCCCAGCTCACGGGATTTCGGAGAACGCTGGGTGGATTTGACCGACCCTGGGGGAGGAGTAGGAGAGCGCGGAGGGGAGGGGTCGCCGCGTCCAGCCAGCGCGGAGGTCTTAGGAGAGTGGGCACCGGCGGGTGTGGCAGCGGCGAGGACTGGGGAGGCGCAGGCCTCTTTGTATTCCGTTCTGAGCTGCGGGTACCTGGAGAAGGGCTGGGTGTGCAGCTGGGGCCGATGAGGGTTGGGAGTTTGGGTTTAACTCGGATGCCAGGGCCCCGAATGCTGGCAGCGGCAGTGGGTGTGCCCGGCCTTGGGGAGCTAGGGAGGCAGAGGGCGTGCAGGGCCCGCGAAGGCGCGGAGAGCGTACTCCGGGCCGCGGAGGACGGGCGGGTCCTCCGGGAGCGCCGAGCCCGCGCCCTCGGGGGAAGGAGGGCGCAGCCCGAAGGCTCCGGCTTCTCGGATAGGCCGGGGCGCCCCAGGCTCCCGGGGTGAGGAGGCGGTCACGCGCCCTCCGCCGCCCAGACTCAGGCCGCGGGGCTGGTACCCCCATGCGCTCTCAGCGGCCGGAAACGGCCAAGTCAGGAGGAGCGGCGGCGGGGCAGGCCGGGAGGCGGCCTTCAGCCGGGCCCTCGGGCAGGTGGGCAGCGCGGCACACCGGCTGCGGCTCGCGGCGCCGCGGGCGGCGGGGCGGGGCGGCCGCCGCCGGTAGTGGAGCCCGGCCCGTAGGCGGGGAGTGGTTGAGCCGGGAGCTGGCGCCACCTCCCCTGCTTTAAAACAGAATTACTTGCTCTTAAAGCTATAGGAGTTGCAGAGTTGTGTAATCCCGCAACTCCAGAAGAGACTCGAATAAAATAAATCTGTGATCGGAGTGGTTCACCAAATTAAAGAAAATATGAAACATTTTCCTGATCGAAAAGATTCTGAAAAATCCGATAGGTAATAGGATCCTCTCTCTCGCTCTTTTTTTTTTTTTTTTTTGATAAGAAAACTTAGTCTTTGATTTGTCTCACTTAACTTTTGCAAATCTAAGAGAGTGTAATTCTTAAATTATACCGTGACTCACATGTTTTAAGACCAGAGGGAAGTGAGGCAACACGAGTTACCCTGCCACGAAGAGCACCAGTGTGGTCTTCTAAATCTGGAGGCAAAACCTAACACCCTTCCCGCTCGCTTGTAGACCCCACGCTCAGTTCGAACCACTGTGTGTGCCGTTCTTAATTAGCAGCCTTGTGAGGTAGGTGTGCACGCCTGTCTCAGCACGTGGAAACAGCCGCCTCAGGTGTCTTGTGCTGCGGCTCAGCCGCTGTTTTGGCACCAACCCCGACAAAGCCGAACTTGCCCACCCTTGTCCTTTATTCTTACAGACTGGTGTCCTGGGCTGCCTTCCGTGGCCTTTGCCTGACAGTTTGGCAGGAGGGTGTGGGGCCAGAGAGCCCATAAACATTACCTGACATGTACAAACCCAGTATTTCTAGCAAAAGCATGGCCAAGTAAGTGGTGAATGAGGGTCAGTGCAGGACCATGGAGCCAGTTAGACTGCCAAGCAGGGGGTATATTTAACTTAATTTTTATTTTATTTTATTTTTTATTGAAGTATAGTCAGCTTACAATGTTGTGTTAATTTCTGGTATACAGCATAGTGATTCAGTTATATTTATATAGATTCCTTTTTATATTCTTTTTCATTATAGGCCACTACAAGGTATTGAATATAGTTCCCTGTGCTCTACAGTAGGTCCTTGTTGTTTATCTGTTTTATATATAGTAATGTGTATCTGCATATCCCGAACTCCCAGTTTATCCCTCCCCACTCCCTTCCCCCTGGTACCCATTTCTATGTCTGTGAGTCTGTTTCTGTTTTGTAAATAAGTTCATTTGTGTCATTTGTTTTTAGATTCCACATATAAATAATATCAGATGGTACTTTTTTTTCTCTTTCTGGTTTACTTCATTTAGTGTGACAATCTCCAGGTCCATCCATGTTGCTGCAAATGGCATAATTTTATTCCTTTTATGGCTGAGTAGTATTCCATTGTATAAATATACCACAGCTTCTTTATCCAGTCATCTGTTGATAGACATTTAGGTTCCTTCTATGTCTTAGCTATTGTAAATAGTGCTGTTGTGAACACTGGGGTGCATATATCTTTTCAAATTAGAGTTTCCTGTGGCTGTATGCCCAGGAGTGGGATTGCTGGATCATATGGTAAGTCTATTTTTAGTTGTTAAAGGGTGTATTTTAAATCTGGCTTTAAAACTGGACCCTCTTGGAATAGAACCATCTTTTTTTTTTTTTCTTATCGGAAAACACACTGGTTTTTTTTCCCCAAGGTCCAAATCTAAGATTCCATCTCCAGGGCACTGCAGCTGATCTTACTTTGTGCCAAACCATTGGGGAGAGGAATAATTTCTTAGGTAACTGGGTCCTAAGGGACAGAGTGTTTTCTAGGTCAAGGGCAATTCCTTAACTTGCACCAGACATCAAAGGCTGCAGAATATCTGAGATTCCGCAGGGCTGGAGCTGCCTGGGGTTTCCTTTAGGGCAGGGATGTTTCTCACTCAGCTGTATCCTCTGCATCTGTCACAGTGGCTGCATTGACTCTTTGCTCAATAAATACCCATTGAATGAATGCTTGCATTGATAGAATATTCCCCAACAGAAAGAATGCTACATTCTGTACGAATGTTCCCATGGAAACCAGAAGTATGAGACTTATCCTGTTAGGTTCTAAAAAAGAAACAACTTGTAATACTTTCTTTATTAATACATTTATTCAAAAATTTTTATTTTTTATTTTTAATTTTTTTAAGTTTCTGTCTGAATCATCTCTGGAAAGTGGTGGTGGGAGTTAGTGGGAGGAGCATGAGCAGGAGGTCAGAGGATGGACATTCACATCCAGGCTCTGCTACTTATTGGCCCCATGATCTGGGCAAATTGCTTAATAAACAGGATTAATATGAGGACTGGATGAGACAATGCTTCTTACTGCGCTTTGTATACAATATTGTTCTTAAGAGTCTCTAACCCCGTGAGCCTATTACTCACATCTCAGGGTACGGATTTTAATACCACCCCCTCTCTCGTAATTGCTGCACCTGTCAAGGCAGATGGACACTCTGGTTAAGAGCTCGGAGCTGGGGCTCAGACAGAGGTGTTCCTGGGCGTATTATTAACCCCCTGGACCTCATGTTCATCATTTGTAAACCAGGGATGACCGCAATCTCTAGCCCCAGCGTTGCTTCCAGGAATAATAAAGCGACGTGTGTAAACTGTTTGACACCAAGTCCTGCGCACTCAACACACAACATTCTGTTAATATTTTTTCACATTTCTTCCACCTCCTCATGTTTTCTGATTTAACTCTAACACTTTACGTTTTGCTAGCTAGTCAACTCTCTCTAAAATACGATTTCCTGGGAACACAGTTGTTGGACCCTCTGCATCAGAATCCGTTGTTTTTAAATTCACATTCCTGGCCTGTCAGTACTGTGAGCTCCTTTCCTTCAATGCTCTTGTCTTCAAGAGATTCTTTCCCATTGTCATGACCTAAACCACGTCATCACTCAATTGCTTCATAATCTCAATTTCGAGCCTCTCCCTCTCTGACTCCCAAACGGTCAGCTCGCTACCTTAAGTTCCCTTGGACTTAGTTCTGCCTGGCTTTCATGCCTCTTAACCCCTTCATGCCCTCACCTTTCTCCTTGCACAGCTTAAACCCCATGATCAAGCACCGTCAGCACCCCTCAAACATGTCTGCATCTCTGCTGTCCCTCTTACTTGACCAAACACCAACGCTGCCCAAACCCCACTCTGCGCCAGCTTCAGGCCTGAGCCTGTGGGACTGGCTGTGTCTGGACAAAGGGCAGCCATGCTGACCGGCTCCCTTAGCTGCGTGACCACAAACCTGAAGGAGAGTCTGGGGCCGCTCTGCAATCACAGATCACACCACATCTTCCTGGTCCATTCGCTTTCCCACTTTTTAAATTATAATTTCTCATCCCCTCCTCACACACTTAACACCTGCCTCCTTTGCTACCCTTGCTCTAAGCTGCTGACTCTGCTTCCCATTTCACTGAGAAAAACGAAGCCACCACAGCAGAACGGAACCCACGAAGCGCTCAGCACCCTCCAACCAGCCTCTACACCCACGAGCTGGGCCTCTGCCTCCACAAGGGGACCCCTCCACTTGTTCGCCAGCTTCCACCCCATCTCACTGCTCAAGAGTACAATTCAACACTAATTTCCATGATCATGAACTCCCTCCCTGCTGGATTATCCCCGCCCCATACAAACATGCTTCTATTTCATGAGTTAGAATACAAAGCTGGGGAGTGGGGAGGGGAGAGCTCAGTGGTAGAGCGCATGCTTAGCATGCCCGAGGTCCTGGGTTCAAGCCCCAGTACCTCCATTAAAATAAATTTTAAAATACACCTAATTACCTCCCCTCTCCACCCCCAAAAGAAAACCAAAGCCAACCAAAAAAAACAAAAACAGAACAAAGAAACTTCCTTTGATTCCAATTCTCTTTCTAGCTACCCTTGCATTTCTCCGAAACCCTTTACAACAAACTTCTCTTGGAGCTGCCTGACCTGGCTTCCTTCTGTCCCCGTCCTCCTGTCCTCCTGAACGCACTCAAACAAACCAGCAAGTGCTCCGCGGGAACTGCCCGCACCACGTCTGCGGCGCCGCTGCTCCCCGCCTGGCTCAGCCCTCTTGCTGCTTGCCCCGTGATTGCTCCCTGCGCTTTGGTTGAAGTGTGGTCCTTGCTCAGCTTCCACTACACCACACACTCTTGGTTTTTTCCATCTCAAAGCCTGATTCTTGGCTAATTCTGGGTCCTTTGCTAATTCTTTCCTGTTTCCTCTGTCTTTATATAGGCTCAGTCCTCAAATCTTCCTCTAATTTCATCAAATCTTATGTTTTAAGATGCCACCTATATGCTAGTGACTCCCGTATCTATTTCTTCGGGCTGGATCTGTCCCCCTAAGCTCAGAATGCACCCCACTGCTTTCTCAGCACCTGTACATGGGTGCCTAGTAGGCATCTCAGGTTTAAATAGTCTGACACTGACCTTCAGCTCCTCCCCCAGATCTGTTCCTCTTTCCTCACTTCAGTTAATGACAACTCCGTTCTTTCTGAGTCTCAAGACAAAAATAGCGGAGTCCTCCTTGACCATGTCTGTCTCTTAGACCCCATATCTAATCTGCCAGAGAATACTTTTCCTTCTGCCTTCAAAATCTGTTTTCATTTGATCGTTTCTTCCCATCTTCCCTGACACCACTCTGATTTGATTCCCAATTATCTCCCACCTGGATTTCTGCCTCCTTACTCATCCTCCTTTTTTCACCCTTTCTCTTCTACAGTTGACATAACCTGTCAGGAAGCTCCTTTAAAAAAGCGAACTGGTTCATGCTGTTCACCTGCTAACACAGAATGGGCTGCATATTGTGGGGCCCAGTGCAGAATGATACTGCAGGACCCCAGCCGGGGGCAGGGAAGTCAGCCTCCCTTCCGCTGGGCCTCTGCCTCCACCCACACTAGACCAGCAATTCTAAAGAGGCTGCAGCCCTCCTGCTGGGACCTGCTCAGCACCTGAAGCCTGGAGGGGCCCGGCGAGTGCGCAGGGTGCTGCCACCCAAGGAGGGGAGGGCCGTGGCCTTGTGTCCCCCTGAAGTGCCTGGGGCACGCCCTGGCCCCAGTGCTCCCCAATTCTATACCTGGTGCCCCTGGGGGATGGAAGACAACAGTGATAAGGGGGTGGGTGGGTGCGGAGGGGATGCCAGGCGGGGCTGAAGGACCAGGAGGTGGTGGGTAGGTAGTGAGAACCATCCTAGGGAAGCAGGACCACTCGTGCCAAGCCCCTGGCGCAGGCTCCGTTGTCCTGCCAGACTTCACTCAAAAAAGACAGACTCAAAGGTTAGAGAACACCAACTACAGAGCGTTAAAGTGTGAGGCCCCTCAGGAGCCCCGGCACCTGCTCTGGTCACACACCCCTCGCAGCAGCCCGACTGAACGCTCATCCAGCATCTGTGCATCTTGTTCACGTAAGAAGGAACATTTTCCTACTGGCCTACAAGGCTCCTTTCAGTCTGACTTCTGGGCCACAGGTTCCCTCTGACCCTGTTTCCTACTGTTCGCACATGCCGTCCCCCCACGCCAGCCGCACGTCTCAAACACAGCAGGAAGGCTGCTGCCCTGGGCTGCTCTGCTCACCTTATCCTCTTGCTGGTTTCACTTTCTTCAGGTCTTCACTTCAAATCCTCCTTTACCTCCAGCCTGGCCAGCCTCGTGGTATACAGAGATGCTCTCTTCACCTCACTCAAAGGCGGAGTCCTCACATCCAGGCCGAGGGGAGGGGGCCTGGCTTGTCTCCTGGGGCCCGAGCTCACCACTCTGATCTCCCCTTCAAGGTTGTGCTGTGTAGTATGGCAGCTAACGTGGGGGAACGGGGACGGGACAGCCTCCCCATTCTGCAGAGAACCAGCACACTCCCCGCGGGGCTCTGAGCTCACCCCTGAGCTCCAGCGCAGAACCGCATCAGAATATGCGCGTTTGCCCTCAAGACTCATATCAGGGGAATTTGGAGGGTGGACAGCAGGGTTTGTTTGGTTCCATCCAGGGTATGTTTCTGTTTTTTTACAATCTAAGTGTAGAAAGGAGATATACGGAACTTAATAGGGAAGAGACTTCTGGACCAAGGGGAGAGGTAGGAAGTGGAACAGAGTCATTACTAAATAATTTGACTCCTGTTATTTGACCCTGAAAGGGTAGAGGTGAAACGAAGAAGCAGACTCAGCCGCCTCCTGCGGTCAGCCGGGAAAGCCGGTGGTCAAACGCGCCTTAAAACGGATTAAGCATTCCCCTTGGCGTGTGTTACGGACTGCTTGTGTTCCCCCCAGATCCACCTGCGAAAGCCCTCACCCTTAACGTGATGGTACTTGGAGGTGGGGCCTTTGGAAGGTAATCAGGTTTAGATGAGGTCATGTAGGTGAGTCCCCAGTGATGGGATTAGTGGCCTTATAAGAAGAGGAGGAGAGAAAAGAGCTTCCTCTTTTTATCTCACATGTCAGGACGCAGCAAAAGGAGGCTGTCTTCAAGCCAGGAACCAAATCTGCTGACACCTTTATCTTGGGTCTTGATAGGAACCCATCATGTTGGAGCCATTTGGTTTCATGTGTTGGCCAGTGACCCCCTCCCACATGCCAGGCACCTGCACTGCCTGATTCCAGATGTGGGGCGATTTTCGCTCTTCTCCAGACATCTGGACCACACACTCCTTGCCTGACCCCAAGACTCATTTTAGTAACTGACTTCTAGCCATTCTTCAAGCTTTCATTTAAATTAATAGAATAATACATAGCCTTTTAATGGGAAAAAAATGTGAAATAAAGAGTTTGCAACCAAGAGGAAATAAAACTATAATTTGCCCTATGTTTTTCAGGCGCAGTTGCCTTATTAAGACCTCCTGATGCATTTGTGAAAGAACCCAGACACATCCTGTCAGCATTTGTGAAAAGGAAAGTCAGGCGAAACTCTGAGAGCTTGAAAGACTGCACAGCTCTTACAGGGTAAGTTAAGAAGATACAATGTTTTTTCCCCAAAACTATGAAGACTCCTGAAGCATTTAAAATAAAAGAGAGACGTGGCTAGATTTCCACTTTAGCATGACCATGCTGGCAGTAGAGTGAAGAAGGATACAGGGGCTTGTACAAGGCCCTTACTGAGTTATGACGGTCCCCGCCCTCCACGTACACTCCGTGCCCAGAGCCTAATACCGTGACTGACGTATCAGTGGTCATTGGATAAATATTCTGGGACAGGTTCCCCAAATAGTCGGCACCTCTTCTGATGACATTGGGGCTGCAACTGTGGCTTTCAAAAAGCTAAAGCTGCAAAAGCACAGAGACTTCTGAAATGCTAAAAAAAACCCAACAAAACAAAAAAAAAAAATGAGCCCTTAAACAAGATTTAGAGCAATACTAAGGAATTTGAAGTTTAGAAGTAAGTCGGGGAAGGAGCAGATGAGTGCTGAGGGATACAATTACCAAAAATGGTGAGAGGAATTTAGAGGGTTGAATTGCCGCAATATTTTAATTTCCAAATTGGCATAGCAACCCTAGCTGAGTAAAAGAAATAGAATGAGATGCAATTTAGGGTCTGAAATGAAGTGTCTCCAAAGCTGGGAACACAGGCTTAGATGTGATGTGGAAAGAAAGAGGGGCCCCGGGTTTCTTTCTATATTTCATAATAGTCTCTGACTGGGAAGTATGTTTTGTTTCTGAAGTACGTTAGTGAGTCATTAAGTCTTAAAACGCACTTTCCCATAAGAACAAAATGGTACACAATGATTAAGTCCCCAAGCCAGCCAATAAAACCCATTTAACCCTGACACAGCGGAAATACACATTTGCAATTTTAAAAAAGAGCAGAAAACATATCATTTCCATACTAACACTTAGGCCAATTTTTAAAAATATTGAATGAGTTTTATTTGTATTAGATCCTGGTGCTTGAAAGAAAAGTGGAAGAATTTAAAAGCATATGAGCCCCTTCAGAAGAAGGACTTTAACCCCTCCCCACACCCTCCCCCTGAGTGTGACCTGCACTTAGGGACTTGCTGTCAAATGACAGCGTATGGAAAGGAAAGGGGACCTGGAGACATTCTGCGGGCGGGGTGGCCTCGGTCAGCGGCGGTGACGCTCAGTCACGTCGACAGCAGGTACTCCTGATGGGGTGATGAGGACCCTTCTTGTCTGTGATCTTCCCAAAAGCCTGCGAGGTTTCCTATGAGGAAAACGTCAGGCAAATCCCAACGGAAGGGATTCTACAAAACACCTGACCAGTTCTCCCCTGAACTGTCCAGGTCATCAAAAGCAAGCAGAGTCTGAGAAACTGCCACAGCCAAGAGGGGACCAAGGAAACGTGACGAGTAAATGTGATGTGAAATGCTGGATGAGATCCTGGAATAGACACTAATGGCTACACCAGCATAACTGGAATAAAATCCAGAATTTGATCGGTAGTAATACCTCAGTGCTGGTTTCTTGGTTGTGACAAACGTAAGTCCACTAGTGTAAGATGTTAGTAATAAGGCAAATGGTAAGATGGGGCTCTCAGTGCCATCTTTGTAACTTTTCTGTGAATCTGAAACTATTCTAAAATTTAGCTTCTTGAAAAATGGAAAAAAAATCATACTTTGAAATATGAATAAGATCAACAGAGTTAAAAATGAGACTGGTCAATAAAAAGGGAGAACAAGAAGTTATCACTATCAGGCGTGAAACAGGGAACATCACTTCAAATTCCAGAGACGTTAAAAGGATAGTAAAATACGTAACGACCATATGGTCCAGCAATTGTAGTCCCGGGCATTCATCCCAGAGAAGTGAAAATTTATATTCCCACAAAAAAAAGAATCTTCATGGATGCGTTATTCATAGTGGCCCCAAACTGGAAACAATGCAGACGTCTTTCAGCTGGGTGGAGGGCTAGCGGAACCAGCGCACATCCCCACCGTGGAGTGCCACTCGCCAACCGCAACACTCCAATAGTGATACGGGCACCAACGTGGGTGAATCTGCAGAGAATCAACTCTGAGTGAAAAAGCCAAACCCAAGAGCGTGCAGACTGTGGGATTCCCTTTATGTGACATTCTTCAAATGACAAAAATACAGAAACGGAGGACAGGGGAGTGGCTGCCAGGGGTTAAGGATGGAGGTGGGGGCTATAAAAAGATCTGGTGGTGATTGGGCTGTTCTGTGTCTTGACCACGGAGGGGACTACATGAACCTGCACAGGTGATAAACCTCACAGAACTGAACATAGCACGCATGGGTCGTAAGGGGAGACACGATGAACAACTCTATGAAAAGAAATGTGACAACTTAGAAGAAAAAATATGAGAGTTTTACAAAGATATTGAAGGAGACCCTCCCACCTTCAAGAACATTAGAAACTGATGGTAAGTGTTCTTCATTCTAATTTTACTTCACAATTTAGAGTCTTCCTTTTCTTTGGTGCAGATATATCACTAGCATTTTTAACTTTTCAGCTTTGGGGAGATAGAGGTTAATAAAAAAAAAATTCGTATGAGGCAAGGAAGAGGAAGTCAGGAAGAAGTGAGGCAAATTTTTGCGAGGGAGCCGTTGGAATTTGGAAGAGGACTGGGAGGAGAAGCAGAAAGAACAAACATGTCATAATAAAGAGATGAACTTGCAAGACTGCACAAAATGAGGTAAAAGGAGGGAGCCAGCACACGGCCGCACAGCCAGTCCAGGACCAGCCCGGGAGCAGAGGGTGAGCCAGACACGATGCAACCTCGGGCAGAGGCTTCGCCCCGCTGCTGCTGGATGGATGCTCCTTTGCAAGGGGAGGGAGTGGTGCCAATCAGGAGTCCCTTACTCCAGGTGTGCACATGCACCTGGAGGGCAGAACAGAGGATGGACATGGCAGAGGCCACTGGGTGGGAACAAAGCCCAGCACAGGTTGCCAGGTGGCTGACCCCAAGGCTCAGGTCGGCTGACAGTGGACAGACTGAGGAGGGGAAGCCCAGTGGGAAGGCTGGGCCTGAAGGAACAGCAATGGGCACCATGCCGCTCATGTACACAGGATCCATCGTCAGCCATGCTTTTAGGGGCATTTATACACACACACACACACACACACACACACACACACACACACATTGTTGTGGCTTGAATAGCATCCCCTCAAAATTCACATCCACTCTGAACCTCACAATGTGACCTCATTTGGAAATAGGGTCTTTGTAAATGCAATTAAGGTGAAGATTGGGATTAAATCATCCCTGAGTAAGGTGGGCTCTAAATCCAACCAGAGTCCCTACGAGAGACAGAAGGGGATGCACAGAGACACAGAGGAGAAGGCAATCTTATGGCAAAGGCAGAGGTTCGAGTGATGTGGCCACAAGCCAAGGATTGCTAGGAGCCACCAGAAGCCTGAAGAGAAGAAAGGCTCCTCCCTTAAGCCTTCTGAGAGGGCAGAGCCTGGCCAACACCTTGATTTCAGACTTCTGTCCTCCAGAACCGCAGGAGAATTGATTTCCATCATATCAAGCCTCCCAGTTTGTAGTGAATTGTTACTGCAGTCCTGGGAGAGTAACCTACACGTCTACCAGAAATACGCAGGGAGGGGCCATAATGATGCAATCAAATGACTACCCGCTCATTTGAGCTCAGTGTGGATTTATTTTCATCCCACCCTTTTGGTGACGTGTCAGAACCTGGAGTTAGTTCTCTTTTAGCCTCTTGTGTTTACTTCCCCCCACTGTTGTTTCTCTGATGCACTTTTGAGCAAACATGTTTTTGCATGTTTGAAAAGGAAAGGAAAAGACAAACTGGGAAGAAGAAGGAAGAAACACAGTGAAGACCAAAGGAAAACTATTATTTTCATAAAAGGAGGGATGCGAGTGGGTGCTTGTATGCATGTGTGTGCACGTATGCACGCGTGTGTGCACGTATGCACGTGTGCACGTGCATGTTGCAGTTTGACATAACTGTACTCACATCTGAGGTCACACAAACGAACTGCAAATCAAGCGGCTTCCTTGTTACATAGGCTTACAGCTGAACGACACACTGTCACAGCCGACCACGTTAGTGATACAGTGTCTTTATTTCCTCCAATAACAGACCTTTTCAATCTGTTTTCTAGAGCCTTTTAATGTTAGGAAAATATTTTCACATGAAGTAATTCCCACTTGTATTTTATAGAAGGATATGAAATCACATTCTTATTGGAAGAAATTTTATATAAAAAAGTAACGTGATAGAGTTTGATGAACAATTGAAGGGAAACATTACAGTCCTTCTTTTGTACATTTATAGACCTTGTTCGTGTGCTTTTAGTATGTCTTCCCTCCCCTTCTCCCTTTATCTCTGCCTTTCTGGGTTTTTTTCCTTTTTGCACCTCCAGATAATCCAGTGAAGCTATCTGCAATGCTGTTTACCCAGTTCAGTGGGAATAATAATCTGTTTTAAAACTTTGTCTTCTCATTGTCCTGGATGCCAGGTAAAATGATCTGTGAACTCCAACAATATTTTCTTTTGTAGAAAGGTTATTAAAATACAAAAGTAAGAAATTGGAAATTAACATTATCGTTAATATAAATAAGAACATTTTTAATAAAAACACAAAGGTGGAATTTTAATAAAGCAGTAACAATGGTTTTTACGTCAAAAAGAGAGTACTGACTTTGAAGTAAGCCGTTACGTTGACTCTAACTCTGATACAAAAATACAGATCAGCTGAATTCAAATTCAACAAAATCATCTCCTTAAAATTCTCTTCCTGCATTTTGATGTCTATAACTCTTCCGCATTGCTCTGAAAATACAGAAGCTTAAGTTTCCTAAGTAAGAAGCTGTGTGGTGAGACTGAAGGTCCCTGCGCCGGGAGCCGGGAAGGCTGGGTTCTAAGTGCTGTTTGTACTTCGATCCTCCTTTCTGTGATGGTTGCATCCTGGTTGGGAGAGGAAGAAGTGGATCCACATTCTGGGTCACAGAACCATAGGATGTTCCTGTGATGTGATTCTTCTAGCCAACATCACAGGGGCAAGACTTGGAAGGTCTTTGACCTCGCTCAAGTCAATGTTTTGGCCAAGGCTTATATGCCAGACCTTCTCCCACCGCAGTATGAACGAATCCTTCCCCAGGTGAACCGTTTCTCTGCCTTCCCTGCAGTGGCCTCCCACCCCACCCCCCCCACAACCACAGCCCGGGCACTATGAGGAGGAATCACAAGTGTAACTTTTACCACCAAGCCTGCTTTGGCAGTCGCACCCCATATTCTGCTGAGTTCTTATCAACACACGCCCAGAGCCCAGTTATGCTGGCCATGGATCTGGGCTAATTTCACACCTTGGAACCAAGAGAGGTTCCACTAGATGTCTCACCCCTCGATCCCCACACTCAGCATCAAAAAGTCATACAAAAGCCCCAACAAGATGAACTGCAATGACTTACAACAAAGGGGGATACGGGTTATCGGTAAGTGGTCCTAACTGACAAAGCAGAGAATGCAGAAACATGAGATGCTAACGGTGATAAGGAGCCCCCGGTGGTGAAGGGCAGAGGGAACGAGCAGTAGCCACAGCGGCCGTCAGCTCCACGTGGCAGGGTCACGCCGTGAAGTCCAGGCTGAACGCCTCTTTTAACGGGTCCCCTCTCTGCCACTTGTTAGCTGGTTACCTTGGACATGTGCTCTGACCCTGTGGGTCGTGGTCTGTTGATGTGACCATAATGGAGGCGCACCGTGTTGTGTGGACCCCACGCTTCACAGTCACGCAGCATCTACTCCAGGGGGTGACATGCAGTAGCCCTGCCTTCCAGGGTCCCTTACGTCTGGAGACGAGCGTCTCTTACTGACCACGAGCCGATCGTCACGCACATTAACACAGACCACCAGTACCAAGGGTGGTGTGAATTCTTAAAGTCGATCGCTTCACTGGTTGAACAGGCTTTGGCAGAACACTTTCCAAGTGTCTGAAATGGTGGTTGGTGTGTGGGTCTGCAGGAAGCGAGCACAGCGGTGCCTCGAGCGGCCTGGACTTCGAGGTCCCTTTGGCCGTGACGTCATTCTGGACTGGAATCCTCGGTGTTTACGAAGGTTGCTTCTCTGAACAACATTCTGAGGGTCCGTTTCCTCACCCGAAGGTAAGCTGGAGATCCTGTATTTCCTTCACGTGGCGGCTGTGGCACGGCCGCACGCCTTAGAGACGGTGGCAGCAGCTGAGGGCAGTGACTTTCTGTACCTGGCGGAGGAGGACAGAAGCGGAGAAGACGGGACTCGTGCCTTCACAGCTTCCGCCCAGCCTGGCAGACAGACGGAGGTGCGGGCAGTAGTGCGGGGAGCGCGGGGCAGCCGCGCGTGCACCACGGAGCGCGCGCTCCGAGCTGAGAGCAGTCAGCCCTCTGGAACCCGGGTGGCTTTGCAGAGGAGGTGACGGCAGGAGGGTCCCTGAAGGGCTTCCGGGAATTTCTCAGACAAGCAGAGAGGGGAGTGCGCGCCGTGCAGAGCAAGAAGAATTTCCGAGAATAAATTGGCATGAGACAGCGTGGCACGTTTACTGAGTCTGCGCAGCAATCTTTCACAAGAAGATACAGCACACGAGGACAGGAGGATTTTCAAAACCATGAATCCAAGTGGACTATACTCAAGATGGCTAGTGAAAAACGGGTGCATTGGAACCGTAACTGTCGTCATATAAATGTTTCTGGTATTGATACGAGCAAGTTCTACCCCACAGCCCTTGGCGCCCACCACCCCTAACCCTCCTCTGGACTGGGTCCCCGGGCCCCCCCCTCATTCTCAGAGGGTAGAGCCCGCAGACCCCAAAACTGCCCAGAGACGCCGGGCTCCCCTCCCCTGGCCTCTCCTGAACTGCTTCTGCAGCGGGAGCTCCTTCAAGTCAGAGGGCCGGGCCCTGCTCCAGTGGTTGCCAAACTCCCTTTTTCTAATTAAGTTTCCAAGTTCCTTGAGAAGGAGCATTCCGGCAGACGGGGGTGATTCACTCGTGCCTCGGAAAACGCGAGGGTGGGAAGGCAGCGGACACGGAAACTCCCTATTGTTCGTCTAATAAACTGGAAGTAATTGAAAAACCCAGTGGCCTTACATTTCAACTTAACTTCTTCATAAATTAGATGTAGATTTAAATTACTGTTAATGATTCTAATAAAAAAGATATGACTAAACATAAAAATTAAAATGGGCAATCCTGGAGCAGTTCTCTTTTCTCTCACCCTTATACAGCACTTTCAAAAAAAAAAAAAACCTAACTAAAAACCAAAAAACAAATCAAAACAAACAAACAAATAAACAAAACCACCCAGCAACACTCAGCCAGGATTACCATAGCCAGAATTAATGGTCCTGCTGCTTCCAAAACACTCTAGCACATGTTACAGACAAACTGGAGAAATATAATAATAAACCATGTGTCAGGAAGAATAAAGATGTGATAGTCTTCTACATAAACAGTCTCAGGAGAATTTGAACTCAGTTGAATTAAACTGAGTCATGACAATTTTTAAAAGTTGATAATAAAGACATTAGTCAGTAAGGCATCCACCAAAATATATAGATATTATTTTGGACAATGGGAAAATCCTAAGAAATTACATAAATATATATTAGAAACGTACAGAGGATTAATGTGAATAATTAAATTAAAGAGCATAAAAAAGCCTAGCAAATAATTTCTCCACTCACACGCAGTTTTTATTTTCTAAATTTACAAAGGTTGGGTCCCATTACCAGATTCACACAGGAACAAGAACAGACAGAATTGTGGTCTCTCACAAAATAACTCTCAGAAGGCAGGTTCCAACGAGACATTTGGTTCAGCTAAGCATGGTAGGGTACATAATGGATGCTGTGTGGACTGCCCAACCATCAGGGCCTCCCAAGAACTTGAAAGCCCTGGAGTTGATTACTGCGCAAACATCACATCGTGTATTCAACACAAGCGTGTTTTTGAACAGGCAAGTTATAAACCATAGCACACGCTTCACTCACGGATGTCTGGTTCTGGCTGAGCCCTGGTGTCATTGAGTCCAAGGGCATGAAGGTCAGTCAGACTTTGTTCTTCAAAAGGTAAAACGAGGTTTCCTGCTTTCAGAACTTGGGGAAGTCAACTGACTCCTCTGAATCAAGAAAAGGAGGAGTCTACAGCTTTCTTCACAGGTGGTGAGTGTAGGTATGAGAGATGCTTTATGGGGAGGAAGAGGATCGACCAGGGTTGGGGGGAAGATGTCAAGATCTGCCACTGCTGTGGTATTAGGATCAACAGAGTGACATTAAGGTAGGTGCTAGGCTGCTAAATCTTGTGTTGCCCTTGAACCTGGAAAGTAACCCTGCTGATCATCAAAATTAGCTGAAGCCCTGGAGTCGCCTGGTGTACCAAATGCTCTTACCAAGTCATTCTTAGGGATGGTTGTTCCCAATTGTGTAGAAACTATAAGTATAAAGGCTTGTAAGAGACGAGGACTGTGGAAAAGAGGACAATGATCTTCACTCAGAAACACTGGCTAGACGACCATGCAGCCAGCCGTGAGCCGGAGTCCCCTGGGGTGTCATAGGATTTCTTGCTCTTGGCCGCCAATGGCACGTCAACTCTTAAAATGATATTTACCTATGGCTGGGCTTTTCCAATAGGTAAATTATTCAGGTGAAACCAATGAGTGAAATGAACTTGTACCATGAGGATTTTAAAAACAGAAAACTCAGACGCAGCACTTGGCTTGCTGTCCTGAAAACACACTGTGAAGAATCACTGAAGTTGCCCACACCACGGGACCGATTAGTGACCTTCCTTCTTGGTTAAGAAGCCTTGAGTAGTGTTCACTTTTTATTATATACTAACAACTGTGATATATCCAAAGTGGATCTATTCAAATGTGTATCATTGGAGCAAATTCAAGTGAACAAAACCCAGTATTCTGCAGCATGTTCCCCATTATCTAAACGCTACAGACAACTGGCAACAACTTCCTTGTAGAGCAATGATGGATGAAGGAGCCAGGATCAAAACTGTTAGAAGTAACTCAATAAATACTTGCCAGGATAAAAATAAATTTTTATTCCTCTATAGATCTGTCTACCCAAGTGAATTTTAAAATTTCCTGGTTATTTGTTTCCTGACTTGGATGAACTTTTTGGGGTGATTTATTTCCTAATGAAGTTTCCTCGTTAAACATGTACACACGCGTGTGAGTATCCATTCCCTCTCCTGCCCATCCAGAATCTCCTGTATTCAGTGTCCGTATGAAGTGTTAGGAAGTTTAGAAACAGAAAGAGAAATATCCTTCCTCTCTGTTAAGGTCGAACGCCCCGTTCTTCAGTCTGGGCCTCCTGCGCTCTCTTCAAGCAAGTCCTTCACCCATTCCGTTTTCATTCTCCTTACACTTCATTCATGCAAGCAACTTGGAGTTACCCCCCTTTTTGAAGGGCTGGAATGATAATCCCCAAGGACAATCTCTAAAATTACAGTTGCCGCCCTCACGGCTTGATCAAAATAAGAACAACACGTTTGAGTGGGTTTTAAGTCTAAAACCTGTTCCCCAGTGGCTGGCCCACGCAGGTGGGCAGGGCCAGCCAGCCAGACAGGTGCGGTAGGGCCGTCCGCTCTCCCCAGCAAGCAGCACGGCCACCGCGGGGAAGGGGTCTTCATTAGTGATGGACGACAGACAGGCGAGACAGGGCTCATTTACATGTGAAGACCAAGTGTGGCATCGGAGAGAATTGATATTACACACAATTAATGGAAAGCACAGTAATTAAACAGAGCACGTAGCTGGTCACGACGAAGTGGTTTAGTATAGTGAGTGCAGATACAAAGCAAGCAGCCTGAACTCCAGGCATTGGAGCGCAGATCCATTCCAGGCCCTACAGCAGCAGCACAGAAGGAGGTCACACGTCTGAAGCAGCATCACGATGTCATCCTCTGTCCCCTTGGCTCCTCTCGGCGATCACCTGAGTCATCACTTACTAGGACACAAAGAAACCAAGATGAGCGTCCGGGAGACCCTGTGGTTTTGTCCTGGGAGAAAGTGGACAGCCTAGGGGAGACGGTCAATCGATAATCATTCCTGGATCTGATTTTTAAAAACAAAAATTGTTCACCTCAATTTTGAAATTAGTGTTATCACAACATAAAGACTTTGTATCAAGCAAATGACTGGTGTGAAAACAGGACCGGCCGGGACAAACGTTCGGTCTGGAGGGAAAAATCAAGAGAGTCTGGGTGGTACTAGTGTCTGGGGCTGACGTTGGGAAGTGCAGGTATGTTTTTCTAGTTAATTTTCTCCAACCTCTACACTTTTTATTTCTGATCACAGCAAGAGGCAGATGCCAACTCTTATGAGAAAGGCTGTTCACAGGGTATTTCTAGCCTGTCTGAAAATAGGAGGTGCTGGAAATTTCACAGGAAAGTCAGCTCTTGTTAGCTTTCTGATTCAATTTTTACAGACGAAATTGACTTGGATAATTAAAGCCTGGGAAAAAAAAACAATAAAATCATAACTATTACCAGAGGCAGTGACAATCAACACGAGGAAGCAGTAAGGAAAGACCGCTGAGCCGTGCGTCAGGAAACCAGGAATTTTTTTTCTAACTCTGAGATTTACCTTTAGACCTTGGACAGATCACCTAACTTCTCCTTCAGGCTCAATTTTGTGATGTTTAAGATGAGGAGTTTAGACTAAGTTAGTAGTCGTGCATATTAACCATGCAACTCTTCAGTCAAAACGAATACCATGTGGACATCAAATAATAGAGACAGATGGAAACGGAGGTGCTCTTTTAGAAGAAAGGGCAGTGGTCACACAGTCTGTGTTCAGCATATACTTGTTGACTGACTGCCTCTCAGGTTCCTTAAAGAGGCAGATGAGGAAATCCACACCTTGGCTAAATTACTTTTGAAATTTCAGATAAAGAGCTAAGGCCTTTCTGACATATGAAAGATCCAAAGAGAAGCAAAGGGCACTAGAAAGACTACCACCGACAGAAGGCAGCCGTGTGACTCTCAGATATCCAGAAGGCTGCATTTATCAGCCTGCTTTGCTGACAGGAAATAGAAAACATGTCGCAAACTGGTTTGAGCAAACCTGGTAATATATTGACTGATGTGAACAAATGATAGTAGATCTGGCTTCGGGAGAGGCTTAGTCCAAGGGTTTCCAGGTTGTTCAGCTGGGGCTTCCTCTGGGTGTCGCCATCATCTCGAGGCCCTCCTACCCCTGTCCCAGAGGCATCCTAGCGGTGGTGGTTCAGACCTCAAATCCACAGCACATTATCCAGAGAAAGAAACTAGCTCCTGGTAGGCCCCGAGGAAGAAAGAGGCGGCTTCTTTTTCAGAGGCCCCCAAGTGCGCTTCTCAGTCTTACTGGCCCAAACGGTAACATGAGCTCATTCATAACAAATCCCAGAGGGATGGACCACAGAGATGGGGCTAAATCAGGCTCACTTCTCAGTGGGGCATGAGGGTAGCCCCACTCAAAGCACACAGCTGGGAGTTTATGGAAGGAGGAGATGGAAAGGCTTTCCAATGAAATGTCCATGTCAGCTTTTATTGTCATTGATTTGATGCATTGCTATGATTCTCCAGTAGAGCTAGCAAAATTTCTTTGGAGAAAAAGAAGTATGTCCACATAGGATCATCACTTCTCTCGTGTCATCCTATGTAAACCAGCGTGGACAATCAGCTCTCAGAGGGAAGGACAGGTCTTAGGTTAAAGAACGGAGTACGAGCTGGCTGGAACATGTCAAAAGTGCAGAGACAACACTGCTCACAGCTCAAGTCATTTGTTCTTTACCGACACACCGTTCTGGCAAAGTGCTCAGTATCACCCGTGAACAGATCACATGTTAACTCTACAATGTTATTCATGTATTGTTTTGACATTCTTCATAAGTAATTGTGGTACCTTTATAATTTCACATGAAGAAATCTGGGAAATCAAGTTGGCATTTATTTGAAAAAAAAAAGGAAGTAACATGGAGATTAATACTGGAAAAAAAATAAAAGCGGACTCCTTGGTAAAGCTTCATCACAAGACGACTGACACCATTATCCTTCGCCAAAGCCCCCGTGTGTGCGAGAAAATGAAAGCACGCTTGCTTTAATAACAGCCCAATGCGAGTCCAAGAGGCAGTTAGCAGATACGCTCCCTGACTGTAAGGACTAACCCCACTTCATCGCCACCCCTCCGCCCTGCTTGCGCCTGTGCAGGAGCTAAGTTGCTGTTTCTAGTTTCCATCCTGCATGCTGGAAAAATAACGATTGGTTGCCATCTAAGACTTTCCCCAAATCACACATGCAGTGGACAGCCATTGAAAACCTGCTTTTTGCTCCCAGTTTTATTTTGGTGCCGTGAGAATATAGAAGGGTAAGATTTAGGATTCTTGTGAAGGACTTTATTTTTTTTTAAAAGAATTAATTGTTTGGTATAAAATTCTGCTGCAGGAATAAACATTTGGCTCTTTAAAAGTATCACTTGGGCTCATTAGGGAGGTGAATGGCGGTGCTGACTGAGGGATACGGAAGTAGCTGTTAAAAGTCCAGCCGATAATACGTACCTTCCTTGGAAAACGTGATTCAGGAATGGAGAGACGGGGAGCCAGCAGGGCAGCGGAATGCCCGCTGCACACGCAGAAGCACCGCACCAAAGAGGGGGGCGTGGTCCTCAGCTGGAGAACCCGGGGGTCCCCGGAGGAGCAGCAGCGTGTGCCTGAGTGCTGGCGACACCCTGATGGGGCTCCACAGCAACCCTACTCCTCCTCTCTCTCGGGAAGGAGACTTAGTAAGCAGCCTTTTGGCATTCTGACCTAGGAGGAATTTTAAAGCCTTGCTGAGGCTTCTTAAGCGATTCCAACCTATTTTAAGTGACTGAAGTCCTGCAGATTGCAGTGATACAGATTCATGGGGAGCGGCCAGGGAAACATCCATGGGACCCTGGGTTCTCCGCTGGCTCCTTGACTTGCCAGTGAGAGAGTCCTGGCAAATGACTGAATGCTCTCTGAGCCTCAGTTTCCTCACTCATACAGTAAAGATACTAGTACCCTCTCTGCAGGGCCTTTGTGGTTTTTAAATGAACACCGTGTGAAGCGTCTGATGCGCTATCTGGTGGGCGGATGCTTAGAAAACACTCCTTCCCTTCCTTTTCCTCCTGAGTGTCATCCAAACACTGACTGGCTTCTGACTTTGAGCCAGCTTTGCCAGGACAAGGTGGCTGAGAAGGACAGCGGAAGATAAGAGCAAAGCGAGGAATCGGGGCGAGGGATTTACTCTTTCCTTTTTTGTGGATGGATTATTTGGATATTTCAGGACAAGAGAAAATCCCTGCTTTATGTTTCCTATAAATGAGATGGTTCTTGAGATACAGGCTTCCTTCCTGGTTCATACGCCTCCCGGAGCACCGTCAGGAGAGGCAGGCGGTGAGGATCTGAGGGACACGTCAGAGCAAAGAGAACAGCTGAGGAGGAAGTGCTCAGGCTCGGACACGGAGCAAGCACTCCGGGAAACACTTCCTCGTTCCACCTGGCTCTGCTTTATTGTGCTTTGTTTTTTTACAAATTGGAGGTTTGTGGCGATCTGCGATGAGTGTCTGTCAGCACCGTTTTTCCAATAGCATTTGCTCCCTTTGTGTCTCTGTGTCGCATTTTGATAATTCTCATGATAGTTCAAGCTTTTTCATTTTCATCATGTTCGTGACGGTGATCTGTGATCAGTGATCTTTGATGTTATTACTGCCTCTCTCTGAAGGCTCAGACGATGGTTAGCATATTTTTGTAAGCAATAAAGTACTTTTTAATTAAGGTATGTATGCTGGGTTTTTTAAGATACAATGCTATTGCACACTTACCAGACTACACTATATTGTAAACCTAATTTTATTTGCAATGGGGAACAAAGAATTAACGTGACTCATTTTACTGCGACGTTTGCTTTATTGAGGTGATCTGGAACCAAACCCACGGCATCTCTGAGGTCTGCCTGTAGAAAGACGAGCCCTTCAGTGCTGGATTCTCAGTGTAAATTCTCACGTCTGCCTCTGTGGGTACCAGTTCCCTCTGAAGGTCCTGCCGATTTATGCAGGAGACAGACCCTCCCCAGGGAGGAAATCATTCTAAAGCTGTCCCTGTATTAACTGTGTTTCTTACTTTATTTGGATTGGCCTAAGATATGGCCTGAAGGTTTGTGTCTCCTCAAAATTCGTACGTTGCACCCCGAGCCCCCAGTGTGATGATACTTGGAGATGGGGTCTTGGAAGATAATTAGGGTTAGGTGAGGTCGTGAGGATGGGGGTCCTGGTCTGATGGGGTTAGTGCCTTTATAGAAAGAGACACCAGAGCGCCCTCTCCCTTTCTCCGTGCACACACACTGAGGAGAAGTCATGTGCAGGCACAGTGGGGAGGCAGCCATCTGCAAGCCTGAAGAGAGCCCTCACCTAGCTGCAAATCAGCCAGCACCTCGAGCTTAGACCTCTCAGGCTCCAGAAGTGTGAGAAATACATGTTGCAGCCACCCTAGACATCTGTGGCATTTTGTTACAGCAGCTTGAGCAGACTAATACAAGTCATTATAGCAACAGAAAATCCCACTTTCTAAAATGCATGCCAGAAAAACTGAATCTTTCTGTTCGTCAGAAACTTGCAACCCCAGTTGTATGAAGTCTATTGGATCCAAAGCCCCTAGCCTGGCACTGAAGGTCTTGCATGAACAACTGATCCCAAATGACTTTCCAGCCCCGTTTCTTCTCCCCTCCCCTCTGTGCTCCCCTTGCCTTCTTTTTTTTGTTGAAAAAAAGTTACAATGTGTTGATTTCTGTAATTTCTGGTGTACAGCGTAATTTCCCAGTCATGCATATATATACAATATTCATTTTCATATTCCTTTTCATTAAAGGTTATTACAAGATATTAAATATAGTTCCCTGTGCTCTAGAGGAGAAATTTGTTTTTTAATCTATTTTTATATATAGCTGTTAACATTTGCAAATCTCAAACTCCCAAATTTATCCCTTCCCACCCCCTTTCTCTGGTAACCATAAGGTTATTTACTATGTCTGCGAGCCTGTTTCTTTTGTAGAGGAGTTCATTAGTGTCCTCTTTTTTAATTTTCTTTTTTTAGATTCCACATCTGAGTGATATTAGAAAAGATACATGCACCCCAGTGTTCACAGCAGCACTATTTACAGTAGCCAAGACATGGAAACAGCCTAAATGTCCAAGGACAGATGACTGAATAAAGAAATTGTGGTATATTTATACAATGGAATACTACTTAGCAGTAAAAAAAAAAAGAATAAATAATGCCATTTGCAGTAACATAGATGGAAGTGGAGATCGTCATTTTAAGTGAAGTACGCGGGAAAGAGAAAGAAAAACACCCCTGCCTTCTTGCCGCCTGTCCCTTCTCTCGTACCACTCCCTCCATCGGCAGCGTCTTTCTCTCATGCCGGCCCACGCTGTACCTGACTTGTCTCAAATGTTCCTTCCATTATGAGCCCTCCCTCACATTCTTTTCCACTCTAAAGTCAACCCCACCCAAAGGTAAAACACTTTCCAGTGTTCTCTAGGGAAGAACAGTGATTTTGGAGTCAGCCTGCCCAGGGTTGGATGCTCCGTTTCCCCTGAACCAGTCTAACATCCTGTCCTGATGGGTTCACCTTTCTGTGAGAAGGTGAGGGTGAGGTCCAGCTTGGAAAGCCAGGCAGAGAGGTTGACTGATGTTGCGTTCCACGTGCTGAGCATGATTCTTGGCAATTATCAGGGACTCAGCAAACATACTAGCTCCTTTCTCTGCTTCCCTCTGCTGAAATCTTACCCTGAAAAACATATTTCAAGTGCCTGCCTTCTCTCCACGCTCATTTCTGGAAGAATCCCTACCTACAAAGAGCAGGTAGCAAGGCCTGTAATACCTAACTCCCCTCCTCCAAAAACCTAAAGACAGAAAACTAACAAGGAAAATTCCTGCTGGGTAAATAGTGTCTCTGAACTAAGAGACAGAGAGGGGACCAGAAGTGGGAGGCAAACGTGTGGGTGGAGCTGTGAGCAGAGCCGGGGGGTGCCCGTCATTAGGCTCTGCGTCCCCACTGTCATGAGGGGGCAGAGAGTCAGAAGTCGGTTGAAAGAACAAGAATAAAGCAAACAGAGAGAGAAGCAGAGACACCAAGAGACAGGAGAGGAGACAGAGGCGGTCCCTAAAGCCAACTTGGTGTCTGTTCTTCGCTCATTCTTTTATTTATCCAATTATTCCACAAATATTTACTAAGAACCCACGTTGGCCCGTCTAGGGGAAAAAGAGAAAACAAATGAACACTCAGCGTGTACGCGCTGAGGTGCTGACAAGGGCTACGAGGAACGATAAGGCAGGGCAAGAAGGGTGAAAACAGGGAACAGGATGTGTCGTTTTGCGTCAGGTCCTCAGGGAGGCCTCTCCGGCAGGTGTCACTGAGCAGAGGCCTGATGGAGAAGCAGTGAGCTGTGCTGGTATCTGGGGAGGAGCCTTCCTCCACAAACGCTTGGAGGCAGGAGGGCTCCTGGCACACTGGTGTCGCAGCCGGCAGGCCAGGAGGCCAGAGGGAGTAAGAGGACGATGGGAGGGCGCAAGGCAGAGCTGGAGACGTGGGATCTGCAGGTAAAGCCGGTCCCTAGACGCACCCTTTGACATTTCGCAAAGCTCAAGTGCACAGGACATGTGCCACTTCCATGTGTTTGCTGCTGTCTTCAAGAGATCGTCAAGCCTCTTCCCTGAGAGAAGGTGCGATTATCAGAGAAAACTGGAGACAGCTGGAAATTGGGTTTAAAAATTAAATGCCTGTGTCAAGATTAGATAAAGAGTCTTTTATAGGGTGAGATTTTGAATAAAAAGATACATAAGTTAAAATTTGAGATTTTGTATGGGAAGGGAATAAACTAAATAATAATAAACTAAATAAACGAAATAAGTTTGCACTTACGGAAATCCCAAAAGATATCACTTTCTCAAGGTTAAAAATTTTACACGTTCAGAGAGAAACCTAATTCAAGTGAGTCCTAAAACGAGCACTATTGTTTCCCTTGCTCCTTTCTCAGGCTCCCTCACTAACCGTTGTTGCCTTTGGACAAGAATAAGTTGTTTTCTTGTATCCAGAAGTGCAATACGTTTAAAGGACAACTTTGGCTGTCCCACTGGCTCTGTGAAACAGACTTCAGTTTTCCTCATCCCGACCTTCCTCCTTTCCTTTCTTTCCCTCAGCGTCTCCTCCTTCTTCTCAACTCTGTCCTCCTCTTTGCTCCCAAACAGGTCACAGCATGCCAGCTGGTTTCACCTCTGGGGACAATCCCTGGCAAGAATGTGCAAACCCTTGGCGAGCTAACGAGGATGGTCAGGGTCCCCTCGAGCCCCCATCGCTCTCCATCATGCGCCTGATGAGCGAGCCCAGGAAAGCAGGTCCTCCCGGCGTGGGAGGACTGGGAGGGGACGGCATCTGGGGCCCAGAGCCCTCCGTGCGAATCCTGTCTCCGTGACTCCGCGGTTACGTGACCCGACAAAATCGCAGCCCCACCGGGCTTCCTCTTCCTCCCTGAAAGCTGGATATTAATGACGTGCAGCTCAGTGGGGCTCTGAGAGCTCGATGAGACGACACACAGCTGTTGCCTGAGGGCGCTCTGTGCGCCGATGCAGCCACGTGCGTGTCGCTGTGACACCGGGCTCTTAACTCAAGAGGGCCCCACACCCCCGGGCTGCCGCTCTCCACTCCCGGCTTGAGCAGCGGGCGGGGGGAAGTAAGAAGATATTCTTGATAATAATGGCAACTGTCGCTTATGAAGAACGAACCTGTCACCACATGTTATGCTGAACACTTTACATACATTATTTTAATAAATCCTCACAAGACCCCAATGAGATAGAAACCGAGGCTCAGAGAAGTTAGGGTCACAAGGTCGCCGAGGTGTCAAGCTGGGGTGTGACCCTGCGTCTTCTCTGACGCCAGGGCCTGCGCTCTAGTGACCGCGGCCCCTGGTCGCTCACAGGCCTGTCTCTGTCCTTCGGCAGGACAGCTGAGCTCAGCCTCACCCGTCCGTCCGTGGCAGAGAGGACAGGGGGAGGCTCATGAAAGGGACAATGACTGAGAGCCCCCGGGGGCCGAAGGAGTGGGGCGTTTCCTCAGCTGGGGCTGAGGCAGCAGCAGCAGCCGCAGACCGTGCGGGCGGGATCCGTCAGCTGCGCCCAGGCCGGCCTCGTCGCAGCACCCGAAGCCACGCGCACCGGGCCACGGTCGCTGCCGTCTTCAGTCTGCCGGCCGCATTCTTCCGTGTCCTTTTGCTGATTATAACCCCTGCTGTTGGCAGCGCTTCTCATTCCTTGTGGCTCTGATACAGTGTCCCCGTCTCAGCCTTCACCTGAAGGGCGGGCGTGACAGGCTGGACCTGCAGCAGTAACCCATCCCTTTGGCCATAGTTATTAATTAACCCGTGGCTGGGGACCTGACGTCAGAGTCCATGGGAAGAGAGGAAGTCTTTCCACAAACGATGCTAGGTGGAGACACTGGAAAGTTATGAACCTGGGGTTCCGTCTTGCCGCCCACCCTGCCCCAGACAGAGTTACATCTTCAGCAAGAGAGGATCCGAAGAAGTTCTGGGAAAGAGGAGAGAGAGCAAAAAGAGAGAAAAGTTGACAATGTTGTCTGAGTTCCTAGCTTCAGCCTTGTGTGAGGCCAAGATCCAGTCTGAGCTTCCTAAGAGACCAAACGCATAAATTTCCTTTTTGGGTTGAGCTCATTTGAGTCCAGAGTCTATCTCCAGCGATCAAAAGAATCTCGATCCAGATCACGTATTGTAACGCCGTGAAGCCGGGTGGGAGGACAAGAGGCAGAGATGAGAGCGTGTCACTAGGCTAATACAGATTAAAAGGTGTTTCCACTCCAAGACGAAACCCAAATCCACGTAAAGACCTACTGCAAAGAAGGAACTGCGTTTTCTTCCTGAACATTTCTATGATTTCTACTTTAAAAAAGAAAACAGTCATAAGCTATTGGGGGAAAGTATTCAAGTGACAAAATATTTTAATATGCAAACATTCAGATACAGACAAAGACTCTCTGTGCTTTTATTCTTACTGCTGGCCTGACGCTTGTAGAGAGAGATGACCTGAGAGTTATTTACCATTGTCCCCACACCCCACACCAAAGCAGTAACACACGGCTGTCATGGCATTTAAGAAAGTCAGCGGTGAGGGCAGGGGTTATGAGGACAATTCTCGAAACTCTGAAGGAGAGTTCTGATCTCATTTAAAGTACAGTCAGGACAGCAGCTTCGTGAATCAGATCAAATCAACACGACCAGCTTTACATTTTGATTTGGTGCCTTCTCCCACAGCGAAGCACTACGCAACAGAGGTGCTCTAGCCCAGCGTTGTCGGTCTCGGCGCTCTGGCCAGCGAAGACGGCCAGTCAGGGGAGGTTTCATTCTTTCTGAGAAAAACAGATTTCTGAGTAGATCAGACTTAAAGAAAAGATCTGCATCATTTCGGGGCTTTGGGCCGCACTTACTTGCTTCACAGGTTACAGATTTCCGTAAGCTCGTGGCAATTCCGGATGTCCACTCTGAACCCTTCAAAGGAGCTGCATTTTCTCTTCACGGGCTGCTCTGATTTACGCAGGTGTGGTGAGAAGATCAATGAACTTGGTCACAAGATGACTAGCTTTGTGATCTTCACCTCTTTGAGCTTCAGCGACTCCATTGATAAAATTACAGGACTGCTGTAAGTCATTTACAAGACCCACCAAACTGTAACTTTCTACCAACACAAGCACCAGCGCTGATCACAGAGAATGGTGTTGCGTGTCCCTCTCACTTGTACAGAACCAGCTCACTCTGCAGTAACATCCCACCATAGTTCCGACATTTAGTAAACGTTGAGTGGTGGTTTTCTTGGCCTAAGTGATCTTGGCTGATTTGTGTTCATAAACCATAAGAAATATACTTTTTCTGCCAGCATTCCGAGGAGAAATGCTGACACGGAATTTACTGATTTCACTTATGACAAAACATATGAAGGCAACAGTCGGCTCAGGCATATCTCAGTGCATTTATAAATGCTCACGGAAGTTTTGATTGAAATATATGATTCTCTGCATGCTAAGATTTTAGGAAAGACTAAGTATGTATAGATGTTGGTTCCCAAAGTTAGTCAGCCTCTAATGTCTCAAAATGATGAGAATAAGGGGGCACCAAAAGTTTCTACATATTTTTTCCATGACTCTTAAACTACTGAAGAAAGATAAGGGTTTCAAATCCTTATCATAATCACCATGGAAGGAGACATGGATTATCAAAAACTGATCAAAGGAATTCATCTGTCAACTATCCATTGCAGGCAAGATCCTGGCCAGTTACAACACTCTGAAAACTGGATTTCAAAGACTTCATAGATTTTTATAAGTCATACATCATATAACATTGTTTACATAAACGAGAATTTTTCAAAGCTTAACTAATTTACATTTATTTGTATAATTTTGCACAGCGACTCCACGGTGCAGGTACCATGACTACTCTCATTGTACAGAAAATTTACCTGAAGGAGAGAGGAAGTGAATAGCTTCCAGAGGGCTGAAGCTCACAAGGGACAGAGCCCAGTGATGAACTCAAGTCACAGTCTCCAGCACCACACCTGTGACCCTGATACCCCAGTGCCTGTCTCCAGGAGGAGGAGAAGGGCCAGGATTGGCTCTGGAGGATCCTGTGCGTTTACATCAGTTAGACCATGGAGGTTTATAAACTGTACAAATATTCTAGGATGGTTTCCACTGAACGCTGTTTAGAGGGAAACACTAGCAAGTCCGCATTTCCCCCAGGTCTTCCCTGCTAGGTGGGAAAACACTGGCGCTGCGTGTGGAGGTCACAGTAGGGGACACTTAAGCTGTTTAGCTAAAATGGTGTGAAGTCAAAGGAACGAAGTATTCTAGCCACACAGGAGGACCTGGCGGGCAGGAGCAGAAGGTCCTCAACGTCAGTGAATGTAGGCCAGAAGCATAAAGTCTAGAGCCTGGAGGTTTATGCAAGAAAATGTGTTCTAATGGCCCATCACCCAGTGAGGGAGAGTGAGCCCATGCGAAATAGATGCTACACATCCATCTGCATAAAGCCAGAGATTTCCTTCACCAATTAAGATCCAGACGTAGTCATCACACTCTGCTCCCTGGGGCAAGACATCCAGTGAGCACACCCCAGGGCTGCGTTCAAGATGGTGCCGCGTCCATGGAGGGTCTGGGTTGGGCTGTGGATCGTAATGCCGGGGACAACAGATTGACTGGGGACAACATGTGGCTGGGAGGTTTAGGTGTACCTCACACTTCAAGGGCATTGTTCTGGGCAGTTTAACCAGTGTCACCCTGGAGCTAATACCCATTAATAAACCTCTAGATGGGGGGAGGGGGGAGTGAAGCCTTGGAATGCAGCCAGCAAGCTGCCTCTACTGAAACAGTGCTTGCAGCTTCTCTGCTGCTCCAGAAGTGAGGTTGATGTTCGACTGTGGATTGGATAAGAAGCCACTGCAATAAAGTGAACTGAAAAGAGGGAACAAAAATCACAGGGCTGCATGCTGTTTCACCGTCCTAACCCCGGGGAAGGTGGACAGAGAGCAGCAGGATGGGAGGTGGGGGCTGCCAGGGAGGGCCTGACTTCTCTTCTTTCTCTTCTGTGTGAAGACGGCAGACCCAAAAATAGCAGCAAGCCCAGCGAACAGCCTCTACAGCTGCTAAGTGAGGAAGCACAGGCCTCATTCAAATGCACTGCAGAAGGGACAGCTGGTCACCCTGGTCTTTTCAGCCTTCCTCCCCACACATTTAGCAACACAGTCAGTGGAAGTTGCTTTGAATATAAAAGACACTGATAGATATCTGGGGTAAGTCCAATTCAGTTAAATTTTCCTTAAACAGAACTTACCAAGTCCTTTTCCATTATGCCCAGTTTCAGTTCTCTCTAGCTGTCCCAGATTCTTTGTTTTAATATGCAATGTCTCAGCCTTTAAAATAGAAAGATATGGGGCTATTAAAATATGGAGAAGTCAGGACATTAAAAATTGAGACCTTGGCTGGTTCAGGTTCGTGACTGCACCAAAGAGATGGACAAAGGATGCCTTCCGTGTTCGCCCGGAATTAATATTCTCTTCTTTAAACATGAGAAATATACTTTCCAAGTTATCAGCTAACAGTTCTTAACCTTGAAGAGGGATGAGGTCCCCACCCAAGTATAATTTCACAAAGGGACTCAGCAAACGGTCATTTCATGTCACCAGAGCTGTGTGACACTACACTACAGCACTAGAAACTGCAAAGGACACCGAGTGATACAGGGCAGAATGGATGCAGCACACACAGACCACCCCCTGCAAGTGTGCTAAGGGGATGGACAGAGGTATAGTTTACATCAAGGGGAAGGAATTAGATGGACCATCAAGAATTAGCAGGATTTTGACAGATGAAGATTCTGGGGAGGGGGCTGGGGTGGAATGAACTCGAGAAACCCTAAGGGCATCCAGTTCAGACGAAATGAAGACACCAAAGAGGACGCTGAGCCCCAGATGAAGGGATCTGAACTTCAGTTTGAAGGGTTTGGGGCAGGAAAGGTTGGAGCTGCAGTTTGAGAAGCTGTGCAAGACGCCCCGACATTTCACTGTTTATTCTCACTGCGCTCGGAGCACAGGGAGCCCAGTGGGAGAAAAGCAGGAGGCAGATCAGTGCTCGGGGTTTTGTCCCATGGCTCAGCTCCTCCCTCCTTTTAGTTTGAAAATGTAAGATTATTTTTCAAAAACTATTGGTAAAAAGACAGCAACAAACTTCAGACTAAAACCTTCAGAGCATTATAAATACACAGACAAGAAAAATGTATGGTTCTAGAGGCTGTCCCAGAGATGACACTTAATACAACGCACTCGGATGGAAGCAGGGCAGGTGACGGTCACCTTCATTTTCAGAATGGGAAACTCGAGTGTCTTCCTCAGGTGTGAGACTGCCGGTCCTGTCCTGCCACCTCCTGCAGGCTCTCATGGCCGCCGTCTGACCCCCTCAGTGCTCCTTGTGCTCCTCCCGGGCATCTTCCTCTAGCAGTTGGTCCATTGGAGTTCTGACATATGCAATTATCTTTAGGAGGGTAAGAAGCCCTTTGCCAGCTTTTGTATCTCTGTCTTCCTTCTCCATCAGCCTGTTTGGGGAGAGAGAGCCTGCAAATGTGGTTGTCAAGGTAAACATGTCTTGTTAGAGGAGGAAATCTTGAAGGATTCTGGAACTCACTAGCAATGTTACGTGGGAGGGAGACTGAGGAGGCCATCAGAGACTTGCGTGACAATCAGAGCAATGGCACAGGAAGTAGGGACAGTATGGGTCTTGTGCAACGAGAACAGATATTAAAAAAGTAAGAGTTTAGCCTGGAGGCACCGGGGGAACACCCACCAACCGCCACGATACCCTGACTGTGTGGTCAGAGCCTCACACTCTTTACCCAGCCTGCTCCTTTGCCTACACCCAAGCAGGCAATTCAGCAGCCAATGCTCTGAGCCTTAAGAAGGGAGAAATGTAATTGGCATAAATATCAAGTATTACAAAGATGTCTTTTACATCAGAAAATGAAGAGAATAATGGTGTCCGTGGACGTCAGCATCGTTACCTGTACCCTTAGCATTATCTGCATACACCTTACCTGGGTACCCTGTTGGACTGCGTCCGGACCTTCCGCATCCTGGAGTTTAAGAATGATTTCAGCACCAGGGTCAGCGCTGATTTCCTGTTTCCCTCCTTTCATCGATAATGGAAGAGGCTGAGTTGTTTTTTTTTCTTGCATCTCAAGCTTGTCAGTGTTCATCATGAACTTCCTGCCAAGTAAATTAATATAAAAATAAGATTTGTTAGCACTTTAAATGGAAAGCATCAGAAAAACAGGTTAAACTCAAGTAATAAGCTTGGAAATCTGCCTTCTGAAAGTCCCCCCCCCCCCCGTTTTTTTCCCCCCTCTGGGAGGACCCACTCTCCCACCAGAGCTCAAACCGAGGTTCTGGACTTAGCAGGACCCACGAATCATCTCTGCCCTCTGTTGATGCACACTCACCTGAGGAAAGAGCAGGCTCTCGGTGGTACGAGGGGTGAAGGAGGAGCTCTTTCCACTCAGCGGTGGGGTCCACCTCCTTCCACCTTCCAGGAGACAGTCCCCTTCCTCTCCAAGAGAGTAGCTTGTGCTCTCGTGAGGCTGGAGTCAGCTGGCCGGAGGGAAGCCATCTGTCAGACAAGCACAAGGCTAACGTAGGAGTGATGGAGGAAGCTAGTTTTTTTTCAGGGATATTTTGATTTTTAAAAATGCCTATGAAAGTAATTAATCTTGAATCTATGAATCTTTGACTGTAGAGTTCCAAACCCCCGGGCATTGGGGTCGAGTGGGGTGATGAAAAGGTGGGGTTTCCCATTAGCTCATAAATCATACCTCCTCAGTCTACTGTCCAGCCCAGGATAGAGTGTCTCTGTCCTATCAGGACACAGAAACTGCTGGCTCCTAACCTTCTTGTTGAAAATTGTCCAGGAATGGGGGGAATGGGGGACTGGAGTCTTGGGCACTCTCCAGTTTGGTTCTGACTCTCACTGGCCCTGCAACCTCAAAATGGCGATTTTGTTTCTCTTAGCCTTGGTTTCCTAATCCATAAAATGAAGAGAATGGCAATAATTTTTAGTGTCATGATGACAACGCAAACACATGCCATGAGCTGCACATCCTGACATGACTGGAAGCCCTAATTCCTGCCCATCTCTCACCACAATCCTTTCCCTCAATTCCACCCCAAGATGAATCCAGGCCTACAAGGCCACAGTTTGGGATAAAAAATGTAAAAGTCCTGTTTCTACTTGGTGGCTCTTAGACCTTTTGTACCACTAAGAGGGTAAGGCCCCAACTCCATGGGGACAGAAGTTCCTCAGCTCCGGACCCTCCTAGACCTCCCATCCTGTGTGTCTCTGCATCTGGCTGCTCATCTGTATCCTTTATCCTATCCTTTAATAAACTGATAAATGTAAGGAAGTGTTTCTCTGAGTTTTGTGAGCTCCTCTAGCAAATTATTTGAACCAAAAGAGAGGGTCATTGGAACCTCTGATCTGTGGCAGGATGGTCGGAAGCACCGGAGCTAACTTGAGCTCGCGACTGGCATGTAAAGCGTGGATGTGCTGGTGGGAGGTGGGGAGCAGGCGTGCGGGACTGAGCCCTCAGCCGGTGGGATCTGACGCCATCTCTGGGTCAACAGTATCCGAACTGAATTAAATTATAGGGCACCCATCTGGTGTCACAAGAATTGTTTGGTGGGGGAAGGACTTCCACACATTTGGTGACCAGAAGGGAACTGTTTTATGTGAGTCATGAAGGAGACTTACAGGAAAAAAATAATTGTACCAGGGAAGGACTGGGCTTTTCTCTACACAGGAAAAAATAATTATGTTTTTCATTTTAACCATCAACCTAGAAAGTTCCTTTGTTCCTCTTTGCACTAAACCTCCCCCCAAGGAGCTGACTCCGCTCTGATTTCTATCACTGTAACTTAGTTTCGCCTGTTCTCTAAACTTCCCCGGGATGGAACCCTGCAGCTGGTGCTCTCCCTGCAGCTTCTCCACTTACACAGCATGGCTTTGTTTCTAAGTGCATCCTGTGGTGTTGGGGCTGGTTCTTTTTATGATTGAGACAGTACTCCCCTGTATGAATATTACAACGTATTTCTCCACTCTCCTCTTGATGGACATGTCTGTTATTTTCAGTTTTAGGAACTTACAAATAAAGCCACCATGAACATTATTATATAAACCTCTTCCTGCAGATACGGGCACATTGTTTTGCTTTGTCATAGAAGAGTTTGTGTGTAAATCTGTAAGTGTCTGGCAAACTGCTCTCCAAAGCGGCTGTACCGTCACGAACACACGCCAACAACATACGAGGGCTCTAATGTCCTGTGCACTTGTAGTTAGTCACTCTGATGGGGTGGAGTGGATTCCTCGTGTGCTTTTAATCCGCCTTTCCCTGATGACTGTCGATACTGAGCACTTCTGGTAAGTTCGTGAGCCATTTAGAGATCTTCTCTGAAGTCTGCTCAAGCCTTCTGCCGTTTTTTATTTTTTCTTTTCTTGTACTTTTTCACTTAAAATTTTTTTTAATCTGTTCTGGAACCAACTCTGTGTCAGATACGAGGATCACAAATATTTTCTCCAGTCTTTTATTTGTCTTTCAATTTTTAATGATATCTTTTGAAGAGCAAAAGTCTTAACTCTGATAAAGTCTAATTTATCTTTTTCTTCTGTTTTTTTCTCTTTTGCTTTCAGTGTTCTAAGAAATTCTCATCTACCTAAAAGTCAAAAATATATCATCCCATGCTCCATTCTAGAAGCTACGTACTTGTAAAATTTCACGTTTAGGTCCGTGATTCTTATTGGATACATTTTTTTATTAAGGTCTGGCGAAGGAGTCAGAGGTAATTTTTTCCATGTAGTTAACCAGTTGTTTTAACACCTTTTTTTGAAAAGATACTTCTTTTCCCATTGAATCGCTTTCATGCTTTTGTGGAAATTAATTAACTGTAAGTAAGAGTATTTACGAGATCTGTTCCACTAACCTATTTGCCGCCCTAGTGGATGGATTTCCAGTTGCGATGAGCTTCAGCTGAGACTCCAGCATTGCTTTGGGGTTTTGGTCACAAGGAGAATGTGGAGAAACAGCACTGAACCTGCAGGCAGGAGATGGCTTGCTGTTCCCGGCCTTTCTCAGGCTGCACCACCCTTCCAGATCAGAGCTGGGGGTGCTGCCTGTCACTAAGGGACCGTTGCCTGGGCTGGGGGGATGATGGCATCTCTCCTTCATGAATGATATAGAATAGGCCTTACGGGCCCCAAATAGCAGGGCTGCGCTCCGTGATGGCAACTGGCTTTCTATGCCATTGTGTGTGAATCACGCCCCGTCTCCTGCCCCTCTTCCTGGAGACCTAGAAGGATCTGTAGGGTTTACAGCCACTGAAACGTTTGCCTAGTGTCCTGTCCATAGGCTCTGTGAAAGCAGTCACGAGGGTCATTGAGGACAAACCACATTCTGGAGGTGAGTATCTTTAGAAACCTTATTCCTTTTCTGCCCATTTTATAGGCAGCCCATGTGGCGTGGGACTCAGCCTGGTGAGCCTTGTGGAAGCACCGGACCCTTCAAGTGACAGTTTGCTTTTCTCACATATGGGAGATTCAGAAGTCTGCAGATCTGCTCAACGCCCTTCGCCCAAGCTCCCTACACACCAGATTGTCTGGTGAGTTTTAAGAATCATACTTCTTTATTCACTTCAAAAGCATAAATGATCTCTCGTCCACAAGTCTCCTTCAAGAGCAGAGCTTTAAAACCCAATTCACGGGCAACACAAGGGAAGGAAAGGGGCACTTACCTGCGTCGCTGTCCAAGCTCCGCCTCTGAGTGTTGCCCCGAAGCGGACCCTCCGCGTTCCCAGGCCCTGTCAGCACGACGGGACGGTCCGCCCGTCCGTGCTCTGGTTCACACTCCCGAGACACAAACTGAGAAATATTAGCCATTATTAGCATTCCTCTCGATACTCTGAGGAATACACTTCATCATCCCCAATTAATAGAAGGATCAGTGGAGGTGGGACAACTTCCCCCACATCACACGACCGCTATGTGGCAGGGGTGAAAGAGAGACGAGACTTCAAACCCAGAGCCAGGCGCCGTAAGCGCCGCTCGTGCTGCCGCCCGGCCTCCCGGCGAGGGACTTTCCAAGGCTGGCTCCGCTCTTCAGCAACGGAGCCGGAGTTTGAGCTAAAGTCTCTCTGACCGTCCAGCCCCCTCCTCGTGCTTGGCCTCACCTTCGTTTAAAGGCCAGTGAGAAGGTAACAGGCAGCTCGCAGGGCGCTCAGAGGCAGCACCTACCGTGGACGTCTCCCCTGGAAGCGGAGCTAAGATAGTCAGCATTCGTTTCACATTTTCCATGAACAAGACACTTCCCCATGTGCAGTGCTTTCGGCGCTCTCCATAGCCCTGAGAAGTGAGGATTGCTTCCGTTCCCATTCGAGGAAGCCACAGCCCAACCCTCCAGCCACTTGCCCGAGGCCACCAGTGTGCAACACTAACCCACTGCGTCTGGTTTCAGACTCCTCGGTTCTTCCGTCACATGGTTTTCCGTAAACATTTTACCCTCTGGAAAGCTGGGTTCTTTCTTTCCTTTGAAATGAATCGGAGTCACTGTATCTTTTGTGAATGTGAAATTTGCACGATGATAAGAATTTTTTACCTTTAGCACGGCCATTTGGATCTTTCTTGCCAAAGCACGACCTCAGACCTGGGCTACCCTTTCCCTTTACCCGGTTACGCCATTTCATCCCCCGTCAGACGCAGGTGGATGTGAATGCGCACAGCATCTGCACAGTCATCATTTGTTTCCTTCCCCCTCACCTGGAGTCTCCTTCTGCTGGGACCGCTGAGCTCTCTGCTTCTCACCCGCTTTCGCAGTCGGACAAACCAACCCACTGGGTGTGGGCCTCCCGCCTCAGGGATGCACAGCGGTGAGGGTCCCTTCCATTATACTTCTGGGCTTTGGGGGCGAGCAGGAGTGGAATCCATGGGGGACTTGGCTTCCGTGCCCGGGCAATGATTTCCCCGCCGGCATAAAGGCGGCCATGTCCCCGAGACCTGTGCTGGATACTTTTCCTTCTGCTCTTCTTGCTTACTTAAAGGATGCACTGGATTTTCAGTGTTCCCATTTCAACAGCCTTCAAGACAAAACAAACAAACAAACAAACAAGCCACAGGACCAGCAATCCAAAAAGCATCCAGGATCACAATCAAGCCATTGGAAAGAGCACTGGGAAAACATTACTCATTCAAAGACAAAGGAAAAATGAAATGCATTTCCTACAGAGAAGGAAAGCTAGAATACCTCGCTGTCTTTTTCAGGATGTGCTTCTGGTTAGAGAGAAGGTCTCTGTGCTGCTTCCGAAGATGAAAATTTTAAGGTGAACTCAATTCCCCAAGTCAGGGAAATGGCCAGGAATCAGTGTTACCTGACACTTAAACGCTGCCAAGTGATAAGAAAACAAAACAAAACAAAACAGGTTACTGCTCTAAATGTAACTCAGAAACTTGCTTCTGAAAGATGGCGTCACCTTTTTATTTTAAAGTGACACGCCCAAGTGAAAACCGAAATAGTTTTCACACGGAAGCAATATGAGTTTCAAATTTTAGCTACAACTTTCATGATTGTAATATAATAATGGCAAGTTAAATGTTGTATTTCAGAGATCTATGACATGGCTTCATATATACTTTCAGTATATAGACAAGAATTTATGTATATTATATTCATAATGTATTAGATTCTGTAAGCCTAAGAGATAACTTTTTCTCTCAGCAAAATATGTTTTGATTCTTGAAGCTTAAGAGGACAAATCACTTAAGAGGTGATAAATTCTGAGAAATAAATGTCAGTTAAAAGTTTGCAACAACTATTCAATAAGTCCATAAAGTGTGGACATTGCATGTGTTAATTCAGTTATGGAATATTTATTGAACCTAAACTTTGCACCACAAACCGTATTTGGTGCTAAGGATACAAGGGTAGTAGACTGAACCGTAATTGCTGCTTTTGTAAGTTAAAACCAGTTAATGGCAATTTAAACAGCAATTTAACATGATTTAACTTAATAAGTAAAACATAATCCTTGTTCTCATGGGGCTCAGCCTGGCAGGGAAAACAGCCTTAACAACACACACGTGCAAGTGCAGAGTGAATAATGAGAGTGCGTTTTTAATGGTAGGATATATATTTTTTAAAGTAGGAGCAAAATGGGGTGGTAGGGGAACAGATGGGCGAGGTGGCGATGGACTGGGGCATCGAGCAGGAGATGAGGGCGTGGGGACAGGAAATGCAATATACCAGCTTTGAAAGGGTGTCTGTGAAGCTGAGAGCATCTGTTGTACTTGGGGATGGGTGTGTTCAGGAAGTTTTTGTTTGTTTTTCTTTCAAGGTGAGAGATGAAGTGTGGGTGCTGAGGAGGGTCGGGAGGAAGCGTGCGGAGCGGTCAGGCAGGACAGTTTCTGGCACTTAGTGTTCAGCTGAGTTGTGCAACTCTGGGTGCCGTGCACATGGCACAGCAAAGGTTTCTTGAACTGAGACAAAAGCAACGCTAGGTTTTTCTAATTGTGATGCCACGTCTCTAGGGAAAATAGCTCGTGAGAGTCAATTCTTGGGAAAAGTCTTGAAGTTTCATTCCTAAATGCTTTAGGTAAATAGTGCCACGAGGAAAGGAAAAGGGAAAGAAGAGGAGACCGGTATGTAAAAAGACTTTGAACAGAGCCCAGAGCGGAGTAACAGAAGAGCCTGGAGCGGAGGCAGGAGAGGGGACAGCCCTACGTGCGGAGGGAACGGGGCTCGCGTAGGAAGGATTTATGAGTGAGGGCCTGGGCAGGAAAGAGGTACTAAAGATGGAAAACTCATGCACGTGAGAGAGGCTCTGGAGCTCTGAGTGCACTGCGCTAGAAAAGGCAGTAAAAACTATTAGTCCTCGATGACAGAGAGGATGTTGCTGTTCATTCCTGGGTGGGATCCAGTGGCCGCCCCTTTGTCTAACGAAGGCTGATCCGTGAGGGGTGTGAATGGAGAAGCAGCCACGTTCCCCGGGGGCTGTTCTCGGCGCCCGAGGAGGAACACGGGAGGCTCAGAGCTGGGGTGAGTGGTGGGATCGAATAGGAGCAGGGGAGAGACAGAGACAGACAGAGATCTGATGGTTCAAAAACACAAATCTTTCTAAAATTCTAAAGATAAAGTAAAGTAAGTGAGAAAATTCTAAATAGGTCTTTATACCATCTGTGATTAGTTTCCAAACATTTCAGGCCAATTCGACTCCTATTTTGGAGATTCTCCCCCACCACCAACACCCCCCACCACACACACACCCCCACCCCGCCCCCCACCCAGAAGCACTACCTTGAAAGGACGAAGCTAGTACGGTGTCTGCGTTGTGTCATGAACCACCGGCAGGGCTCTGCTCGTGGGGGTGGGACCCAGAGTGTGGCCATTTCAAGTCCCCACCTCTCCAACCTGCCCCTTGCCCCAGGCTCCTGTCTGTTAAGACATCCCCATGGATCTCAACTTGAAAACTGTTCTGTAATTTATTTAGCCTTTTGCAAACAATCCAAGATTTTGAAAATCCTATTTACCAGGTGTCAAAGTAAGCCTCTTAAACCAGGTTTTCTCTGTCCCCTCAGACGTCCCCTCTGCCGGCTTCCAGGGAGATGTGCCCTTAGAGGCAGATGTGCCCACATCACCAGTAAGTGTGCACCGGGCGCTGGGTGGTGCCGGGGGTGCACCTGAATTACGTGTTTGTTGCCACGTCACGGGGGCCCCCACCCTGATGCGCTAGCTCCGCCTTCAGCGTTCCCTCACCTGGTCACCGAGAACTGCCTTTACTGCAAGGTGGAGCCCCCAAACCACTAACTCTTTGTCCAGGGCCCCAGAGGTTAAAGAGAGAGCTGATTCGGTAAATCTGAGCTGCTCCTTAGGCAGACAGGGACCTCACCTCTGCTGGGTCTCGGTCCAGATCCTGATGGCGACCATGACCAGCCAAGAGAGTTTAGCATGACTTCACCTTTCTGAGCTTCAGTTCTGCTAGGCGTGCACAGAGGACAGTAATCCCTGTGGGTGGCCTTGACATACTAGAGACGAGACCGGGAAAGCTCCCAGCACTGTTTCTGGCTCACGGAAAGCACTCGATAAATAATGAATTGTTATTATTTTTATATGACCTATATTTTTACAATTTTTCTAGAGTGTCATGTTCCCCAAAGACCATCTCTGTGCGTGATGAAATGGCCTCACGATGTGCAACGTATCAGAGTTAGTGCGAGGCGCACGCCGGCTTGGCCCGCTGGAGAGCGCACGGTGGGCGGGCCGATACTTCCCGCACCAGCGCTTCCCTGTCCTAACGCTCTACTTAAACAATCAATAGACAGATCGGAAGACCTTAATGATTTAGCATATTATTAGCATAATGCAGCGTCTGCTTGGAGAGCAACTTTGAACTGCTGTTGGAAATGTGAAGCAAGTGTTTTTTTTAAGGGCCACTCTGCTTGTTCGGCAACCACCCACCGACTGCATGTTACTTTGCTCTCTTTGTCAAGCACAGAAAAACAGGAAGCACAAAATCAATTTGGACGGGGGTGGGGGTAGGAGAGAGACAGCAGAGACGCAGGGTGTTTCTTGCAGCGAGTGACCCACATTACACAACAAGAGATCAGTCTGAACTTGGCCTGGGTGTCCCACTGGGCTGCCCCTTGGAGTGTTGTTGGACACACATAGAAACTCTCTCCCCAGGACCTGGCTTTTCTTTCATGCCCGCTGGGTAGACAGTCCAGTGGAGTAAGTGAGGAACAGAAAGACTGAGGCAGGTGTAGACGCAGCTTTGCAGTGAATTAGCTGTATGATCGTAATAAAAAAAACCTCCTCTGGCCTCTGTTCTCTGTTTCTTCTGCTGTGTGAGTGCTAACTAAACCGGGAGGGAGAGTGTCACACTCAAATCCCAAGCAAGGAATGTATCGTGAGAAAATGGAGGTGACCCAGAGAGACTAGTTTGGGCTGCGGCCAATGGATATCTGTGCTCAACTGAAAGACATTTGAGCTCCAGTAAATAAATAAATAGTCGTGTTCCAAAAGAGAACACTTGTTGGTGACAATCTGAGCACTGTGGATCAGGCGATGTGTAAGTTCTTTTTCAGTTTTATGATCTGGATCGCCCTGGCACCAGAAAGTAGCACAAAAGTTATTTTGAAGGATGTGGAACTAAAACAACTTGCCAAATCACATCAGGTGTGCGCTATGAGGAAAGCTAGGTGTGTGACAAACGCGCTTGCTTTAGTTACCCTAATCCTAGAACAAAAACTAAATTAAATTTCAGTTTAATTAAGATTAAATCTAGGATTAATACATGGCTCTTCAGGAAGATTTAAGCATAAAAAGTGTAGTACTTTGAGAAAAATGTCTGTTATTTGATACCAGCTCCAGAACCGTTTATCACCTCCCGGGCAGCTAGATATGCACCTGCCAGATGGTGCTTCCCTTAATGGCCGCTCAGCAGGGACTCAGTCTGCCCGTCTCCATTGAAAGAAAGAGGAAGTGTTTTATTTATAGAAGACTAAGAGTGTCCATCGCTGCTTTATTCTGCATTTTAAAATAATGAAGGAACGGAGGTTGCTTCCCAAACTCTTCAGCCCAAGTAGGACTTTCTTGATCATTCCTAAGTCGAAGGGATAGTAACCTAGAAGGCGATGACCAGATTACCACCAGGTTGGAGAAGCTTCTCAAAAAAAAAACCAAAAAACCCTGCACCACAGGATGTCAAATATACAGTGTGTGCCTTAGAACATCAGAGCCAAATTAGGATTTTTATAGAACTTTTTGTTTTAAAATATTTATAGATACATAGGAAAATGCAAAGATAGTACAGAGAGGACCTGTAAACCTTCACCCAGTTTGCCTCCCAACTGGTCACCTCCTGCGTATGACATCAAAACTAGGCAGCTGACGTTGGGTCCTGTCGTGTTACCACACGTGTAGATCCAGGTCACCACCCCCGGAACCAGGATTCACAACTACTCCATCACCGCAAGGTTCTCCCTCGTGGTGCCCTTTGTAGTCACGCTCATCTCCCTTCTCCCTTCCACCCCTAAGCCCTGGCACCAATTCGTTCTCCATCTCCATAGATCTGTCATTGTGAGACTGTTACACAAGTGGACTCATACAGGAAATTACACAGTGGCTTTTTTATGTTGGATTTTCTCACTTGGCATAGTGTCCTTGAGAGATCTTTCCAAGCTGTTCCATTCCTTTTTGTTTGTGAGCCTTCATTTGTACTGCAGGCTGGGATTCCGCGGGATGGGTTTGTTTACCTATTCACCTAGTAGGGCGCATTTTTGTTGTTTCCAGTTTGGAGCTATTTCGAATAAAGCTGCTATAAACAAGCATGTATGGGTTTTGGGGCGGACATAGTTTTTGTTTCTCATAAATAAATGCCCAAAAGGACAATTGGTGGTTCACAAGGTAAGTGCATGTTTAGATTTCCTAGCAAACTGTCAAACTAATTTCCAATATGACTGTACCATTTTACCTTCCCACCAGCAATGAATGACAGGTCCAATTTGTCTGCATCCTCACCAGCATTTGGTATTGTCACTATTTTTAAATTTTAGTTGTTCTAACAAGTGTGTAGTGATATCTCATTGTAGTCTTAACGGCTAGTGATGTTGAGCATCATTTTTATGTCCTAATTTGCTCTTTGTATGTCTTCTTCAATAAAATGTCTCTTCATGTTGTTTGCATTTTCTAATTGGATTTTTTATTTGTTTTTTACTGTTGAGTTTTGAGAGTTCTTTATAGAGTTTAGATATGAGTCCCTAAACAGATACAAGGTTTGCAAATGTCTTTTCAGTCTGTATCTTATATTTTCATCATCTTATCAGGGGTTTTTTGCAAAGCAAAAATTTTAAACTTTAATTTATCTTTTTTTTTTATGAGTCAGATTTTTCACATGTAATAACTTTTAGTGCAACTCTAGATCATGACATTTTTGCTTTGATTTAAATTCTTTTAAATTTGTTGTGGTTTGTTTTATGGCTCAGGATATGATCGGTCTTGATGTCTGCTCCTTGGGCACTTGAAAAGAATGTACATTCTGCTATTGAATTGAATGCCCTATACATGTCAGTTGACACTTTTTTTCTATATCCTTGCTGGTTTTCTGTCTAGTTAATTGTTGAGAGAGGGCTGTTGATGCCTCCAACAATAATTGCAGATTTGTCTGGTTTTTCCTCTGTTCTCACTTTTACTTCACATATTTTAAGGTTCTACTGTTTAAGGTGCATATGCCAGGATTGTTATTCTTCTTAGATTGACCTTTTATTATCATATAACGGCCCTCTCCATCACTGGCAATTTTCTTTACCCTAAAGTACACTTTATCTGATATTAATGTAGCCACCACTACTGCTTAATTTTGATTCCTATTTTTATGGGGCATTTTTTCCATCCTTTTACTTTCAACCTACATATATCATTATTCTTGAAGTGAGTTTCTTATAAGCAGCATATAGTTAGGTTGAGCTTTCTTTTTAAATTCCAAATTGCCAATCTCTGTCCTTCAATTTGTGTATTTAGACTGTTTATGTTTAATGTGGTTGTTGATATTATAGAGCTTACATATGTCCTCTTTTTTGTTGTTGTTTTCTGTTTGTTCTCTCTGTTTTATGTTTGATCTGTTTCCATTCTTTACCTTCCTCTGGGTCAGTTGAACTTTTTTTCATTTTTAGAATTCCAGTTTGGGTTTATCTAAAGTGTTATTGAGTGTTTCTCTTTATATAGTTCCTTATACAAAGAGACTTAGTGCTTTATTTAGGTATTATATTATTTAAGCATAACCTTCCCCAGTCTTCTGGTTTAACTAGTGTGTCTGACACATAGAAATCTTTCTTCCCTTTACATTCCTTTACCTTCCCACTTATATATAATTTTTATATAGTTCCTCAACCTACACTGAGAATCACATCAGTCCATGTGGTACTATTTATGTCAACGGCCAAACATAATTTAGAAAACTCAAGTGGAGAAGAAAGTAGATACTCATTCATAGTGTCCTCTTTATCTTATTCTTTCTTTTGTCTCAGTGTTTCAGGAGTCCTTCTATCATTTCCTTTTGGTGTGCAGACCTTTTAGTCATTCCTTTAAAGTAGGTCTGCTGGCAACAGATTATCTTAGTTTCCCTCATCTAAGGATGTCTTGAGTTCCCCTTCATTCCTGAAGGACATTTGCGCTGGACTTAGAATTCTGGTTGAATTCTTTTTTAATCTCAGCGCTTGAAAATATTGTGCCACTTTCACTGGTTTTCCGCGGTTTCTAATGAGAAATCCACTATCATTCGAATTGTTTCTCCTCTATAGGCGAGATTTTCTTTCTTACTTCTTTCAATTTTTTTCGTTTTTATTTTGTAGAAGTTTGACTATGATGTGTCTTTGCACAAATTTCTTTGGATTTATCCTGTTTGGAGTCTCCTCAGCTTCTTAAATCTGTAGGTATGTATCTTTTACCAAATTTGGGGGAATTTCAGCCATTATTTCTTCAAATGCCTTTAGCTCTTTTCTTCTGGGGACTCCAATAACGTATACGTTAGATCTTCATTATCGTCCTCCAAATCCCTGCATCTCTGTTCAACCCCCAACTCCTACCCTAGCCCCATCTATTTTCTCTCTGTCATTCAGGTTGAGTAATTTCTCCTGTTCTATTTCAAGATCACTGATTCTTTCCTTGGTCATCTCCGTTTCACTCTTGAGCCATTGATCTTTTCATTTTATCGGTGCTAAAACTTCCATTTGATTCTTCTTCCTCCTTTATATTTATTTGCTAATATCTTCTATTTTTTCATTCATTTCAAACATGCTCATAATTGTTCACTGGATCGTTTTTATGATGCATGCATAAAAGTCTTTGTCAGGTAACTCTCACATCATTGTCCTCTCAATACTATGTCTATTGATTGTTTCTTTCACATTCAAGTTGAAATTTTTCTGATTCTTAATATGATGTGTAATCTTTAATTAAAGGTTAGACACTCTGGGTTTTATGTGATAAGCCTCTAGATCTTATTCACATCTTCTTTTTCATGTGGCTTCTTCTGACGCCACTCTAGCAGGGGAAGGAGTGGGTGCTGCCCCATCACCGTTGGCACATCTTCCCCACTTGACATGCGTTGACACCAGAGGTGATGCGAGCCTCGTTACTGTTGGATGGGGTGGGGGTTCCTTCACCCTATAGGGCCTCCACTGGAGAAGTGTCAGGTGTGCCGTTACTGCTCCCCAGGTGTCCTCTACTCCCACCATGGGGGAGGGTGTGGCCTTGTCACCTCTGGATAGTGATAAAAGCCCCGACTCTCCACTAGTCCTCCCCTGATACCACCTCAGGGAGGGGGTGGAGGGGCACTTCATCACTGCCAGGTGGGATGGAGGTTCAGGAGTTTAATAGGGTCTCTGTTGACATCTCATGGGGGGGCGGGGGCCTCATTACCATCCAGCAGGGGTGAACGTTTTGACTTCCTATTATTCTTCTCAGATGTCACCCTGTCCATGTGGCTGAGCATCTTATTACAGCCTGACGAGAGTGGAAATCTAGGCTTTCCTCTGTCTTTGGTAGCAGGAGTGGACAGGCAGCCACACTTTTTCTGTGGTGTCTGGCCAAAGTAGAGTGGTTACTGCCTAAAAGATTTTCTGTCTTTCTAGACTTCTCCCTTTTTGGACATTTTACTAGAGAGAGCAGGATTTTTATTGGGGCTCTTTTTTTTTTAACCTGTGCCTACTAGCATTTCCAGGCTGCTAGCTTCTCTGGCATTTGGTCTGGGATGTATGAGGCAAAAAGAAAGACTGAGGAATCCACCTGCATGTGTTTCCTCGGGTCCTGATGCCCCCAGTCAGTCTTCCTTCCTCTCTGCACCTTTCAGAGCCCTCTTATGTCTGGTACCTATGTAACGCCCAGGGTTTTTAGCTGTGTTCAGTGGCAGGAATGTAGAAAGAGCATTTCTACTCCATCTACCTGGAAACACACATTCCCTCAAATAAGGAATATTTAGCCCAAATTTTTCACATTCTTGTAGCAATTCTTGAACCTTTGGGCATATTTTCCATGTGATTTTTTAACCATATTATATAAGGGTATAATAAATGGAAGATAAAATTGTTTTCATTATAAAAATTGTGATAGCCAAAAAAATTCAGGAGAAGGAAATACATTTCCCTTTGTTTCAATCAAGCATTTATCTGGGCAGGACAACTTCCAACAAGTGCGCTTTTTATTGCTTCTCTTGCTCCTACTTTAAATCAGAAAGACAGGCATTTAGGGGAAATGAGCTATTTTAGAAAATTTATGTTTCTTCTGGGGCCAAACTCATACTAGACAGTAAATTAGAGACCCCAAAAAAGTTGCTCTAATAAATAAAAATGTGTATTTTGACTGGATAATATACTCTAAATATATCTCCGTTTTTTTAGTACTGTAAGGAAAATATTAAAAGACTTTCCTGCAAAGGGCAATTCTCACATAGCAACAGCAAACAAATGACTCGATCTAAACCGGGACAATATTGTGGCAGTGGTGTCTCACCTGATCTCCAGCGCTGGTGTCTTAGTGGTAAGGTATTTACATGTCTGCTTTCCTGAACTTCTAATTGAAAAGGAGATTGAAATCCAAATGAATGTTTTGGCAAAACAGTATCTAAATGATAATGAGAGTATGTTTTCATTTGTGGGTAGGCAGTTGAGTATCATTCAGAAGATTAAAGTGAGAAGTCTACAGTGTGATTTCCTACTTAACTTTACCCTCCTAGACACTGCTCTGTGTGACGAGCTGGTTCTAGAACACACACGATACTTTGGAAAGCTTTACATCTAGACATTCACTGCTTTTCATTTTTAATTATTTATGCTTCATTTACATAATTACTGCTGTCACTGGTCTGGATGTGTCTGAATTAATCAGATCCTTCTAATACCAAACGAACTACTTAAATCATAACAAGATGCAAATATATACAATAAAACGCAACTTTTTCTTCTATGATTTCTGTGGTGAAGTCAGTTAAAAACCATTTTTGTTCCAGTAGGTCACAAAATACGTCATTCCAAAGTTTGCAGTATCTTAAGAATTGAAAAGTATTTGCTTGAGAATTATTTGCTGGACTATCAAGGCCTATTCAAGATTTTTAATAGCACATTGTCTATAACTTAATTTGCTGCAAGTAGATGACAATGATTCATTTCCTTTTAAACAAGGAATAAAATTAAGGCTAGATAATTAAAAATTAGATAATAATGCACATGCTAACAAATGCTAGCAGAACACATTATCTCTCTGTAGAAATAATGCACAATATCAAAATATTTTCTTTTGTTTTCTTATCAATAAATCATAAACCTGTAAGGGGTAAAGCATTTTGCTGTTTGCAACTGGATCACCCCGGGACCTTTTGCGAGCAGTGTTAAATGGAGCTAACAAATTCCTAGACTTCAATTTCCAGTTGTGTCTCCTAATTAAACAAGACGCAATGCAGGAACAGTCTGTTCCATGAATGATGCTGGGACTTGCGATAAGTTGCACACGCATGGACCATCTGATTGAACTTCACATTCCCTCTCAGTGACCGTAGCTCAGAGAATCTCAGCTTTGTTGCTGTCAGAGTGAGTATATCATTATCTTTTCCAGGTTCTTCCAATAAGTAAACTCTAGAATTGGAAATAAAATCAAGTTCTGCTGACTCCAGCTCTGGCTGTTACACGGAGTCTAGTCTGAGCTCCTACGTTTGCTATAAACTGGAAGCAGCCGCGATGTCCTCTAATAACATCAGCAACAAAGATGCTCGGCTAGGTCACTTCCCCCACAGAACTGTTTTAAACATTTATTAACACGTTGATAATTATTGTAAGAATCATTTTATTTTAATAAAAGGGAAAACAAATCACCTGTGGTTTTTGGCATAATCAGCAAGCATCCTGTTCTGCTTCTGAGGAGGGTGTGAGGCAGAAACAGCAGTTTGTTTGCATCCATTTGGTGCCTCTCACAATCCTTTTTCAAATGCCTTGCCCCTCTCCACATCCAACGTTTGCAAAAGAACGAAGTAACCGCTGCTTCCACGCAGAACATATCCACCTGCCAGAGGTTACGTGTTGGTTAGCAAGGATGGAATCCTCACCTGCACCCTGAGAGAAGCAGGACAAAATTATCATTCTAGGAAAGACGGCTGACTCTGAGCGAAGCTGGGCCATAGGCTCCAACCTCCTCTCTTTGTGAGGTAAACTCGAGAGCTCATAAGCCTTTCCCAGAAGGGCGTCCTTGACCAGTTCTGCCCCGAGTGAGAGCTGCTGCGATGCAAGAAACACTAAAGGCGGGGTTCTAAATGCAAGAACCTCTCATCAGAAGGGAAGAGGTGCTTTCAAAACAAAGAAAGCCACAGCTCAACAGATGAGTTGCTTCTACATTTGGAGTGGACGGGCAGATGCCCTGCCCCCGAAACTGAAGACATGAGCACTCTTACCATTAAGTCCTTTCAATCTAAATTTCAACCTAAACTGTTCACTGGTTCTGAGTAACTAGAACAAATTATTAGCAGGAGGAAAGAGGGAGAGAAGAATGAACTGATATGCATTGAGTGATTATACACACACATATATACAATCATTTAATCTTCATAACATTCCTGAGGTTCACATTGTCTTCCCCATTTTGCTGTTGAGCATAAAGAGACTCAGAGAGGTCATATTAATTTTCCTAAATTCACAAATCTGATAAGTGATATATAAAATCAAGAAACAACACTAAGGGTTTCTAAGTATTAATCATCCACTACTATGCTGGACTTTGCACTTTTAGTCTTTACATCACCCTATAAGCTGCGTTATTTCTCACTTGAGAGGTAAGTTGAAACTTGCAGGGGTTAAGTGACTTGCCCAGTGTCCCACAGATCATCTACTGAAAAGGAACTTGAGCAGTTTGCTAGTAAAATACAAGGGGGAGAAGTGGGAGTCTGGGTGCGACATGCATCGTTCTGAAAAGAGGACAGAGACTCAGGGTCAGAGCAGCTGAGTCTGAACTCTGATCTCATTTAGTCTCAACACACCAAATTCTGCACTTACAAAATTATAAAAGGTGATTTGATAATAAAACCAAGACCCCACCCCAATTTTTTGAAGGCTATTTATAGTAATTAATGAAGCAAAGTTGCTGCTGGGCTCATTTATAACTGGTTTCACTCTGAAATATAAAATGTGTAGCAACCTAGTACTCCTTAATAAATTTACCGCTCTCTTAAAAAAAAAAAAAAAGCAAAGATGCCTTCTTCTAAACTTTGAGGACCTTGAGAAAAATCACTGAGAATTGTTTTAAGTGTGTCATTATCCATGAAAACAAGTGGAAAGCATAAGCCTGGTGGCCAACGGAAAGGAAAGGGGGACTACTGCCTTCCGTTCTGCAGCATCGGGCAGGAAGTTCAGAGACACCTTATCAACTTGAAACGTTTTTACTGTGATAATTTGACTCTTCATCTAAAGACTTTCCAAGTAAAACGTGGGTAGCTTCCACCCCAAGGGGCTTGTCTGTGGTTGCCCAGACACTGCTGCTGGGTTAACCCTGGCGGTCCTTTCACACTAACTTAAAACACTTAAATAGAGAACATTTTAAAAATTAACAGAAAGAAAGCTGTAGCCATCTACTCTTACTCATTTATTTCTGTGCTCTGATGGGACTTACTCACTCAATACATTTATGAAGTACATGAGCCACTAAGGGTAGCCTTGAAGAACTTGGCACTAAAAGAATTATGAACATCTTTGAGTTGAAGTATAAAATCAGAAATATTTGAGAGATGACAGGATTTTTTATAGTCACACCATATGGGAGTCATAAAGTATTTTATTTGGATATTAAACGGAGGGTATGATCCAGGGGGATCATAAAGCAAGACAGCCAGTTTACACAGAGAAAGAAGGGCCCAAGATTCAAACATTGGTGGCTGTTTATTTAGCCAATGGGCTTGAGAATGTAACTGCATTGGCAACATAATCATGACTATGCAGATAAACGCATCAAACTATCTTAGCCTGATGCCATTAAATATTTAAATCACTTATTGATTTTCCCTTGATCTGAATCCATGCTCACCCGGCAAACTTCTGATTATATTTGGCTTCCCACATAGGTCTAGCCAAGAGACGTTGCCCTTCAGAGTGTATGACAGTTCATTTCTCACTGTGAATTAATAAATCGATGTTCTGATTTCATCCATCGACCTCATGCATGTGTTTATCTTAAAGATAAAACCACTCTCCATTTGCTGTTGGAATTAGCTTTCAAAGCTAACAAAGCCAAGAGCTGGCTTCTGTACTGTGAAGTCTGCAAAGGAAGGGCCCCTCGTGTCACTGAGGAAGTCTTTTGGGGTTCTGTCTGGGTGGGGTTCTTCCTCAGATGAGCCTCCTCTTTCCTACCTGAGCACTTCCTCTGTTCATCCACCCTGCATTTGAATGTTAAAAAGATCTGTTATAAAAACAAATATAACCATGGCCCCTTATTCTGAGTTTATAGCCTATTTAGGGAGAAGAAACATCTTTACAAACACATTTACTCAAGATATTTATTGACTGAATGGTACCATATTGTCAATGATACAGAAAACAAGTCCTGGGATACAAAAAGCTATTTAAAAACTAAAGTGAAACAAGTGCATTCAAGACTGAAAAAACTTGAGTCAACTCCACCGAGAGAAACCAGGAAGGGCTACGTGGAGGTGGCGGGCCTGGGATTCGACTTGAAGGGTGAGGGCGGCTTCAACAGGAAGGGGTTTCAGGAGAACAGAAGGAGCAGAGAGTGGAGGAGAACAGGATGTGTCCGAACAACGCAAGTCAAACAATAGCTTCATCACCTTTACAGTCGAATTGGCCCCCTCCCTCCCCTCCCCGTCCCTCCCACCCCTGATGAGCTCACTTGCTGAAGTCCTGACCCCAGGGTCTTAGAGGGTGGCCTTATCTGGAAACAGTGTTCTTGCAGATGTCACGACTTAAGATGAGGCCATTACAGTGGGGCTGCATCAGTGAAGTGTCCTCGTAGAAACGGGGATTTGGGCACAGAAGCAAGGGAAGCAAGCCTGCGAGCAGGAAGGCAGCCGTCCACGCGCCAAGAGGGAGGCTGGAACACGCCCGTCCCTCCCAGAAGAAACCGGCCCCACTGTGCCCTCGATCTGGGACGTCCAGCCTCTCCAGCCAGGAGGCTTCAATAAGCTCCCGTTGCTAAAGCCTCACTTGTGGTGCTTTGCTATGTCAGGACTCACAAACCAACACTCCACTGTTGTAACAGGACTTCCAGGTCCCCAACAGGTGTTCGGGAGTTTTTCCCTTAAGAGTCATAAACACCAAGTCAGTATTTTATCTTGAAAAAGGTGGAAAGAGGCAGAAAAATACTTTTTTACCAATCCCCCACCAGCTTACGGGTTAACAAGCACTGTCACGCAACTTCATCCCTCGTCTTCCTCACAAGAAGCCCTGCAGGAGGCGCTGCTGGCACTGCTGTGAGCTGGACACCGGCCGTGGGAGCTCACCTCCCCGGCGGCACTCAATAAACGACCCTTGGGTGAGTGAATAGGTAACGGTCCTCTGCCCTTGCTTGGGCTCGACCACCCCAAAGCCTCAGCCCTGTTTTCCCCTTGATGGGTATTTCGTAATGTTTCTTGAGCAGGTTGCCAAATGTCCTGACTCTCTGCAGTTCCTATTAAATGTGGGACATAATAAATTTTCTCACTTCTTTAAGGGTCAGTATCTCAAAGAGGAAGATCAACTTTCTCCTTTCTAATAGCAAGCTCATATGAAACAAAACGAATTGTATTTTAACCTAAGCTATAGCCCCATATGTGTCCTGCCCACATGCACCATCCTTTTCTTAAAGGGAATTAATTCTTTGGTGTTGACTTTATATTCTTTACCAGGACATGGACAGTATGGTCGCACGGGCAGTCTAAGGAAACACGTGTCTTCAGGACCATGTCCCATATTCCTACGCATTCTGAATTCTTTCCCCCTCAAGCGTTTATGGCCAGATTAGGTAGAAATTAGTTAAAAGGTCACAGGAGACCCTTCCTTTTGCCAGTGAAACCGTGTTTTCTAAGATGACTTTATTCTTCCTACGTCTACTCTGCTAGAGAGAGTGTTGCCGTGGAACTGCCCAGTCATCGTGGACCCTGCTGCCATCCATCGGGAAGGGCAGGTCCTCGCCCCCAGGAAAGGAAAGCCAGCGCCCTCCGAGTCCTTCCTGGAACTCTGTGGACTCTGCGGTCCTGGCCACACAGCTCACCCACGCAATGCGCATTTCTGAATAGCTCCGGGGAGAGAGGCGTCCAAGACCGATTAACACGTAAATGCTCTTAAATAAAGAACCCACACGAAGCCGACTTGAGTTCCTTCTCAGAGCCTGGCCTAGCTGTACCTGCGGAGGCCTGATGGAGGTACCATTGCATGAGGAACTAGGAAGCCTCCTGGAAAAGGAAGAAAAGATTCACTTCAAGGGAAGAGGAAGATGAGGTGCTCGGAGCTGAGAGTCCTTGAGGGGAAAGGTGGCTTTAAGCCAGGCACCCGCCTGCCTCCTGCTCCAGGGGTCCCCCACGTGCTCTGACTGAGTCCTGGGAGAGAAGGCCGCCATCCAAGGACGAGCAAAGGGCTTTCCCACAGTCACCCTGGCGTTGACGTAAGCGGCCACCGTGGCCACCCTACAGCGAGGCCTGGGGCCGTCGGGGTGCCTGTGAGCGCAAGACAAAGGCCTGGGGACCAGCAGGTGCCAGGGGAGGCGGCTGTAAAGCCAGAGCAGAGTCCGCCGTCAGGCGGCACCTCCTGTTTCCCAGCAGGAGCGGCGGCCCTTCAGCGGGCGCCAAGGGCGTTAGTGCCGCCCAGGGCGTTAGGCCCGGCTGTGCGAGCTCAGCTCCCCACCGAGAAGGAGCGGGGCAGGCGTGCACCCTTCCTTGCAGATCTCAGGGGAGGCCACTTCTTGGGGGCTCCTAGGCTATTTGAGGGGCTCCAGAAGACATGAGAGCTCCCGAAGAGGGTGCAGGTGACGGACCAGGCAAGCTGGTGCGGCCCTGGCCTGGCCCTTGCCTCTCTGCTGCCCCACAGGATGTCTGTCTCATCCTGGCACGTGGCCTGTGCGCTGCGGTCCCGCCCGGACAGGCGTGCTCTGTGTCTTGGGCGGCTTGTCTTCCCATCACTCAAGTCTCAACTCAAGTGTCTTTCCCAGCAGCCGCCCCTGGGTCCTCCACCCACCAACCCAGCCCCGCCGTGTGCCTCACGTGGTGGTTTTCACGTCATTGCATGTATGGAGTTTTAAAATGTTTGCCTACGAACTATTTACTGCTGTTACTGCTGACTGCACTTTGCAGTCTGGCTCTCTCCCAGGAATTGGAGCCGGAGAGACACGTCCTGCCTGTCTTTTCTGCTTCTCCATCTCAGGCGCCTGGAATAGTCTTGGACAAAAGGCAGGCTCCCAGTGAGAACCGTCAGCTCTGTGAGTTCTTCCAGGAGGTCGGTGTGCGGGAATAACACGGAACACGCATGCAGGGAATGAACTTTTCATCTGTATCTCATTACAAAGTGAGCATCTAGAACAATCCCGGGACTCAAGGCCAATAGGAATTCTTAAGGCCAAGGCAGCATTACTGGGATCAGAGGAGCCTGGATCCAGGTGAGGGGACTAGCGCACAGAGGGCCATTTGCATCCACCCTTCAGTCATTTCTTGGACTTGAGCGATCGCTGGTGACAGCAGTGCTCAGGTGCCCCCCACCCGCTGCACTGCAAGGGCTTAGGAGCAGCTGGGCACGTGGCCTTGGTGGGGCCCAATCTTTAATCCACTCCAGCAGCACTAACTAAGCACCTCTCCGAGCCAGCCTGCGTCTCCTGCTAACATTTCTTTGTGCAGCCGTTGCCATGGCACCAACCTGCCTGGTTGACATCTAAATATAGTGATAAAAGATTTCATCTGCTCTCGACGACTAAAGGACAATAAATGTTCTTGTGTCACTATTTTTTTTTTTGAGGGAGAAGGATATATTTTAATCTACTATTTTTCAGATGTAAGGAGAAGAGTGATTTATAGTTTTTATTTATACTTGAGGTCATTTGTTGCATTATCCTATTGATGTTGTTTTAAAGTTTGTATTTTTAAAGATCATAAGCTTTTTTGGAGTTTGGGGGGGATAAACAATTATGTTCTAGAAAGGCTATTTTAGTAACTCTCCAGTAGGTAGAACGCACAGCAGATAACCCAGGAGAGACGCCCTTGGGGGGCTCAAAACAGTTTAGTTTGAAGGAAGAAGATACATATTAAGGGGGAAACATGGCGGGAGGACTTGTGCTCCAAAGTCACAACCCAGAGAAAGAAGATGCTGTGCTGGTTCATGAGCACGGAATGACTCTCTGTGTCACAAGATGCTTCAGCCAGGAGCAGCCAAGATGGCACCCCATTACAGTGGCCACGTCCGTCCCAAGACCCCTGAGCACGGCAGGAGACACGCGCCTTCCCTCTCCCAGCATGCTGAGCCGCAGCTCGGTCTCTGAGACATCTCACAGGACATGAAGCAGTCAGGAGGAAAAGGGAGTGGATTGAATCATGAAAGGACCAATTTGGCCCTGGTCCGGTTTTGTTCATGAAAAGCAGATTAATTTATTTTAAAACCAGCCTCTTTGAACCGCACACCAACCAAGTTACTCCTTTGTCTCAGAAGAGTCCTTCCCCAAAACACAGTTTCCCCGGGGGCCCAGACCTGGAGTCCAAACCATGAGGGCACCTGGCTGCAGAAGTGCCTGCCCTCCCTTCAACCCCAGGTTTGCCCCCACCGGGTCTCTGCAATCAAGAGCTGCGTGGTAACTGGGCAGCGGTCCCTCCAAAGCAAGTGTCTTGACAGTCAGGTAGAGTTTGAGTGAGACTGTCTCAGCGTCACCCCACTCTAACACGGGAGAGCGCAGCCTGCAGGGGAGGGCACGCTGGCTGCGTGCTCGGGGGACCCAGCTCCAAAGCCTTGGAGATCAAAGGTCAGAGGCTGGGAATGGGGCTGGGAGCAGTGCCCACCCCCAGGGTGGGTGTAAGAACAGCCCTAGCAGGGCTGCTTGTGTCAAGGCCGCTGCGGCCCCGGAGAGCGTCCCTGGGCTTCTGTCTCTGCAGCCACACAGAGTCTGGGAGAGGGAGTCCTGGGCAAGCCGGTCCTGTGTGTGTGGCTGATGCTTTAAGCACTGACCTCCAGGTTTACACAGCATCCCAGAGGCTGTCTCTTTGGGGCGGGAGCAGGTGGGTGCACTGTCTGTGGGGGGCCCACATTTGTCTTCCACTCCAGACCCCATGGGGTTGCCTCCGTTCCCCTCACACAAACCAAACCATCAGCACTCTCCGCGGCCCCGACTTCTCTTTCTACCGTTAAAAAAAGAAATCCGAAAAATTAATTTCTGCTAAGATGTTAATCACCTAGTAGATTTCAACATCGAGTATTTAGAAAAATATTTCATCCAAAGACTAAAATTTCTCATTCCTACTTTGTTTCTCAGAATATCCACATAGTCATTCAACTATTCTATGGATACATGAGGTTGAGTGAAGGAACTAGTCGTACCAACTTCAGCCAGAGGAAACCCATGTTGGAGTGCTGCAGCAAAGTGTGCTACAGCTCAGCGTTACAGCTCAGTTGTGACAAAAACCCGGATCCCGGCGAGAGACCAAGCAGCACTCGGAGAGTTGGAGAAGTCAGGTTTATTACACCAGTGGTCCCAGAGGAGTTAACACTCCAAGCTCTGGACCCCATCCGTAGGTTTACACAGGCTTTTATAGGACACCAGTCTATACTTTGCAACATTTTGTAACATCATATGCAAATAAGGTATAACAAAAATGACTAATTAGGAACAAGCTTTGTAGAAATGGACCAATCAGGAGTGAGAGAAACGGACCAATCAAGAGTGAGGGAAACAGACCTATCAGGAGTGAGGGAAGTGGACCTATCAGGAGTGAGCTCCAAGCAAATGAAGCACTACAAATGGACCAATCAGGAGTTAGCTCAGGGAACCAATAGAATCTTAGGGCTAATTTCCACTTTTCTAGAAGTAAGCTGTTTCAGAGTTTAAAAAGTGAGGTAATGCCAAGGGCCAGGAAACCGAATGGTGCTGGCAGGAGGGTAGTGGCCTTGCCTGGAGGTCCTGCCATCTTTTTCATGGGGCTTCCCACCTTAGGAGAAGAGGGAGAAAGCCACCGAACTTGGTTAAGACTGAAGATGAACTGTTTTGGGATGTCTCAAAAATCACCAACTTTGACTCCGTATTTTTTCCTGTGGTGGATGATTTAGTGCAACATTAATGAAATCAACTCTACCTCTTTGATTTTCTTAAAAATAGTCTTATGAATCCTTCTGCCAGTCTAATCTCCCTTTTTTACACCTGCAACTACTTTCCCGTCCAGCACTCACGTGGTGACTTCCGCCCTGGCCTATCTGCTGTTCTCTTGTTTCACATTTTAAGGCCTCAAGTAGTTTCTGACTTGTCTGCTTTACCATCACCCTCAACGCAGGTGAACATAAAACCTAACTTGTCAGACTTGCCCCCAAAAATCTCCCTTCCCAATATTGCTGTCCTTAAAAATGGTCCTACTCTGCTGTACTGCCATTTTTAATGTACACCTAACAGCTCTGTTTCCCTTCAAAATTTGTCTTAGCTTGGTCGCTTTCTCTCTGTCCAGTGTCAGCTCTCAGGCCTGGAGCGCCCCCGTGAGTCCCTCGAGGGGGCCCGCCTCTCGGCTTCAGCCCGTAAGCCCCGCGGGGAGCCCGCTCGTGGCTCTGTGCTCAGCGCTGGGAAGAGTGTTTGGCACAGAGTGCACATCGAGTTGATACTCACTGAGTGATGCACACACTCAGGGCCTCCAGCCTCTGACTGAGACCTTGACGTCATCTCCAAAGGAGTTGTCAGGAAGATGCTCGTCACACAAATGTGGGCCTTTATCCCTCTGTTGAACCACACCTCCCACAGTCGGGACATTTCTTTTCATTTTCCTCTGGCCAAATCTGATGTCTCTGTTTGGTCAGAATTCTTCCTCCAACACCTGTGAGGACACGTGCTTGTTAAGTGAATGAAGGAGTGACCTCTGACGTCAGGGACTTAGAATGCAACACTATAGTTTGAGCAGGAGTGTCCCCCACACAGGTGTTGCGGGGAGGGGAGCCAGCTAAAACAGAGACAGTATCTGGCCTGATCAACCTTGCGGCTCCCAGAGCTCTGATGGCAGTTGACATTCTGAGCCTTCACCTTTGCCCAGCGTGTGGACCACAAGCAGCTGTGATGGGGCACAAGGTGCACACAGGTCCCAGAACCCCACGAACACCTCCTGCAAGGAAGCCGCCCCCAGCCTGGCGCCCTCCCATCGCCCAGGCCACCTCCCCACCTACACCACCTCTCCCACCAGTTTTCTTATAGCTACTCAGGCTTAATTCCACCCAAAACTGTGTCCAAAAGCCCCAGTTCAGATCACTCATTTCCTTGGCTGCCATATTGTCTACACTGCAGTCAGAGAATGTGTAGGATCCTCCCCCTCCTGTGGGATCCTTGGGTTTGTGTTCATTGTCTTGTCTCCCCACTGCATTCCAAGTGTCCTTGAGGTCAGGGGTCATTGCTTCATTCATTTCATGAGCACCCACCCTGACGGCTCACCTCCCTGCTGGGGACCGTTCACTTCCTTCCAGAAGGAGAGCACTGAGCAAATCAGCACACTTACAGATGCATGATCAGAAACAGTGGCAAGCGGAAAGGAGAAGAACCAAATATCATGAGCAAAAAATATTGACTGAAGCCTGATGACCGAGGGAGAAATTGCCAGAAGATGATGGAGCCCAGCGAGTGGGGAGGGCACTCACGGAGGGGCTCAGAATCCACACTCGAAAGTCTGCAGTTTTATCCTGAGGACAAAGGAGTCCAATGACAGGATTTCAGCAGAAGAGTAAAATGAACCTCTGCAGGTTGTGTCACATACGTCTACGAAGCAAGCAGCCCAACTGCGGGCACGCCGTGAAGTTTACCATTCGGCCCGTGTGAGGGGAGGGGCAGAGGAACCACGACCGGGCTGAGTTAGCACCCAGGTGCCTCAGGGGGGCGCACCCCCCGCTGACCTGCTGCTGTTCCTGGGAGCAGAGGCTGCGAAGCCCCCGCCTGCTGCTCGCACCCCTCGGCCCCCTTCCCCCGCTGCGCTGGACGCTGCATTCACTCACACAGTCTGATCAGGACACGCTCATGCCCACAGTTACCAAACGCAGAGGCCAGTCCTCACTCCTCCGTAAATCTCGTTTTGGAGAGAATCTGTCATCAGAGAGTGGTTTTTTAACATGTTCAGGCTCCTTAACAAGATGAAGCATCTTATGTCTCTATCAGCTGAGAAAAAAAAAAAAAAAAAACCCAAACACATTAAAAGTATATTACCCTCTCCATATGCTCTTAGAAGATGCAGTTTAGCTGAAATTACATGGCATGGTTCATCGCTGTCTTGAAGTGTCCCTCTCTCGATCTGTTCAGACATACAGATCAGCTGTGATGGCGCGTTTCCTCCACTCGGTCAACAATAGATGCGAAGCACATATTTGGTGCGTAGGGACCGCCTCTAATCTCTGCTGGGGCAAAAGCCCTGGGATGGACAGGATCACTGCGGGCTGTTCTTCGGCTGTCTCTTTGCCTTGTTTTATCGGCCTGCTTGTGGGCTCTGGATCTGATTTTGATTGTTACTGTGTTTGAACCTAGAACTGAATGTGAAATTTAACTTCCATCGACCCTACGGCTCGAGTTTGGCTCACGAGGGGAAAGAATCTGTCATTTTCTAAATGAGCTTTCAGTTCACGGCAAATCCATCTGAACGTTGATGGTTTCTGCTCTCCTTCGCCCCTTGCCAGTCTTTGGGGTGCAGCAGACCTAGTATGTGTGTGCTCCGTAACTAGCTTGCTATGTAACTAACTTAATATTCTGACAGCATTTTATTTCGATGATAGAATACAGTTACTGTTTACTAGCATCTCTGAGGCAAGATAAAGTCTTACCAACAAAAAGGACTTTTTTTTTAAGAATGACAAGGCAACTTTAAAAATGAGACTCCCATTTCTGTTACCCTCACAAATGCATCTTCTTTTATTTCGAATGGAGCATTTTTCTGCTTGAAAACCATGTGGAACTTAGGCTGGAACAATGACAAATACATCTTTTAAATATTTCCTTCCAGTCACTAGCTCAAAGCCATGACACTGAGCTATTCATGATCTATCACTGTGCTTAGTGAAGTTATCTGATCATTTTCAGCAGATGGTGAACTCTATGCATTTTTTTATATTGAATGATTTGACTAGGGCCCAAATGATAGTTCGTTATAGCACAGAGGCTAAGAGTGAGGTTTCTGGAGACAGTATGTTAGGATTGTGTTTGGATTTAGGCTTAGGCTTAGGGTTAGGGTTGGGTTAGTAATGGGTTAGTAAAGGGTTCAAATTTCAGCCTTTTTACCTTCTAGCCATATTTTATCACCAAGAACAAGATGTTAACTTAATTATTAACTTAGTTGTACATGAGTTTGGACATTACACAAAGGGAATATTAATAGAGCTTGAATTATGCAATTAGTTTACAGATTAAATGCTTAACACCTACTGGGGACTTAGAAGAGCACCTGGCACCGAGGAAGAGCTCACTACAACTGGTTTTATTTCTGTCAGACGTGAGTCTGAAGGCAGCGCTAGGACTAGTCGGTGCTGCTTTAAGATAAATGCTGGTTTTGAAGTCCGAGGTGACTGAGAAGGAAGAACCAGGAGTTTGGGGCTGTTTCCCCTCCTGCTGCCTTTCCCTGCATATCCTTTCCAGGAGCTAGAGGGCACCCCGCAGGGCTGTGTCCCCACCTCTGCCCACGCCAGGAAGTGCAGCCGGCTCACACGGGAGGGTCGCTTCAGTGAGGAGAGTCTTCTTCAGAATTGGGGACTATGACTTAGACCCATCGGGCGGCATGTGAAGCCCAGCGGCTCAGACAGCTGGGAAGCAAGGTGTCCTGGGCTGCCTCTGTCCACAGTGCACGGGGGTCACCCTGAAGCCTGTCTTCAAGTTCTGCTCATGTCTTCCATCAGGGACCAGCAACCAGGTGGACACATCTGATGGATCAGAGTTAGGGAAAAACACATGCACAGGTGCCGCCGCCACCCAGGAGCCCAATGACGCCTCTGCAGTAAGAAGTCAAGGGTCACGGCCTCACACTGCTACCGTCTCCATCAGCCAGTGAGCCCACAGAGCTCCAGAGCTGAACAGACCCACACACAGCGGAGAAAAGGGAGGAAGGGAGGGAGGGAGGGAGGGAAGAAAGACCACTGGGATGTTTTGGTCATTAATTTCCTGGCCGGATGTTCAGCGCCCTCTGGGTCCTTTGAATTGACCTCCTAAGGCTTGGGGTGACTTGCATTTATCATCTATCCTGCACCTGCATCAGGCTGGGGGCCAGGACTCCAGGAACAAACTAAGGCACTTCCGGGGAGGAAGGCAGAAGGTCAGCTGCCCCCCTATCCTGTTGTCTCCCGTAGCTCACTTGATCCTACCTGCGCCATTTGTACCCAGGTGATAAGTGTCTAATAGGTGGCCCACTTAGAGTGATCTAAAACTAGAAACAGAGTAATAGGAAATATTATTCATGTATTCAGATAGAGATCATTAAGGTGATTTCTTGGGGATCACTTTTCTTATTTTAATGAAATCGTACTCAGCAAACCAAAACCCGCACGCCGTCTCAGCAGGCTGCAGGTGCAGCGGAGCACGGGGAAGGACGTGGCGCCTGCCAGCCCACTGCTCAAGGAGCTTGTCTGAAAATGATGCATGAGGAATGCAACATGCATGGTTGGTGTCTTCACTAGGGCAACCTCTGGGTGTTGTAAGATAAAGTGTAGGCTTTTAGAACTGGGAAGAAGAGACCATTTGTCCAACTCACTCACGTCACAGACAAGGGAACAGCAACCCAGGAAAGCCTGGTGCCCGACCAGCACAGACCTTGCGTTTCAGGCTTACAAAGAAGCACAGAAAGCAGCAGCAGGAGCGCTCTTCTAAGCGAGCACTCCCTGGGTGACGGGTAGCTGTTTTACGCAATTTAAAATACCATCAACCCAAGACGTTGCTTGACCCTTCGGCGTTTTGTCTCAAAAGCATCACAGATGTGGTGAGGAAACACAGCTCGCCCTCAGACACTGTGCACCTTCTGCCTTTGTGAAGAGATTCAGGACAGGGAACCCTGCACACCTTTGACTGGTCCTGCGCTGAGGACTTACCCGAGCAGACCTGATGCAAAGTGACTGTTTCTATCACAAGCAGTGACACTGGTTACATGCTGCCCTCAGTGTGCAGTTAAATGCTACTCAGTTATTACATTGTTTAAGATTAAAGCCAAAATAAAATAATAATAATAATAATAATAGCAATAATAAAAAAAAACCCTAGGTGATTTTCTCCACCATTGAGACTCCAGGAATAAAATCTCATTCCATGGAGAGGTTGTGCCAGGGCTCAAGGGGAAAAGGACTTCATGCTCTGGGCTCAGTCTGGCTTTGCAGCACCAGTTTTTTTTTTTCTAATAACTTTTCCCTGGCCCACCTTTTACTCTTAAGAACAAATGTCACATCCAGTGGAGGGAAGAGTTCTAAGTCTTCCCAGGAGAGCTGAAAACATAATAGGAAATTCTGCTGAATGAATGATTGTGGCTTTCTTCCACATTAATTCTACAGGCCTAACAGAAGATTCAGAGGGGAGAGTCCTTGACTGGACGAGCAGGATTGTTTAAGTGAGAAATCAAGAATATGAGTGGGAAGGCAAGTAGCTCTGGCTTAAAACTGCTGCTTCTCTGAATATAAAGGTATACAATGCAGACGATTTTAGAAACATATTTTACGCACACCGGAAATTTCTTTCGGTCTTCGAACCACAGAGTAAGAAGCACGGACTCTCACTTATTTTTGATTTTTCACAGTGGTCGTCAGCTCCGCTGTTTCCCCCTTGCCGCCCCCAATGCACGTATGACACTCTTCCGGGTGAGGAGCGCAGAAAATGTGCCGTCCCTTATCTCAGAGCACTTGTTTCTGCTTTTGCCATTAATTAATTGACCGGCATAGATGTCAAGTTTCATATAATCACCACCACCTGGCTCCTCACATACCTTGAAAACTGATTCGCTTATGTGCCAAGTCTATTGACCTAATGAACCAGCTGGGTCTCTTGGTACGTAACCTCCAACAGCATGACAGTGCCTTGGTGATGGTACTATGACCTAATAAAAATTTTAAAAACTTGAAACCTAAGTCCACACAGGTTTTCTTTGAAGAATGATAACCCAGCTAGACTGTATCAGGATTTTTAAAAGGGAAAAATTAAAAAAGACATAACTAAGCGAGTCACTCACACAGAGACGCCACTTTGCCGTCTAGCAGCATCAGACTGTCTGTGGTTCCCCGCGAGGACGATGCTAAATTCCCCGCCTTGCTTTCGCTCACCCTGGCCACCCCCCGCCAGCTTAGCTTCTTCTTCCCCAATCATTTCATCTAGTTAAGCCTTATTTATACTTTTAAAATTTAGCTCCATTGCTGTTTCCTTCTGAGACCTTTCCCTGTTCACGCCCTACTTTGCCTCTAAGTCCTACTGATTCTCCTCGGTCGTTCTGTTTCCCAGCTGCCTCTGCACACTTCCTTCAGGGCCGCTTTTCACTGTGCCCCAAGTATGTCGTGGTGCTTCTGGCTCACTCGCCAGAGCTGTGCATCTCAGTGTACAGAGCGCAGATGAATGCATCGCAATCACCCAATTGCCCTGGGTCCTAGCCGAGATTTAAGGAGATACAATGTATGTAATGTATGACCGAGCAATAGTCCCCTTTGAATATTTACAGGAAGATTTTTTTCACACTGAAGTCTGAGAAGAATGCAGAAGCTGGTGCCCTCCATGAAGACAAGGAAAGTGGACTTCTTTATCCATACTTCCAGAGCCTTAGCATGGTGGCTGTCCCTCAGAAATAAATGTGGAATAAATGAGTGTAAAGGTAAATGAGTCAAAACAATACAGAAACGCAGCAAAACCAGAAGCTGGTTCTTTGCAAAGACAGACAAAATTGACAAACCTTTAGCAAGGTTGAATGGGTGGCTCAAACAACAGGTCTCATACACAGAGCTACAAGCGTTCAAGCTGAAAGCACTCTTAGAGGAGTCACGTCAGGCACATGGCAGAGCAGACAGCGCAAAGCGCCCATCTCACCACAGAAACATCAGAAATATCCAGACTGGGTAAGCCCACAGATACCGAAGGCAGCAGGTGCCGCGGCAGGCGGGGGTAAGGGAGGGACTGCTTACGTGACTGGGGGCTTTATTTGTGGTGAAGGAAAATATCTTGGAACTAGAAGAGGGAGTGTCTGCACAACAACGTGAATGTACCAAATGCCACTGAGTTGCACACTTACTCATTCTTCAGTTGATTGGTGTTTAGATTGTCTCTACTTTTTTTTTTACCATAATGAGCAAAAGCACACGACACAAAAGCAAATATTAATAAATTAGCTACTATCAACATTTTTAAATTGCGCTGTAAATGAAACTATCCAGAATATGAAATGGTGACCCACAGAATAGGAGGAAATATTTGCAAATCATACATCTGAGAAGGGACTTATATCTAGAACATACAAAGGTCAATTTAAAAAAAAAAACCTCAATTTTAAAATGGGCAAAGGAGCTGAACAGGCATTTTCTTTGAAGAAGACATTCAAATGGGCAACATGCACGTGAAAACATCACTAGCCATCGACGTAACTCAAAGCCTCAGTGAGATACCACTTCACACACACTAAGATGAGTAAAATTAAAAGGACGGATAATAACAAGTGCTGGAGAAGATGTGGAGAAACCGGAACCGTTGCACACGTGCAGAGAAGGTAGAACGGTGCAACCACTGTGGCCATTCCTCACAAGATTAGAAACAGAATTACCCTTTGACCTGGCACATCTACCTCTAGGTATGTAACTAGTAGAATTGAAAACATGTTCACATAGAAACTTTTACATGAGGCATTCATGGCAGAATTGCTCATAATGGTAAAAAAAATAGAGACAATCTAAACATCAATCAACTGATGAATGAGTGAGTGAAATGTGTACACACAGCGGAAAGGAAGGGCTGGAACAGCACTGCAACTGTGGCTGAAGCAGCAACACCTGGACGCGGCTTGGAAGCACGGCGCTAACTGAGAGAGCCAGACACAAAGACGCGTAGTTATCACCGTGACGTGAGCGAGGTGAGGCACTGCTCTGTGCAGCCCGTGTCCCAGAGCCTGAGTTGTAAATACTGGAATGCAGACAGACTAATAAACCAGCTAACATGCAGTTAAGAGAGCCTGTGACCTCAATCAAGGATGTAATTGGAAAAAAACTTCAAAGAACACAGAGGTAACACTTTGAGTGATTTGTAGAATGAAAACAAACATCAAAATAGAGCTACATGTTCTCATATTTGAAGACTAAAGATAGAGGTGGCTTTGCTTATAGTATCAAAATGCCTGTTAAATTCAACCCAAACTGCCTCCATTTCAGGTGACTAAACCACTTGTCTCTTTAAGTAGTTTAAATGTATCAGGAAGATTTTATTGGAAAAAAAAGTCAAATTGTTAAAAAAAGAAATCGGGGGAGGGGGAGGGGGCGCGTATCCTGTACCAAAGAGCTGAAGGTCCTCAGCACTCGACCTTGCGTGTCCTTGTCAGCAGGCAGTGAGTCCTCCACGTGCGTGACCTTGCTCCAGGGTTAGACCTTATCAGCTGTAAGCGCCTCCGCTAATCGGTCCTGTAACCCTGGACTTGCGACAGCAGGAATGGGAAGCAGCTGATGCTGCAGAGATGTTTGCCAGTCTGCACAGCATGTTTACACCTCTGGGCTCGCATAATCCTGCAGCGGTCCTGTGCAACAGGCGTGATTGCAACTCTGTCCGCAGATGTGGAAGCTGGTGCTCTGGGAGGGTAAGCGTCTTTCTGAAAGCCGGTGAGGCGGATCTCAGATGCAGGCTCGGGACCGAAGAGGGCCAGTCTCATTTTCAGCATCACTTCCATTATCACCATCCGTGCTCTGTGAGACCAAGTTCCTCTAGAGGAGAGGCGGAGAACTCCTGGAGATAAAGACCCAGCACCCAAGCTATGAGCCAAGGGCTGTGGTGAGACACCCACTGTTTCAGTTACACGATTTTCGTTCTGGAGAAGTGCAGAGCTGCGAAGACGGTGCAGTCACTGCAGAAGGGCGAAGATATAAATTGCCTTCACGACTTGTCCGAGCGGTAAGCCTGGAAGCGTTGGCCTGCCTCTGGCAAGAGCCCTGTGGCTTTATTATTCTCTGCCGGTTCCTCTGCCCTTCATGACATCAGGTGCTCCCAGATGGGCACGTTCTATTTTGGAGGCAATGAAATGCTGGAGCCGGAGCAACCCTGAGTACACCCTCCATTCTAGAACGCCGCTGGAGCCACACAGCCCTTAGGATGTGGTCCCAGACAGGCTGTGAGGCAACATCCGGCCCGGCCACGGTGGGCTTCCTGGCATCCACGGTTTAACAGCACCCTCGTTGTGGACACACGAATATTAACCCTCAGCTTAAAGTGCTTGTTTCATTTCTGCTGTGGCTAGACTGGGACCAGACGGGGCGTCAGGACATCCTTTGCGAAGCCCCCGCCCAGCTCCCCGGCCTCGCGGGGTTGGGCCAATGCCTCCAGACCCCACTGCCTTACCTGCTTTTAATGTCAGAGGAGCATCGAGTCAGCAAGTGTATATTCAAATATTGAAGTCTGCTAAAAATTGTATTTTTGTTGGAAGTGACAACATTACAACATTAACAATGTCTGGAAGACAAGAGCCCGTTGTGTAAATTAGGTGAGGAGACCAAAAAAAAAAAAAAAAAAGCACTTCTTTTGTGAGTGTGAAGGACGCTCTACCTAAATGCACAAACGTACATCACTGCATGGCTGCTGTTAACAGACTGATAGCGGAGACTCCTGGCATTCCAGCAGACGGAAGCTGGTACCACCCCGAGTGCACTCATCACAGAGGGCTTTCTGGACAATTAGCTAACAGCCCCTGTGGGGCGGGCTCAGAACCCCAAGAGTGTGATTATCATTAAGCTGTTCAGACCCAACAGGCTGTGTGGGGACCGCCCCCCCCACCTCTGTGTTTGTCACGAGAAAACCTGACGTACTTAACAGCTCAAGGGAGCAGCCACGCCAAGTTGAGGCGCCAGCTGTGAAAACCTGCGGGGCTGAATTATCGCTGTTCCTCCAGCCGCTCTCCTCTGTGAACGTGGCTTTGAACGCCACCCGCTTTCACCACGGGTCCTGCGCCAGCAGTTCATTTCAGAGCTCCAGCCCCGAGTCTGGGCCTGCTGCTCAGATCCCTCAGTCTTTAACATCACTTTCCGATTTGCCAGCTGGACTGACAGGTGCACCTTTCACGGGAGGAGGACGGTGAATTGGCAGGTGGTCCCGCCGGGTAATGTTTGCTGTTTGTCTCATCGTTCTACCGGATTCAGCACTTACCAACTGATGAAGAGGTTTCCTTTCTGTTCTTGCAAAGAAAAACGACAAGATATTCTTAGATGCGGGTTTGTAAACCTTCCAAGGAGACTTTTCATCCTTGCTCTTTTTCCTTTATGGCCAAGACAAGGGGATGAGGAGCTAATCTGCTTGCTGGAGGGGGGCTTGCACAGCGACGCTGACGTGCTCAGAGGATGATGATCTTCAGCATCTCAGACCCTTAAACTATTCATTTCATTTTTAGCATGTCAACCAAGAGGCAGACGTTTTTGTCAAAGGCATTTCCAGAAGCTCAGTTTATTACCGTTTGGGGATTAGGTGTCCAGAACACATAGCTGCTGATTTGGAATTTCGGTCCTCATCTCTTGCGTGCGCACAAAAGTGAAAATGGGTTGAACTCAGACAGGCAAACACCTCCTGCTCTCCAGCTAGAAATAATTGTACAACTCCTATCTCATCTAGTGAAAATGCCCAAGAAGTGTGTTTTTCCATCACATATAAAGTCTTTAACACTGAGACTTAGCAGCTAAAAAAAAAAAATTTAAGGAGAACCTGATGTGGGAGCACAGACCATTAGCACGACTGTAAAAGGGCAAGTCAGATCACTCTGTGAATTTTATTATTGAAAAGGACCTGCCCAGTTCCTGCCTGTGCGGGACAGGAGGCTGGCTGGTGACACTTCCTGTCCTCCAGGAAGGTAACGGTAAACGCTGGCTCAGGACATGAGACAATGCAAAGGACTTAATTCTTTACTTGATGGCAGTGGCTGATTGCTCCCCGCGGGGCATCTCGGACGTGAAGCCCTCATTCTTTACGCCCCGGATTCCCATCTCTTTCGCACCGCAGCCTCGCACATTGTGCTTTCTGAAGAGGGTCTTTCAGGGGCAACACGCGCACAGAGACTCATCCCAGCCAGCAACCAAGGTCATCCCAAGATGCAAGTTTCAGCAGGAACATCGCCAGCCTCCTCGGTGAAGTTCCCGACTATTTTTTCAAAGCACAAACACAGAAGGATACACGCATGGCCTCCAAGATACACAGCACTTGCTCCAGGAATGAAAGGAAACGTGACCTCTGTCTTCTAGTAGCTTTAGTCATTCTTCAGAAAGTACCTGAAAAGCAAATAACGGCACTGAGTCGCTGCCCCTGTTTCTAGGCCTGCTCTAGAATGATCTAGAATTTCCACGCTTTCGGATGGAAATGGAATGTGCATGTACCACGTATACAGTTTTATATTTTCTAGTAGCCTCGTTAAACAAGAGGGAAAAAGTGAGGTTAAGCCTAACGATACATTTTATTTGACACTATTGTCATGCAACGTATAATCAGTATAAAAACACCACTGAAGAATTTTACGTGCTTTTCATGTGAGCTGTCTGAAGCCCGTGGTGTGTCTCACACCCACAGCACAGCTCTGTCTGCGCCAGGCACCTGCCAAGTGGGCCGCAGTCCCACGTGACTGGAGGTCACCCCAGGCGGCAGAGCCGGCCCCTACGGCAAGATCCGACTTTGGACTTCCGCGGATGTGTGTGATGATCTGATTAGACGTATTTTATGTGCTATTTACCCCAGCATTACTATTTTTAGTTTTGACGACATTTGTTTAAATTTTTGCTTCCTGGTGGTTTATTTCCTTAGTTGAAATGCTATCCGGCAGTGCCTTCACAAGAGGTGACACGCTCTGAGACACACCTTTTTGAATAAAGGGTGTAACTTTTCTTAAGGATACCTGAAAGTTGCTGCCTGCTTGGGGGTGTAATAAAGAAATTAAAAGTTTAATTGAAAAGGAGGTATGAAAACAAAAATATATGGTTCTACTACAAACTTCTGGCTAACACAAACCCTGCGGGGTGAGTCCTAGATCACTACTGTGCTTCTGTGCCTTTTGTCAGCTGGCCTCTGTCTTCTGCTCCAGGCTCCTTGCTCCCCACTCCCCTGATCCCACCCCGTGACCTAGTCATTCTGAATTATCTGCAGCTCCCCTAGTGTGACCACACACACTATGTAAGGCAGGCGTCTCACCACAACACCCCAGGTAAGGACAGTGCAGTCCAGTGTGACTGGCTGCCCTGCCCAAGCTCACACGTGTGCTCAGAGGTGAATCCGGGAAGCAGGTCTCCTGGCACCTGCGCTGTGCACAACCACCCCATAGGAAGTAGACCAGGCTCTGCAGACGCTCAGACACTTTGGGATGGGTGGCTGTGACCTCCTCAAATGACAGCTCAAGGAAGCACCCAAACTTGGTGACCGTTCACCTTCAGCTGGCTGCTCTGCACGAGACAGACACAATTACTGCAAGCTTTTGACTTGCGTTTTACAGTAGAATACTACACACATTCACCAAATACAAAGAAGCAAGGAATGTTTCCATTTCAAACCGTAGAAGCATTCACTTCTGTTATTTCAAAGGCAGATCCGTCTAAGGGCCTGACGAGGTAATCTGAGGGAGCATTACAAATGATGCCTTTGAAACTGCTGCTGCGGCTTTGGGTTTTTCTCCTGTTGTTTCCAAAAACCTAGCATTTTATGTGGGTGAATAAAAAGTTGTTTTTGTTTAGAAAATTGCTGGTATTAAAAGACTGAGTCTGTTGGTTACCAAATATTTTAAGGGAAAGACCATGCAGTGACGTGGAAGTCATTTGTTCATTTTGAAATGACTGTAACTACATGATCGTCCAAACTGTTTTCCTCATGAATCTCCCTGATTCTTCCCCAAACCTGCTTTATGCAACATGTTACCAATGATAAGGGCTGACATCCATAAATCAAGATATAAAAAATAACAACGTGTGGACCCTATTTTATTAGGGCTTCCCCATTATAATTTATTCTTGTTATTATTTGAAATCATGTAGACATTTGTCAAAGTCTATAAGGAATCAAGAATATATAATCTGCCTCATATTTTACCAACTGGTTAATTTTAAAATTTCAAAAGTGCCTGAATAGAGATCACAAAAGCATACTCAACTCTCTGGGTACCATGGGCATGCGAAAGCCCAAATTAGAGCTGGATTGGCTGGGAATGACTGTCCTTTGGTGCAGGGCAGGCCAGGTAGAGGGGTACAAGCAGCTTCGGTGATGTGAAGGGCAGACTCAGGCAGACAGATGTATTACCTTGAGTAAACGGAATGCATGAGCAATTATAGATCCAGTAAGCAGGAAGTAAAAAGGACTGGCTGCAAGGAACAAAGGTATCCCTAATGTTGGACACAGTAAAGAGGAAATCTCTGAATAAGACATACAGAGATCCCAGCTGGCTGTCACAGGGACCATGGAGCACACAGCACCGACCCAGTCATTGTTCTAATGTCCTGCAATGGAACGTTCTGTGACTGCGAGTCCGTCAGCTGTACACCCAAGACCAACACTACACAGTAAAACAACTATAGTCCAGTAAAAAAAAGAACAAGAAAAATACTAGGAATGTGAGGAGGAGCAGCCTGGGGGCAGAAAGAAGGCACGGGAGGTTGGCGTCTAACAGAAAAGGGTGTCTTTACCCCTGGGCGTTAAAGTTTAGTAGGATTTGAACTGTCAGCTTCACTGGCCCTCAGGACACTCAGGTCCCTGCTAAGCTGTGCTCATGGCTGCCATGGGCACCAGGCACCAGTGAGATGACCTTGTATTTTGTTCCTGCCCCTACAGTAGGCAGATTGGACAAGAATTACAGGAGAAAGGATTCTACAGAAAGCATCATATTCAGGGGGATGTGTTCAGCCTCATTTTGTGCTGGAAGAAAGCAGAAACAAAGCGAGAGAGCCATAAGCTCCATCGCCATGGAAGACTGAATCCAGCCACTTAGATCAGCCAGGCAACGAAGCAAGCGCACGTGAAGACAGCGTACGTTGACATGACCGGTTTTAGCAAGCCCCGCGCCCGTCTGTGGCAGGGACGCAGGCGAGCAGGCCAGCTCGGACACAGCCAGAGGCGCCGTCAGCGGCCGCGGCGTCTGCTCAGGGTGCGGGCGCACGTTCCTGCTCTGAAGGCAGGTTCTTCCGCTTCAGTATCACCTTACACGGTAATGTCGGTCCTGAATGTGCATAATCTGGGGGTGTCTATAAGAAATTAGTTATGCAAGCTGTTTAAGTACATTTTACCAAAGAGTATAACTTTTTAAAGAATAAAAGGTTTAAATATATGAAACAGTGTCACCCGAAACATTTTGGGGAAAAAAGCATTCTGCACGAGCACACACACACACACACACAGCGCTGGATGAAAGCATTTTCGGCTCAGTGGGTCCTCCGTGCTGCTCGTTAGCACTGACAGCTCCCCTGACTGCTGAATCAGGCAGCATCTCTCTGTGGATACACCCAAGGGGCTTCAACCCCCTTTGAGTTCATCAGCCACGAAGTTCACGTCCGCCCCTGCGGCAGGAGGTGGACAGGCTTTGTGGGCCCCACTTGCCCCTGGAGGGAGAGCTGGTCCGGACAGCACCCAGCACACCCTTGTCTAATAGGCACTCGTCCTCACCCGCCCAGGTCCCCTGCGTACAGAGCGAAGGTGTCCGCTCATCAGGAGCAAATTACAGCAAAAGCCAGGCCTTTGCCCTGAGGGTAAAATTCTGATCCGCAGCTAGGACGGATGGCTGTGGGCGCCATTGTTTTTAGACTCTGTAAGAAGATCAGTGCAGGAGCGCTCAGGCTGCGAATGGCAGCTCTTCCCCCCCTCCCCCGCCTCCCTGCAGGAGCCCCGCCACCTCAGCCCTTCCCCGGGGGCACTCATTGTGTCTCACATCCCCAGCGGTCATGGTTCACGGTCACCGGTCACCGTGCTGCAGCCGCTCATGCGCCCCACGGATGACTCCTAAAACCTTCACAGATCTGCCCCCACATTTTTGCCAATGTGTGTAGTTTGTTTTTCTAAAATAGAGGACACATACTCTGGGTGATTTTTATCAGGCAGGGACAGAAGCCGGGGGACCGTGTGGCACAGCTCAGAGCAGCATAAAGCTGGTTGCAAGTGGTGAGATGCTTGAGAATAAAATACAGTCACCTTCTGAGGTTCCAGAGTTGGGGCTTCGGTATAAGAATTCGGGGGGACACAGTTTAACCCGTAACAGCCCTCAATGCAAGCCGGGCTCCAGGGTTTGGTGCACTCTAGCCTACCATCCCTACAGACACGCAACCAGGGTTCTGGCTTCCCGACCCCTCAGCACATCACAGCCAGCGACAACCTTCAGCTCCATTCCAAGAGCACACTCCAAAATTACTTCATGTCAGGGGTGAACCCCAGGATCCCCCTTTCAGGCCCCCAGGTCGGTGGGGACAGGAGCCCTCTCCATGACTGCTGGAGCTTGAACATTTAAAAGGGAGAGAACTGTCTTGGTTTAAGAAAACGCTTTTAAAAGTGAACTGGGAGTGGCAGACAAGCCCTGGGTTGCAGAAGAAAAGGAAACTAAACCAGACAAAACCTTTGCTACATTGACAATCTGTTGTATTTGTTTACCCTCCCACGTCTCCGTCTGCAGCAGCTACGTCCCTAGCGGTGGTGCGCGGCTGGCGCCCGCCTCCCACACTGGCCGGCCCGGCGGCACGTGGACGCTGGCCCCCAGGAACGGAGCTGGGTTGCGACACACAGCAGAGGCGCCGACGTGAAGACCAGCTGTTCCGGGTTCTCTGTGCTGATGGCGGGGCGGGGGAGGGGGCACCGTGTCTGATGGTGAATGGGTGTCAGGGGCTGTGTTTATTTCTGCACTAAAGATACAACATCTGGACGCACAGATGTGACCGCATGTCCCCTGGTAAGGCGTGCCGCAATATAGACCCTTTCCCCCCGTCCATCTGGCTTTGTACTGCCTACAAAGACAAATTAGATGGAGACGCGGCAGGAACAACTTCTCCCGCACCGCTCAGTCTGTCAATGGCAGCAAAACTCTGCTCCTGGAGACCACTTTCAACTCAACGACTGACACCAGCAAGGAGAGGCTGAAAGAGGAGAAGGTTAGACTAGATTTCGTGAGAAATGTGATGCAGGTCCCTCTTATTTGGGACGTAAGAATAGCAGAGGTAGCAAAACAGATGAACTTCAAGGCGGAGAAGACATGTGGGGTGTTTAATAACCATTACAGGATGAGTTGACTCTGATCCATCAGGCTCCACAAACACTGAGAAAAACTTGATCATAATTCTTGCACAGGAACTGCAAAATGACCCAGAGAATCGGTCTTAATCTTGGGTTTATCCGGCCTGGGTCAAACCGACATGATTTTAAATTCGGAAAGAAAAGTGATGCAGTGTATTAGGTTCTTGTTCTTCCTCTTTCCATCTGTTATTTTTCCAATTTTCCAGTTACAACGAGACGTTTCCATTCTAGTGTTTTAGGCCAGTTTATTCGGATAATCACTCCAACTGCCCATCCCCCTTGCACGTGTGTAGGTGGACACGTGGGTGAATGTGTGGGTGACGTAATGGGACCAAGAAGAGGGGTCAAGCAGGAGCTTCAACAGACACTGTATGGCTCCAGGAGGACCAAGGGCCAGAGGGACAAGGATGGACGTGGCCTCTCATCCAGCTTCCCTCCACCACTCCGACCTGTGGTGTTCGCCGCTCACAGAGCCCGCAGGAAGCGGGAATGTGGAGTGAAGGGAGGAAATTTTATCCGTGGTCGATTCCTCTCTGCACGACTTCGGTGTCTCCAAGTGAGCCTCAAAGAGGGAGATAATAAATAGAACAGTATAAAACTTCATTTTTCTCCCAAAGCTATTTTTCTCTTTTTCAAGCCAATAAAAAACTACTGATTTGTCAGCCTTGATGATGCTTCACTTAGAAAATGCAGTGTACCTGCATTCTATTCACAGCTTCCTTCCAACGGAATTCAAGCAGAAGTCCGTCATCTGCCACCGATTTGGGGGTAACAGCTAGACACCGATGGACGCAATCAGCCATTATTTTGATTGAATTCTCATCATATTTTCCATTGTACCATGATTATCACACAGTATTTTATATCTCACGCTTACCTTCTCGGTTTTCAAAGTTTTCTCCATATGCAGGAATTGATTTCCATAGTGTAATTGCTGATAAGATAAGATGTTCAGATCTGAGTCATCTTAACATGGCCAACCTAACTTAAAGGAAACATTACCAAGTAAATACTGGAATTTTCATTCACGGTAATCCAAGAAAATAGGCCAAAGGAAAAAAAAAAATCAATTAAATCCATGCTCTGACATTAAATTCACAGTAAGAAGTACCTGAACTCTGAAATTTCTGGAATTAACTACGCACGCAGTGTAAGCATCCCATCTGTGACGAAGTCTTTGTTTCAGCTGAACGTTATTTTGCAAGTTGGGAGGGATGGTTTGTAATTTTCAAAAGAGGTAGTTATGGAAAAGCTCCAAAAATAATTTACCCCATTGATTTGTCATGAAAGTTATTATATTTGAATTTATTTTTACTGTTAAATTATAGACACTAAGTTGAGGTTTAATGAACATTGTCTGCATTCCTGTGGCATCAGTAATACTTTGCATATTATTCTTACCAATATTAAGTGAGTCCGTACATAGTCCTCTCAGTGGCTGATGGAATTTTGCACATTACGGAGCAGAATTAAGAGAGAACCACCCGGTCACACAAAGGCCAGGAAGCTCTCCTGGATTCCTATGCTGAGAGGGCTATAAATGCTTTTTAAAGAATTTCTGGTTTTACTTTTCTGTCAGCGGACCTATTTGTTTTAACTCCTTTTCCCACTGTGGATAGAGTGTCTGTGCTATTTTAAGCTGTTGATTTAATTGTTCAAAGAGAAATTGCTGTGTCTTCGTTACTTTGTGCAGTTTGTAATTTTTCGTGGTCTGATGTTTCAGTAAAGCAACAAACAGTGTCCCCAGACGTCCATGTCTAGGGACCATCAACAAGGAAATGGAAAAAAGAAAAACCTTACCAGTTTTTTAATCTTCACATAAAATATCATTCACAAGATGTTTTTCAAAAATCACTCCTGTGCAGGAATGAAAATACAGTTTCAAGTAAACTGTTTTAATCACCTTAAAGACAGAGGGCACTAAGTGTGCTGGGGCGTGAGAAAACACGCTTACAGTGACTGTCTTCTGGGTTTTCTGCTAAGCTCTTCCTTTTCAAAACACGCCTTTCCACTGGAATATTTGAGTTTTATTTTATAGGAATGATCATTTTCCTGAAATAAATGAGGAAGATGTCTTTACCTGTTCCCGATGCAGACGGCACCTCCGTACGGACACTGACCAAGGAAAGCACATTTGTCACAAAAGAACTTAGTGAAACAAACTGAATGAGAAACAACTTCAAGACCTTTACTAATGCAAACACCAAGAAAGAAACTTTATGAACATATGTGTATTACTTCCTGAGTCCAGAATTAATATTGGGAAATATTTTGTCAAGATTATGTTTTGTTCGAGGATGATCATGAGTCAATCGTGTTTGCTTCCCACCAAATTTGCACACAGATATTAGGGTCTTTACTGGACAATTTATAGACTGAGTTACTCCGTGAAGTGTTCTTTTATGACTTCCTATACCATCAATTCTCAGATGCTTCCCAAGACCCAAAGTAGAATGTTAATATTCTAGATCAGGTTTCTGTCTAAAGCCAAAAACACCCGTTCAGTTTGACTAGTTACAGTTTACTTACCTGCTCTAGGACTTTGTGAATGAAAAGAGGAAAATTCACCAGGAAGAATTTCTACTCTTTCTCCCCGGCGAGCAGTGAGCGTGGATGCTCAGGCAGGTTATCACCGTCACCTCCAGGGGATGCGGTCTGGGAAGAGGCCTCCACCTTCCCATCACGATGCATTAACAGTTTTCACACAGGACAGCAATGACCATTTAGCATGTTTTCCAGAAGGCAACGCATAGTTAAGCAGCACGTCATCCTTAGACAGCCCATCAGAATATCTGAACAAGAGTTGCATAAACTCTTTGTAGAATTAAATGCCTTGAATCCGCGCACCGCGCAATTTCACCAGTGTCCCGGCTCTGAGGCACGTTGGCCAGCCCTCTCTGCGGAATTATTGATTGACATTCCCCCAGGCTGACACTCAAAAGCAGACCCTTTGTGCATGCAGTGCACAAACAGGTGTGTACACAGATGGTCTCACCTGAAGTGTTGCAAATTATGTGGTCAGAATATCTTCCATTAGTTCTAAAGTGTGTCCAGTATTTTCACCACGAGCACCTTTGCCGTGGACGTTTTTGCTACACAATTAATTGGCCACGAGGTTTTTTGTCTTTTTTTTTTTTTTGCCATACAAAAGATAAAATAGCAAACAATAAAAGAGGGACACTAAAAAGGGCATAATGAAACATGAGGAATGAATAACAGAATTGAAGGCTTTATTGCGAAATAAAAATATTTGAAGATGTTGAAGACGCGTGCAGATTCCCGGCAGCCCTGCTCCAGCAGCTGAGCTCAGCTGTGGGCGGCACCAAGCGCCTGTCTTCCGAGTCGTTCGTCCGTAGTGTTTGGCACATGTATACATTCTTTTGTTTGGTTTTTGTTGGTTTTTTGCTTGATGATTTATCTCCTTGCTCAGCATCACTTTTTTTTCTTTTTCACTAAAATTTCTTCCTTCACTAAAAGAGGGGTCCTTTTCCAAATGCAAGGATGCGTGTTTGCAACTGAGCTCTGCATCGTGCGGTGAAACCTCCACACTCCTGTTTGCTCTCAGAATGGCGTCAGTGTCCCCTGACAGACGTCCCGAAGTCCTGTGGGAGGTGTGGGTGCGGGTCCGCTCCTTCCAGGCCGTCCGCTGCCTCTTTTTCCTCCAATGCTGCACGTTTCAAAACAGGAAACCAGCCCTTGGGGCAAGTCATCGTCATCTGTCAGTTTGATGAAGCCATCTCTAACGTCGCTAATGCGCTGCAGCCAGTTGAAACCAAACTGTCAAACTAAACACTGTCAACCAGTTATTTTATTTTTTGTGGCAAAATTGCCTTCCAGCCAATTAGTCATGCAGCTTGTGGCAAAGAAGCTTACAGTGAAAGTACCTAAACAAGTCTTTTTTCTTTTTCTTTTACTTTTACTTTTTTTTTTGGCCTTGAATTTTAACGATAATCATTAGATAACAGACATTTGGGGTGAAAAAACATACACATTTACATTTAAATTGGGTTTAATAAAAAATGTTATTTGTCTAAAATCGCAAACAGAGAAATAAAATTGAAACCCCTAATCTCCAAAATAGAGATATGATGGAGTCTGCCTGAAATCTAGTGTCCTAGAAACCGTCTGCAAGATGGGCTCACTCAGCCTGACGCAAGGTACGTGACAGAAGAACTGGGAAGGGGTGGGGGGGGTTTACCATAGCCTCAGGGGCGCCCCTCCCTCAGGGAGCGTCACCTGGCGGGTGGCTGGGCACCACCCGGCCACACTTCCCCTCAGCATCCCTGCAGCTAGAAAGGCCAGTCTTCCTCCGTGTCCTTGTCTTTGAGCTAAAGCTACAAGAAAAAGAAGGCTTAATGCAAACCCATTCTTAATAAAATAAAAATAAAGTGAAATAAAATAAAATAATCAACTACCTTACTATTATTTTTGCTGATTACAAAGGATTTTTTCCCCTATCAACATTAGCCTGTGTACCTAGGTTTTCTCAGTCAGGCTCACACACACTGCCTGCTTTGAGCAGCTTCCTTTAGTCCTCAGTCAAAAAAATGTGATTTGAAATCACAGCCAATCTACTGAATGTCAAGACTGGAAACACCATAGAAATGTTATTTCATATCAGTTATATTTTGTTCACTTTCATATATTTTTAGATCTGTCTGGAAGATACTGGTTTAACTAAAATCTCTCTCTCTCTCTCTCTCTCTAATATGGTAACTTTCTTGCCTAAGGCCTTTTAGATTAATTCCAAATTTTTAAAGTTTATATTCACAAATATTTTTTATAGGTAGCACATACGTTGTTTTCAGCAACTGATATAATAATGGAGAAAACATTTCTAGATAGCCGCTTTCAAAATTCTCCCTCCATGGCATGGGTTTCTTTTGACAAGTAGTCAAATTTCTACTCTTTTTTAAAATTCACTTTAATCTTTAGAGAGTGAGTAAATGCACTTATTTTTTTTTTAATTTGTGTTTGGTAGCATAATACTGATCAGTAACTTATCACAGAAAATGTCTGCAAATTTGGAATGCCATTTTTTTAATAAAAGGAAAAAAGTTAACATCTTTAAGTTCAATAACTCTATTAAGTGCTTTGCCACAAAATGACAAGTGAATCTTGTGTTAAAAATAGTTAATGATCACTCCCTATTTCATTACAAAATATTGTGAGCATCCTGCCACATTTTAAAGGTCCTATTTTAAAGTTTAACTACACAGATACAGATGTTGTCCTGGAGAACTCTGTACATCCCTGCTCTCAGCTTCTTTGCTGCAATAACCTGCCTATGAAAAATTCAGTGAATAAATATTATGAGGCTGCAGCTCTGTGACCTTATCCTGAAATCCTCTGTTATCCCAAGCTCAAAGCAATTGTTCCGTTAGTGATTACACATACATCTTTTCCACAAAATATTTATTTTTATTAAAAATATTATTCACTTCTGATACCTCCTCTGGTACCTCTTTCTTTTAGTGACCCACAGAAACAGTGATTTTTCTTGCATCTCATAGCTGCTTCGCTGAGCACCACCGTGAGAACAAGTCAGAAACATGCATCTACTTCCAACCAGCCGCGCTGGTCTCACTTGTCCAAAACTGCGTAACTTTTTCTGATACGTGCTTTTTCAACTTTAAGCAATATTTTCCCCGTGTGTTCCAATAACACGAGTATTTGCTCACAAAGGAACACACTGTAGTTTGCTCTCGTGTGGCTATCCATTTGTCATGCGTTTTGCCACTTTCGTTGCTACTGTAGGAAGAAAAAACGTTTCTCTGGCAGTGTGTGGATTTCTGTCTTCCGCTATTAGTGAAAAACAAAACAGAAACTTTTAAACCCTTAGCATAAACTTTGGCAAAGTTTTATAAAATGTAAATTGTGGATTAAATAATTTATACTAGGTAAAACTAGGTAGACAGTTGTTTTTATAATCCATTTGTTCAGTTTTTAAATGCCGTGCACATTTCTGCGGCACGGCTTCACCCTGCTTTTTGCATACATCTGCAGGGCCCATCTATATATACGTCAAGAAAAATTTCATTGTTAAAGAAGGATGGTGAGTAAACCTATATTCTGAACAGTCTTCTTGGTAATTTATTTTTTCTTCTCTGTTTCTATTGAAGTACAGTTAACATACAAAAGTTGATCATTTAGTTTTGGAGTGTTTCTTTCCATGACTTCTTATCAAATTTCCATTTGTTTTTACCCGTAACGTGGCCAAACAACATCGTTTCTTTCCTTATTTTATACACTAAAAACAAATAGCAAAAACAGAGATCCTAGTATTTCTCTCCAGTATAACCCCTTGGCTGTGTGCATTCTTCTTTGAGGCTTACTGTTCTGGTTGGCAAATGCAGCAGCAGGGACTCTCAAGCATTTCTCAGTACGACAGCATTGAGAATCCAGTCTGTGTGCCCACGGATTTTTTTACTGAAGTCAGTTTACGAAGTCGTGCCGATTTCCGGTGTACAGCACCACGCTCAGCCGCACGCGAACAGACATGTATTAGTTTTCATAATCTTGGAGAATCCATTTTGTATCGTGGCCCTGCTCACACACACGCACCATGAATGAGTAAAATGTTTATAAAATAATACTGTGCGTGACGCACTATAGCAAGTTTATTATTTCATTTCATCATGGTGGCTTGGACCTAAAACCGTGGAGAGGACTCCGTTGTCATGGTCTGCACACCATGGACCCTCGGAGGGAAACTATTACAGCAGCAAAAACAAGTGTTTTGGAACCACACGGGTGTTTGGAACCCAGCTTGGTCATTACTTAGCCGTTTGATGCTTTAAAACTTATTCAAAGTCCCTCCTCTCACTCGCTTCATCCGTAAAATGTGCTAGTTGTGAATGAGATGAAATAACGTATGTCAGCAGCTGGCACCGCTCCTGGCACTTAGGGGAGCTCAGTAAATAGTGGTGATCATCACTGACAATGGCATTAAAACGGTACCATTCCTACTTTCTAGTATGAAAGACGGGCAAGTAAAGAGAAGCCAGAAATGGTAACAATGGGGGGAATTTTTTTTAAAGAGCAGTAGTAAGAACTTGGGACTAGAGCAAAGACCATCAAAGAGAGAACTGCCAGTGTGTTTTCTGATCCCAGTCTCCGGAGCCGGACGCCCCAGGTGCTGCTCACAGCGCCACCCAGGGCAGGGCGTTGAGAACATGTCCCGATCGATTCTGCCGCCACTCACAGAATGCAGCCAGCCCACATGCGCTCTCTCCTCAGTCTTAAACAAGCCTGTAAAGTGCAAGCAGACCCACTCTTCCAATGAGGAAAGTAAGCCGCCAGTACATCCAGTGAGTGCCCACAGAAGCCGTGGGATTGGCACACGAACACGGATTGTCTAATTTCACAACTCACTGCCCTTTCGCCCCTGTCTTTCTGGAAGGGGCACAAGCCAGCCGGGCTGGGAGGCTGGAAGCTGTGTCCCACGAATCGGTTTCTCCAGACACAGGGAGCCCTGATTTGCTTGTTTCCCTGCATTCCAAGGTCCTCTAAGATAGCTGGTCTACAAGAAGCCTTTCTGGGGAGAAGCTGGAAGCCTCATGTGTCCCGAACGACTCAGAGAGGCTTCTGATCAAAGAACACCAGACAGGGGCCGGGGGACCCACAGGGGTGACGTGAGCGGCCGGCTGGGAGCCCCGCCGCTGCGTGCCTTGTAGGGTCCCCTCGGTATTTACTCCTGTGCCGCCACAGGACTGTAACGTTTCTGTACCTTCCTCGGGTTTTAGCCATCTTCCCAGTCAAGCTGGCTTTGCAAGTTCTGTGCCTTCTTCCTAGACCCTCATTATGCAGCTAAGCTTCAGTGGTTACCTCCATGGAACTTTTGAATCTTACATCTTTCCTACGAGTTTTAGTTTCTGTTACATGCAGCCTTTCTCCAAAATGATGTGTTTTCGAGGTGTATAATCTATGGCCACACCAGTATCTTACATTGACCTGATCTGTTAGCAAATCTGCAAAACTACATATGTCTAAGCAGTATTTTGTTATAATTCGTAGAGTTAGTCTGTGATTTTTATCTCCCAGGAGATGACAGAGAGGAAGAGAGCATCTCCACAGCGAGTTATTGGTACAGTTTCTTATATCAGCCTGTGGCTCATCCATCAGCTCCCCACTCCCAGCGGGACCCCTTCCACCCTGCCCTGGTACTGACCAGCTGGGTCCATTTGTTCTTCTATTCTCAGGACAATCCCTACTTTCCCTAGAACTACTCAGCTTACTCAAAATTTTCAATATCGTGCCAACTCTTTTTACAGAGAAAGAATGCATATCAATACTTTATAAGCTGACATACTCTTGACAGAAAAATACTCAAATTCATCAGTACTCACTCAAAGCTCACTAAATAGGTACCCTATGATAAGTCTTTTAGTTGCAGTAAAAGTAGTTCTTAAACTTTATTTTTAACTTTTCTCTCTTTGAATATTCCTATGAATACACAGTTCTTCATAGACACTGACTCACCTTGGTATAACTAATAATTTTTTTTTTTTTTACTGACGCTCAAATACCTACATCTTGGCCGCCATCCTACCTGTAGGATGGCTCTTTCCTCTTTCAACACGATCCTGGACAATTCCTTAAAGTATCTTTGCTTGCCTGCAACAGTAAAATACTGCCGGATCCCCTGAATTCTTTCCTCTTCCTCAAAATAGAATGGGCTACTCTCAAAGGACTCCACATCCCTTTATCTGAAAAACAGTCCTAAAGGAAGGTGCATATTTGTGGTTTCACATGAGTACTGCTGTCAGTGGTTTAAGCCACTGAACTGAGGGCCATGATTTTTTTTTTTTTTTCAGAAAAACACATATATATATTAGGACCCAAGTTTACATGGCATTTCCCAGTTACCTCTAAAATTACTAAATCATCTTTTAAGGATTTTGTTCCAATATAAAAATTTTGACTTGCTACATTATTTTTTTACACCTTACCTATGAAATAATGTTTCATCTATATGAAAACAGTATTACATGAACTAGAGAAATTATCTTCATTTCATTGTCAGTAAGAAGTATCACGAGCAAAGTGCACAGCATGACTCAAAAGCTTTGATCTGTTAATTATGTCCTACATGTATCCATTTAAATATAACAAATTAATATGTAAGACCAAACAGTGCCTTGTATAGCTTGATTGCTCTCTTCAGATGTAGGTCAGGTAACAGACAAGAAACGTTAATCATAGCATTATGCCCTCAACGTGCAACTGTAAAATGACCAAAACAAAGAAAAGAAAAGAAAAAGAAATTGAATACAAAGGCATTGTGAGCAAGAACCTTTCCATAGTAGAAGTCAAAGCATATTTGGTTTTTGGCATTTTTCTAAAATAGGATGGTATCTGAGCAGTTTTGCTTCCTTTCAACACTGTTGCATGTAGCATCACAAAGCCTGGTCCCTGGAAAATGATTTAGAGCAGCGAGACTGAATTATCAAGGCGTCTGCCAAGATTCTCTGGCATTTGGGATTTGGCAGAATGTTGCAAAATAAATTTTCTTAGACAATTCTGGGTTTTGCTACATACCCAAAAGCCTGGGAAGTAATTTCAAGTGTTCCTCTGACCACAGGCTTCTCCCTGTGTCTCTTGATCATGTCACTTTTTCATCTTCCTGGGTTAAAACAGCAAATCCGACAAGCTTGGGAAGAAATCTAATGTCATGCTTCCTTATTCTGTTCCATTTAACTCTTTCAAATTTTCTTTAAAAAGTTAATGTGATTAAAATTAATGCTTTAAAAAGTAAATCTACCAAATATGAGTCATCTTTTAAAAGACTTTATTTTTTTGTAACAGTTTTAGTAGGTTCATGGGGAAATTGAGAGGAAGGCATGGAGATTTCCCGCATAACCTCTACCCCAACCCGTGCGTAGCCCCTCCCACTGTCCGCCTCTTCCACCAGAGGGTGCGTTTGCTACAGCTGATGCCTGCACTCCCACATCATGATCACCCAGAGTCCATCGTGTGTTCTGGAAGCTTTTGGTAGTCCTAGACAGTTAAGCAAATTTAGACTGTAACTGAAAATCTGCTTTTATAATGGAAACTATAATTTTGTTCCTAGCTAAATCAAAGAAATACTGAGATGTAAATAACAAGATTGACATTTCTTTCAGTGGAATTATGACTTCAGGGAAATCTTTCTTCAAGGGCTTGCTGATCCAGCTACAAGGAAACGTGAGAGAGGAGGTAGGGGCAGGTCCTTCCTTTGTAACAATCTAACCAGCTGTCTGGTAGAAACGCAAGAAGGAGGGTGTGTCTACTTCCTTGAAACGTTATGATGCTTGATGTGTAAAACGTACCTTTTGCATTCTAATGGAAATAACAAGTTACAGAAAAGAATTCAAACAAATGAGCAACACACTCTTCCAAAAACCCAGGCAGGTTAGTTTGATGAAACTAAGGGCAACATTGGTCTCTATGACCTGTAACTGTCACATTTCGACTGGTTGCTTTGACAGCTTTGCACGTCGCAAGGTGTGCACCTCAGTGTTGCTGATGAGAGGGCACCAGGCGCAGACTCGGGGATGCGACCAGAGGCGTGTTGGTGGATTCTCCCACTCGACGTTTAATTTTCTTTCTCTCTCTCTCTTTTTTTTTTTTTTTTTTTTTGACATTTCTTAGTCAACCTGAGGGCTATTACATGGCTGTGGTACAGATGGCGTCACCCTTTATTTACCTAGACCTTCTTTATTCCGAAAGTGGAAAGATGTAGGTAGCTGCATCCAGGGATGTTCTCTATCGGTCGCTAATTCTCAATTTATTTAGTGTTTCTGGGCGTGTCAGACACTGCTAGCTGCCTGATGCAATTCTCCTCTTAGCCCCTGATCCTTTTGCCTGTGGCAGCAACAAGCCCAGCTAGATGTTTAGATTCCCAGATGTCCTTTGCAACTTGAGGTCTGTGGGGCCCAGTTCTGGCTAAAGAGTTACAAGCCACTAGGGGAGAGAGGGCGTCACTTCGAGGTAAGCTCTGCACACAAGCAGACCGGTGGGCATCAGCCACCTTTCGTCTCTCTTCCTTTTCCCTCCTTCCCCCTTGAAACAGGTGGCTCAGCCCAGCCTCTTTCTTCAGACTACGAAGTTGTGGCTGTCACCCGGAAAGCGGAGCAGCTGAGAACCAGAACTTCATACCTTTTTCCAGTGACACTTGGAGCCACCACACCAGCCTCCCGTCACCCAGCTCGGGTCTGACGTTCTGTGAGCGAAAAATAACCCCTTCTTTTGGTTCAGTAACAATCAATTCTGACACCAACACTATTTTGCTACGTTTCCTAAATATATCAAATAGGAAAACTAAAAACCAAAAGTAGGACTTCTACATCCTTTTCATGGTTTTAATATAAGATGGTGTTATATTGCAAATACACGCTTCGTGACAAATTTGAGAGAAACCAGACCAAAGAAACACAACTTATAAAAATGAAAACATGTAAGAAGCCAGATTTTATGTAGCTTTACTAAGAGTTCTGTGGGATTTGCCATAGACTCAGATGGTGGTCAGTGTCCCCATTCGATGGAAGTCCTAACAGGGTAAGTGATTCTCTAATCCGATGGTAAACAATTAGGTCTTTGATTTTCAAAATACACATGGCTAGAAAAAGGAAATATCTCTTCTTTTGCTGGAAAATAACATGGTCTGCCAAAATCCTGGAGGTAAATGCCAAGAACTGGATGAGTCAAAAATATGCTGGCAAAAATGAGTGCACAAGTTTCAAAATTAATCACATTTTTTGACAAATGCCTGTGATACACCCTTGCTGTTTGTAATCCCTGGGAGCGTGACTCTGTTAGTGGAGCTGAGAGCCACACGGAGCACTTGCAATATAAAGCCAGGTTCCAGGAGCGGAGAAGCGTGGTCAGCCTGGACCACAGTGATAACTTCGCCCACCTGGGACGGCACCTTCCCGGGGTACCCAGTGTGCACAGACAGACTTGCTGTTTACCGTTTAACTGGCAAGAAGTCACACGCCCGAGACAGAAACTGGCCAAACTTCCCCGATGTGAGCGAACCACCTGGAAGGTGCGCGTGGACGGCTCACCGCCCCGCGGGCACCACTTTCCTCTTCCGCGTGCCTGGACCTTTGTGCTAACGTGGTGATGTCTCATTCCCGCGTCGCGTGGCAATGCCCCATAAGCAACGGTTAAAACAGCGGTTTTACCCGTTTAATCAACCCTTCATCCACACACCTTCTCACATTAACACCTAACACGCAGACTGAATCCAAGCGGAGGAACTCTGCTCTGAAGACGTCTCAGGGGAGGAGGGCAGAGCCCCGCACGTCACCACCACAGAAACTCCCAGAGACTGCTTTATTTGGCTTTTATATGTGATGTGAGTGAAAGGAAATACTCAGGAGAAATGAGAATTGTTTCCCCTGAACGTCCCACCTGCGGGTGCACAGTGGAGAAGCAGGTGAAGAATCATTCATACAGCAAACTTCCTGAGCGCGGAGTAGAATCCAGACACTACGACGGGAGGGGCAAGGGTACAGCTCAGGGGCAGAGTGAGTGTTCACACGCGTGGGGTCCTGGGTTCAGTCCCCAGTGCCTCCATTAAAAATAATAAAATATAAATAAATGAAAATAAATAAACCTAATTTCTCCCCCCCCCAAATTTTTTTTAAAAAAAGACACTATGGGGGGATACAATGTATGTGTCTCGATCATGGGTGTTCCAACACTTTTGGATTTTTTTTAATTTGTCATTCTTAAGTATTTTTATTTTATTTTGACTATAATATCCTAATGAACTAGACAACTGAAGTTATTTTGATGCATTCTAGAATATCACATTTCAGAAAAATAACTTGGAAAATTAACTCATTTTCTCAGTCTTCTGTTTTTTTTCCAACATTAGTTATCTGGCTCACTGTTGAGATTTTGATTCTAGATAAATCAGAATTTTTGCTAACTGCTATCAAATAGGTTCAAAAAGTATTCTGATTTATGTTTTATAATATTCAAGCAAGATGAAGCCAACTGTGTATCTTGAAGTTGCGCAAAATGAATGGCGTGTGTTACGGTCAAAAACCAGTCTGCATTTGGACTCCAGTCTCAGCATGCAAAGTCACTTACAATTTGAAATAAAAACAAATACATGACAAAAATGTTTTCTTTGGGGCTTCATTCTTTCGTATCTCAAAATTTTTAATGCAGGCGAGTCTCAAGCACAAGATTCTAGAAAGCATAACAGTTTGCAAATTGCAGCCATTGTCTCCATGTTTGTCCTTTTCCTGATTTGAATGAAGTGAATTCAAAGAACGTCTGTTACTCTTCCTTCAGTGAACACTGAAGCTTTCTGACAAGGAGGGACATTGAGAATTCCCATGGTTGGAAATCTATCACCAATAAGTAAAAGTATATCCCAAACCCCCTAACCTGTGTGATCCCTGAGATCCACTTTCTGGGACTCCATCCCCTCAGCTTGCTTTGAGAAACAGAGGTTTATTTTAATACGTGAAATAATACTACATAAAACCCTACTCATTGTTCGGTTTTCTCAAGACAAAGAGGGCTAAGATTTCTTAATTTAAATTAATAATAATAATAATAACTAGACACAGATTAAATCGTAGCGATGAATGCAGTTCTATATTAATACTTTGTTTTTATTTCATTATTTTAGAGGAAGAAAAATTAAATTCTGCTTTAAAAATTATCACATGCATTATTACTTGAGAGCAGTATGGAATTAATCCAAAATAATTGAGGAAGTTAAAATAGTAATTCTTCAGTAAACGTCTCTAAATACACTTAACACATCACAAAGCGGTATGGTCAGCCTAGAGGTAGCTGTTTTACATTTCAAAACACTATAGCTGTTTTAAAGCTCCGGCATTCAGCATCACGTGGCCCAGCCTGCCAGGATGCAGGGCTCCGACTGGGAAAACATCCACCTGCAATGACGCGAATGGGGACTTCTGAAGGAGGGAGGTGCGCTGTAGTGTAACAATTGATTTAATGCATGTCTTCCACTCCTCCTTTTGGCAGCTTGTGAACATGTGTGTGTGCATTTAACTTGTATTATTTCCTTAACTTCTTAAAAACACAATATCAGCACAGCTTGGATACCCCTATTATATGTGAAGCCTGTGAGAATCGTGTAGAGATGAAAACACTCTGTAAGTGAGCTGCCCGGGGGTGCAGAGCTGGTTGGAGGCAAGCCAGGCCTGGAACGCGGGACCCTGAGTCTCAGCTGGGTGCTCTCAATTCCTCTACGCTGAGAAGTACTTAGGAATTTTAAGCACCGCCGCTGTCAATGATATACAGTGTTTTCAGAAGCTTCCGTGCCCTGTTTAAAGTTCCGCTGAGCACGTCATTGCTCGTCAGCTGTTGGGACACACGTAACCAAGTGGGATGACACACGATCACTTGCGGAGGAAGACAGGCCGTGTATCTGAAAGGAGAGCTGGAAGCCCCATCACTTCTTACAGCCTCTAAATACTCAGCATTCCGCCTGCAGGAGCTCGCAGGGCCACGGAGAATGATTTAGAATTGATTTGAAGTCTCATCAGAAGCAACAGACCTGGGACGTAGCAGAAGATCAATTAGTAATCAAGGAGTTTGCAGGGGATGAGTGAAAGCGTGTGAAAACACACTGATCTGCAGGTGAGAGCTGCCGGATTACGCCCAGTACTCTCTCTTGTTCCGACAGAGAGGCTGGCCTTTTACATTTTTTTCCGTTCTTAGGGCATGTAGGACAATCCTTTGTCTCAATCCTGTTTCCTGGTTATATTAATTTAGAGGTCAATACAGGAGGGAAACGTGCTTGCCAAACTTGATCTGCAAAAGGTAAAGGCTTTACATCCTTACGTTTCCATTACTGCTTCATAGGTTTTATACCTGGCGACCTGATTGCACTGTTCAGGATTAAAATAAATTAAAAAACCACTGTCTGCACCAAATCTGCCTCCCATTCTAGCAATTTCAGTGCTCAGTGGATCCGCCCACAACACCTTGACCTTCTCAGTCGCAGGGACCCTCATTCCCCTCCACCTGCCACCTTCGTGGACAAACTCTGGGCTTAGCCATCGGAGTTCTCAAACCTCTGAGTGCTCAAAGGTAGGCGTTCACGCTCTCACTGCGGGACCAGCACAGCCATTGTCACTTCTTCCCACCTTGTCTGCTCCTCACCCCACAAACCCCCTTGACCTTTTTTTTCCCCCTCAATTAACTACTAACTGGCTCCTTTGTCTCCCTTCGTCCCCTGGTTCATAACCTCGTTCGTGGCAGCAGTTACTAGAGTATCTCTCCTCCCGTCACCCTCATTTTCCTTCTGCACCACCTGTTGTATCAATTCCCTGTGAAACTAAAACATAATTTCTCTGTGCCTCCAGTTGGCTTTCCTTCTCCTTCCTCGAGTTACCTGCTCATGCCCGTTAGCCATTTACCTCTGGGTGAGGGCGGGGGGGCTCCCTCATCCAGATGCCAAGATAGCTTTTGTTGTATGAATTGCATAAGTTTAATCTTCACACTAATATTTTATTTGCAGGAATTGCAAGTATGTACTCTTGGGGCTTATATTTTAATTCAAACATGGTGTATTTTATTTTACGGAAATTTCAATTTTTAATATGGTCAAATTTTTAAATCTTTGTGTCTTGATCAAATTTCCTTACCAAGAAATAAACATGTTTCCTGTGTGTGAGAGGTCAGGAGGCTCCAACACACTGTCCTAAAGTGCACGCTCTCCCCTTGTCAGGTGACCCCCCAGGGCTGTGATGAAATACCTTCCCTTTCCCTACATCTTCTCAACAGAGGAATTTGGAAATCGGGGCAGAGGTGAGTAGCCAGCCATAGTGTGGCCCAGAGGCGCTGGCTCTCCCATCAGCATGTTCTGCTCCGATGGACACAAGGGGGTGGCCTCTCATCTCATCCTGTAATGTCTTCAACGGGGTTTCCCAAAGGTAAACCTCGCAGGGTTCCTGCAGTGGAGCCAACTTGTTTGCAACATATTATTGGCACCATTACTAAACTCAGGTGTTAAGTATTTAATTTAGGACTTTATGCTCAGGTTTACATGAATTTACATGTGTTTTACACATACGTACATGCATATACATAGAGATAAATAGATATAATGCATATACATTAGAGCTTTTATATACATATGTTTTATATGAATTAATATAATTTCTTCCATTTACTTTCTTGCCAGAGGCCTGGCTATTTTATTAATTCCTCCACAGAACTAGCTTTTGGTTTTATTGACACTATTTATTATTTCTGAGACTTAAACACTTACTTTCTGCCTTTTTCTCTGTTATTTCCTTCCTTCCCCTTTCTTCAAGGTTACAATGTTTGTTTTTCCCCTACCTTCTTGAATTGAATGATGAGGTCATTCATTTTTAATCTTTCTCCTTTTTGAGTATATACACTTAGGACAATTTATTTCAAAGGAAATTTTGCTGCACCTAAAAATGTTTGATATATGTAGTGTTTTTTGTTGTTTAGTTCTTAATACTTCATAATTTACATTATGTTGTGGATCCATAGCTTATGTGTGCATGCTGTGAAATATCCATACATTAGGTTTAGAACTAGTCTCCCTTTTTGTTTTTATCTTGCTTTTGGTTGTTAATTTTACTGCATTTTGATGAGAGAGTGTGTTCATTCTGCTGCATTCTCATAAATTCCTCAGTTCTGTCCTCCAGAAACATTGTCTAAAATTTAGCAAGTATATTTTTATGTCTTGGAATTCAGTCTTGTTTCAAATCTGCCTATTTTCAGGAAAGCGCCCGTTTCGTTAAGCAGGGGGTTTATTCTTTCTTTTACAGCCACTGCAGGCGCAGCTCTCCACTGTCGGAGCGTTCACTTCCAGGAGGGGTGGTCTGGTGTTTACGACAGATGCCCCCCCCCGCCGTGGCCCACTTCCTTCCTGCGGTGTGTGAGGGTGTTCACCTTCCCTGGGCTGTGTTCCCCGTGGTACCCAGCGCACTAGACTCTGGGCAGTCCTGTGTACCCCAAGTTGTGAACGCCCGTCCACCGAGGAACTGAGCACTGCGTTCTGTCCTGACACCTGGCAGGACTCTGTTTTCAGACGCCCCCTCAGCTCAGCGTGCTCCTACCAGACGGGGTGGGCGCAGAGCCCCCAGGCGCTTGTGCTGCGTGCTTCTTCTTTTATCCCCCACCAAGAGGTCCAAGCAAAGACAAGATTTTTTTTTCCCTTTTCTGGTGCCACTTCCTGGGCCAACGGGCAGGATGACGCGAAGAGGACGGTCCTTCCTGCTCCAAGCCACCCCACGGGCTTGCCCTCCTCCTGTGGCCCCAGGCCAGTCCCTGGTCGCGGTCCACATCTCAGCGCTGTGCCCAGCACCCCTGCAAAGGGGCCAAGTGTGCGAGCATGGATGGGAGTTTTCCATTTGGACAGGGAGAGGACAGCATGAGCAGAAGCAAAGAGGCAGGAAGTGACACTGCGTTTCCCAGAAACTAGCGTGTTGTGCGCTGAGCGTTACACCCGCCCGACGGCACGCCACTTCTTGGTGTTTGCTCCCCGGTCTCCTCTACCAACAGGCAGCCTCATAATAGCTGCTAAGCTGCTTCTTCCCTGGTGAAGCCGTGATCCAGCCAGGGGACCGGCACTGCGGCCACGGAGCGTCCTGCACCCTCAGAAGGAGAGGACGTGCTCCCAGGCGCCCCCCGCCCGCCCCCCAGCGCGGAGGAGATGACTGGGCGCTGCAGATGTTAACGTGGCGGCTCCGCAGCGCCGCCACAGTCCCCACAACTGGAGAGGCAGCAGGCGAGGACACCAGCGGGGTGGGGGTGGGGGGGGGGGCGCTGCTGTTTCCCTGCCTTGAGTGACGCTCGTCCGCTGGAACAGTACGTTCAGTCATCTTCCCGTCTGGGTGCAATTTTGAAGGGAGAGAAAACGCAGTGCAATTCACTGTTGAAAAACCCAGAGGCAGGCCTGCTTTCTGCAGCAGGTCCCTTTCTGGACGTCGCCCGGCACTTCAGAGAAGCTCTTTGAATCCCGTGGCCCTGTGCCTAATTCACCGCACTGCGTCCTCTCCTTCTCAGATGAGTCACGACCACAAAGTGGTTTTTAATCCGCACCAGTCGAAACAAAGGTCCAAAACCACGCGAGTGTTAAACGGGGTGTGAGCGCTGCCTGTGAGGGCGCGGCGGCTGGTCGGGGCGGTCGCCTGGGCCGGAGGGGAGGCGCGCAGGACGCCAGGTGAGGGGAGAAACGCCTCCGAGGTATTTACTTTTAAACGTATTCTTGCTTTTCATATTGAACGAGGTAACGGAAGGGCTCAATTCCAAATATTATGACATTTTATGCAGTTATTACTTAAAATACTTCTCAAATGAACTAAAGGAGCATAATGCTAATGAGAAAAAGGCAATTTTGCAGAGTCTTGACAAGGTTAGAGTAACGAAGATAGTCCCGAACAGGAAGGGAGGGGAATCTGGGGCCAAACCACCTGATGAAGAGGCGTGGTGCCTGGAAGCACGCGCACCTACACGAGAAAAATCGTGTTTTGATTGTCTATGAGTTGTAAAGTAAACCAAACCCAAAAAAGACAAGTGTTCAGTGTTAATAGCAGACTTCATTTTTCCAGCTTTTGTACAAGAGTAGGTACAAACATTATTTATATGCTATTAAATATGCTGTTATTTGAAACTATTAACACATTAAAAAGCGCCCGCCCAGACATTTTTAGAGCCATACGACTATAGTCAGCACTTAAAGTTCCTTAGAGATTTTCTGAGTAGAGGACAAAAGCCATACTATATGTGGCTTTATTTTATTTTGTTTTTATTTTATTTTTATTTTGAAGTGCAGCTGATTTACAATGTTACTTTCAGGTGTACAGCAGAGTGATTCAGTTATGCATACACACACGCCTTTTTCAGATTCTTTTCCATTATAGGTTATTACAAGAAATTGAATATAGTTCCCTGTGCTCTACAGCAGGTCCTTGCTGCTTATCTATTTTATATAGCGATGTGTATCTGTTAATCCCAAACTCCTAATTATTCCTCCGCCTCCCTTCCCCCTTTGGTAATCATGTTTGTTTTCTATTGCAATGAGTCTGTTTCTGGTTTGTAAATAAGATTTGTGTCAGTTTTTTTAGATTCCACAGATAGGTGATATCACATATTTGTCTTTCTCTGTCTGACTCACTTCACTTAAGATGATCATCTCTAGGTCCATCCATGTTGCTGCAAATGGCATTATTTCATTCTTTTTTATGGCTGATATATATGGCCTTAGAGTTGCGTGAAATGCCTCTTCCTTAAATTGGTTAGTTTCTTCCATTATCTGTTAGTTTCAATACCTTGTGACTTGTGATCTGACATGCAGGCGGGGGCACCTCGTCAGGTTGGGTTCAGGACACCAGGTCCTTTTATACCAAGTTTTCCAGACTTGTAGACCTTGCTGAAGGGAACTGTGAGTCCAGGAACCCCTCATGAGTGTCAAAAGGGGAGGCCTGGATGCCCCAGGTTCCTTAGGAGGGAGCCTGTTCAACATACGAGATACCCCTTTTGGGGGCAAATATAATCTCAAAATTTATATTTGCTTGAAAAACACTTTTTTCCAGAACAACTCACGAGTGAGGCACAGTACTAGGAGTTAATAGAAGAGAAGTAATTTGGAATTGGAAGGAGGAAAATGGCCAATTAGAAATGGTCATTTTTCAACGCATCCTTGGTGACATTGTTGCTGACAGAGGGGCCGGCTGTGTCCAGGCATGAGGTTATCATGGGCAGAGCTAGAACTGAATAGCCTTGGTGATCATGAAATGTTCTTCTCCACTGAGCCTGTCTTATGCATATCAGCAGAAGTGACAAAATATGTTTATTTGTTTGTTTGTTTGTTTGTTTGTTTGTTTAAACTTTCAAATGATTCTGCAGACCAAAGCTGAGGCTGCAAGTAAAAGGAGGATCCCTGCGCTCAGAGTGCGGAACTTAGAGCACAAACAGAATGCACGTTGCCGGGCAGGGTCTGATAGTTCAAAATAGAGGCGGTGTCAGATATGCTGGGGAAATCCGGCAAAGCTTCCAAAGGCCCTGGACTCTGCCTGCTGATCCAAGTATGCACCGACTGTCCACAGCCAGGACTCGGCTTGGAGCCGGGAGTGGGATGGAGGGGACAGACACTTAACAGCAGTAACCATGCCTTGTGGTGGCGAAACGATACAGATCCTTGCAGGTAGGGCCTGGGAGCCTCCTGAGGCTCTCCGTACCCACTCCCAGGTGGAAGAACAGCCAGAGATGGCAGGCCACGTGCAGCATGGTGATTCTAGGTAATACACTGTACCATACACATGACATTTGCTGAGGGGGTAGCTCTCACCACGCACACACCAAACAAGGTCACTGTGTGAGGTGACAAATGTGTTAACTTGATTTGATAATGATTTCACAATCCATGTATATCAAATCATTATTTTGTACACTTTAAACATATACCATTTTATTTTTCAATTATACCTCAGTAAAGCTGGGGGGTGGGGGGGAAAGCCGTGCAAGCGCCCAGCTCCTGACTTGCATAAATGGGGGCGGGGCAAGGAGTGGGGACCACCCAGATTTGCTACCACCTGGAGCATCCGGAGTCCCCCTCGCGGGAGAAAGAAGGAAACAGAAACTGCTCTGAATATTTTTTTCAGTTGCTATAAATTTTTTTCATAAAACTCCAGTGAATAGTCCTTTAATTCCAATTAATAAAACTTAAATTCAAGAATATGACCCTTGCAACCTCTCCTCCATATCATGCAAACCGCAAACTGTTAAGCAATTTTTAAGTTTCTTATTAAATAAGAGCTAATGAGACTTCCAAGAGGAGAACTTTCTTCATCTTGGTTATTAAGCCTGTGTTCCACGGTCACTCACAGTGTTCTCTGAGCACCAGGAGGAAACTCTTTTACTACTTGACAGGTCTTCGCAAAGTGCTAGACAGACGGCTGGTTTCGGCCCAGTGAGGAGAGTCATGTGCAGCTTCCTGCTTCACACGCAGGCTAAGGGCCTTGACCAGACAACCCCGGAAAAACGAGCAACAGAAAAATCTGTCATGCCGTATTAAAGGAAATATTTGATAATAGCTGGAGGCATCTTATGTTTGTCTTAATCACATAAGACGTATCAATCTCCCAGATTCCAGATTAACTCACTACCTTGTCGATTTATAAAGAGCCATTGATCAATGAAACCAGAACTTAGACGGCTGCCTGTGATCAGTTCTGATGCCTGGAGCTCACTTCTCTGCGCTCCAGAAACCCGAGATTTAATGATTGCTCTAATGTTTCTAAGTTCAACAACCTAAGAGAAATAATAGGGTGATTTCTTAATGGTTTCATTAATTCTTAATTGGCAGAAATATATATCAACTAAGCAGTAGAATTTAGCGTTAAATTAACAACACTAAATGCTTACTTAATGAAGATTTCAAAGGTAGTTGACATATTACACTTTTTCCTATATTCTCAAAAAACATACTTGCAAAAACAAATGAACCCCTTAGTTTGAAACATTGGAGAACTTCTGATTTTTGTTGCTTCAGAATTGCCAGTTACGACAGGAACAGACAGTCAGAACAAACACTGCTGATTTAGAGTTGACCTCAAGAGACAAGCCCAGCAATTCCGAGAATGTACACATAGGAACTGCATTCATTTTTTTTTAATGCAGATTCCAGGATGTAGGGCCCAGTAATCTATATTTTGGTAAGTCCCTCAGGTGATTCTTATAAAGTCTGACCGATGGAAATCTTTTAGTCTAAAACTCTTCAGACTACCGTAAGTATTACCAATAACTATTTATCTGTCTACCCACGGAAGTGGCAAAGAGGACATTGGTGCATTCAGTTGCTTAACTTCTAAACCCAAGCACTACCCCATAAACAGCATTTAATAGACTTCACAACGCAGATAATTCTGGACACTATTACTTGGTAATGTAAAATAAATTCTGGTCCACAATGTCCAAAACTCACAGAAATGTGTTTACCTGAAAAAAAAAGTCAATGATCTGTGAAGAATCCTAATTGCTGATCAATACAAGGAGGACAGGACAAGACTATAAATCCAGTAATTAGTTCATTTTTCCCATAGCATCTCATTCCCACTGTGGGCAAGAACTCTGCTGCTGAAGAAATGAGGGTGAAAAGTACCTCACTTTCTCTCCAGCAGCTGTGTGCAAACGGAACCAAAACGAAACTTCTCATCGTTGAAATCTAAGGGGTTGCGGGATCAGACCTCCAAGCACTGGGGGCGTGTGCTTCTGCAGATGCTCTGTCCAGGCGCAGTTTCTTACAAAACGAATACACTCCGGCACTCACTCTCTTTGGTATTTACCCAAACAAATTTAAAACTAAGTCCACGCAAAAACCTGCAATTGATGTTTATAGCCGTTTTGTTCGTAACTGCCAAAACTTGAAAGCAACCAAGATGTCCTTCAGCAGGGTAAATAATTCACTGTGGTGTATCTAGACAACGAAACAGTATCCAGGGCTAAAAAGAAACGAGCCATCCAGCCATGAAAAGACATGGAGGAAACTTAACTGTGCATTACAAAGTGAGAGGAGCTGGTCTGAAACAGCTGCCCACTGTGTGGTTCCAGCTGTCTGACATTCTGGTAAGGCGCCTACTGTGTGATTCCAACTGTCTGACGTTCTGGTAAGGCGCCTGCTGTGTGATTCCAACTGTCTGACATTCTGGTAAGGCGCCTACTGTGTGATTCCAGCTGTCTGACATTCTGGTAAGGCAAGACCGCAACGACGGTGAAAGAGATCACTGGTTGCCAGGCCGTAGGGAGGCAGGAGGAATGAACAGACAGACAACAGAGGATCTTTAGGGCAGGGAAACTAGTCTGCATGACACTACATTGACGGATACATGTCATATACATTTGTCCAAACCCATGGAATGTACAACGCCAAGAGTGGATCCTATGTAAACTATGGACCTTGGATGGCAATGATGTTCCGTCTTTGGGTCACTGCTCGTAACAAATGTATCTCTGTGGTATGGAATGTGGATACTGGGGGAGACTGTGCGGGTCGGGGACAGGACATAATGAGAATTCTCTGTACTTTCACTCAGCTTTGCTGTGAACCTAAAACTGCTCTAAAAAATAAAGTCTATAAATTTTTAAAAAGCATGAGCCCTTGCATTCATGGACCTATTTGGACCCATTAATGAAAACGATTGGGTAAGCAGTTGTATGTATAGCCATTGAAGGCAAGTTTTAGAAAGAATTTTCTGTGCTTTCTAAATTTTCTTAAATTAAGTTGTATTATTTTACCAATGGAAAAAAATCACAGAAGCAACCCCCTCCTAGTTTTAAGATAAGCCTCACATGGTCTATGTACTATAGTCACGACCTTAGTCATTCTCTATTCCATCATATTGTTTAAATCTTCTAGCACATATTATTAACAGAAATTATTTTGTTTGTTCATTTGTCAAACTACTTGTTAATTACCCCAACTGACAGAATAAAGACCTTACTTACCTCTCATGTTCAATGCGTTTCCCGACACCAGACCACAGACTAAAGCCCAGTGGGCTTGATAATAAAGTAACTCATCACCGGATTATAATAAATACTTGCCACATCTTCCAACCAGGGCACAAAGCATTAAATACAAAACTTGAACAACAATGGTTTATGCTTTTGAATAACAAGGATTCTTAACAGTAAGATTACGTATGGGGTTTTATACTCTGGGAATTATGTGAAAATCGAACTTTGACCCACTATTACCGTTGGAAAGTGCCACGTGTGCAGTGACTATGGAAACACATAAGCAGTTATCAAGAGGAGGGACGGGCCACAAAGTGTGACGCTCCGCTGACTTGTTCTCAAAGCCTAGTTGACACTGTTCTGTCTTCACTGTTATTTTTACCTGGTAAGGTGTTTTGGTCTTTCCCCTCTGCAGACAATTCTTTGAGCAGTTCTCCTCAGAGAGGACCAGCAGCTACAGCCAGAGTTCCCCTCGTGTTTTACATGCTCCTTTTCCATCTGAAAAGACTTGGAGGGGCAGTGAGACCTCGCAGCTGGCCCAGACGTGTGCCTGTGGAGCACGTGCAGGACGTGGTCAGCAACAGAGCGCGGGAGGCGGTGGACACACTGACGGGGCTGCAGGGACTCAACCATGTTACCAGCTGCCACTTCCGGAATGCCAGGGAATGCCACATCATGCACGTTGAGCTAAACAGGTACAAGTGGTCCTCCCTGGACCTGCACAATCGCCCTGCAAATGAGGGGTTGGTAAGCTTACCTTCCAAATAAGGAAGTCAGGGCTCAGTTGTAAGTAGGAGAATTAACATGTACACCTGGTCCCGCTGACTGCCCGAGCCTACTAGCGCGTCAGCCTGTCTACTGCTGCCTTTATAAACTTGTAGTTGGTTAGAATTATTCCAACGTAATTACTCTCTTGACTGAGTTAGTGACCGGCTAGCCTTTAAAACCACGTTGCTAGACTAGCAAGACAAGAGAGCAACGAAGGTCTACAGGGGAACAGGTGTTTTATGCGAAGAACGCCCTGAAGGCGTGCACCTTGCCGCTGCGTGTGCTGCGGGGCGTTTGCGGGGAAGACAGATTTGCCAACGCAGCGCTGTCAACGCAACTGCTGTCAGAAAGCTGCCTGCTGCTGGCTGCCAGATGACAGGGCTTAGGCTAGTTAATATTTGAGAGAAGAGTATAACCAAATAATATTTTCTGAGCTGTTCCAGTTAAATTGAATTAAACACTTTTCATAAAATTTGGGGCCTTATAAAAGGTGACTTGCCCAAAAATGTCCACTTGCCCCCAGACACCAGCAATGAAAAAATAAAAAAGATCGAGTAAGCGAGTAAGTCAAGTCCAGGAGGAGATCCCGTGGCCGGTCTCCATAGGGTCGATGGCTAGGTGTTCGAGTCCGACCCCCGCCGGGCCACGCGGCACTGACAGCGCAGCCGGCCGGTCTCTGTGCCGCCGTCACTGGTGGACGTGCGCTGGGAAGAAGTCGGGCCGAGGGTGGTGGTCTTCCTGTATTGTTGCTGTTCACAGGATTGTACACACTTGTTGAAGAGACATATTGAACTGTTTCCTCCAATGAAGGACTTTTTCTTAATTAAAACTCTGACGAAGCCAATTTGTTAGACGTTAAATGGTTGACGGGACTTAAGTTTCTCACCCTCTGGGCTTGGAAGCCTACATCGCAGCCCAGACACCAAGGCGGGGCTGAACCAGTCGTAATGACAGTCCCCGGCTTCAGACACAAGCTGGACACATGCACGGAGCCCGAGGCCACCAGAGGCCACCATGGCTTCCCCTTTACAGGGCTGGGCTGTGGACGCGATCGTGGGTTTCAAGGAGTTGCAGAGCTGGTTACCAGAGACGGTGTCACAACTTCTAGGAAGAGTCTCAGATTTTTGTAAGTGGTTCAGTTGCTTTTGCTGCCTCTGCAGCACAGACGCCAAATGTCGCTGAACCACCGTCATTCACCCTGCCTGGGGCTCAGAGTCAGCATGTCCACCGAGAAGACAAAGGGTCTCCAGGATAGTAGTAACAGGTCCATTAATTCCAGGTGTCCCCTAGCGATCTGGCCCCGTGGCTGAGACCGGACAGCTTAGTAACAGCCAGCTCCAGTAAACCATCCTCTCCTGCATCAGTCTTCGGGGAGCTAGGTTTGGAGTCACACATGAAATACACTCTAAAACCCTCCCTCAGCCATGCAATTTCTAGACCAGAAATTCCAGCTGCGTCGCAGGCGCTTCTGTGACTGCTCTCAGAGTTACACTGCTACCTTCTGTGGAAAAGTTATCAAACACTTTAGTGTCTGCTTTTATAATTTTGCCAATAATCCACATATTGAATAATTAACAGGCCACTGTTAATCATACCATTACACATTTATAGGTGTCATGTACAGTTAGATCTCTCCTTTTTAGCTCATTAATTTAAAATAAAAGTTGCATCCTAGGATACAGAGAGCTTCCTCTAACTCCATCTTGCCCGTGGTGACCCCGTCCTGGTTGTAATGGAATACAACAGTGGTCATAAGTCTTTAGAGAACTTCTCCTCAGAATTCTCATCCCCATAAACTAATTTAATTTAGGCTACCCAGGATGTAGCCCTACTCTTTGATGTTACGAAAGTGTTTGCAATCAAGGGTAAAGCTGAAAGAAAAACAAATGTTAACAGTTCGCATTCAAAAGGGAATCAGTTACTGAAGCCTCCAACTGTCCATTAGCTATGCCCAGAAGAGATACACCTGTTCTCATGATAAGATCAAGAATTTTAAAATGAACCACGTTGTGGTTACTATCATGATGATGATGACGATTTTCATCATTTAAGAGCAGTTTGACGTACATTATCTCATTTCAGCCTTTCCATAAGCCCAGAGAGGTGGGCAGTATTATTCACATTTTATCGAGGAGAGCAGCAGTCTTGAAAAGATGAAATGTTTACCCAAGGCTACTTGGTCAACACGTTAAGAACTAAAATTAGAATGTAGTTGTTTTTATCAGCATCTTGGCAAGTTTTAGGAAGAGTAATGGCTCCCTACGAAAGAATGAGGTAGGTTTGGTCATTGCTCCCCTCCACCTAGCCAACCTGCTCTGGGTACAGAGAAGGCTGGACCAGTGCAAACCGAGAGACGGTTTTCATAGGGCACACGGAGTAAGGAGAATTCTAACTAGACATCGGATCACTCCTCTCTGATGGGAGATTGTACGCTTTGTTAACAGGGATTCCGTCACTCAAAAACCTTAAAAGTGTTTTAGAAATTTAAGGAGAAAACATAAAAATAATGAAGCAGCTTTTCTAATATTCCACTCAAATTAACCGGCGCTGTGTGACAGCATCTTACAGCAATCCGACGTCATGGGCCCCTCCAGTTACTCCCCACTATGGCCACCTGAACACGCCAGTAAACCTAGCAAGTGTCAGGCTTTCTGGAAGAGGAAGTGAGAAGAGGAGACAGCTGTGCACCAGCTGCAGTGGGCTGATCTCCATCAGGTGTTGGCTGGTGCTTCTCCCCAAAGCAGTGAATGTGTCCGGCTCAAACTGCCCCTGCCGCGTGCATGTCCCAGTACAAGGGAAGGGCGGACACACTGTGACCATCAGACGAGGAGCCTGTTGAGGCCACAGGGTAGCGGCAGACCCAGGGGGTCCTCTCAGGAGGCGGCAGACGCAGTCCCTCCCGCTGCCCCGCATCTGCTGTCTGCGAGCAGCTCTCGCTCCGTCCTGCCGTCGTCTTGGTACTCATCTAGCCACCTGCCGGGGAAAGGGGGAAGATGCGTAAGGTGAGGGGTGTAAAGAAGGCACACTGCTTACGGCGGAAAGTGAAGTCTTTAGGAGGGCACCCGCAGCGCACGTGTCCTGCACCCAAGCTGCAGGTCACACCGATTCATCCTTCCCTGGTGGTTTTCAGAAGCATCCCACGGCAACATTACAAATATTCTATTATATCTTGAAATCCGCAAAACTTTCTCATGTGGAGTTCCCAGCGTGGAGGCCTTCATTCCTCCCCTTTCACGTGACTGGTGGGTGCGCACAGCGGCTAAGCCTCAGGCTCTAGAGAAGGACCCTCTAAGAGAAACATAACAGGAGCCATGTGTGTAAAAGAAAGAAAAGGCTGAAATTCATTTTCATATTTTCATTTTAATAAATTCAAAAGATGATCATTTCAACATGTAATCAGTATAAAAAAATACTCAGCTGTATTACTGCGATGGTCTGAATATTTGTCTCCCCCAAACGTTTATGTTGCAATCCTTTGGGACGTGCTTAAAGCCCTGAGGGTGGAGCCTTTCTGGATGGGCTTAGTGCCTACGACAGGGGGTCCCGAGAGAGGACAGGGCGAGAAGTGGCAGTCTGCAACTTGGAAGAGGGTTTTCATCAGAACCCGACCAAGCTAGCACCCTGATCTTGGACTTCCAGCCTCTAGGACTGGGAAAGACAGATCTCTGTAAGCCATCAGACCATAGTGTTTTGTTACAGCAGCCTGAGCGGACTTACACGATTACATTCTTCTTTATTCTGCATCTTTGACAGCTGGTATGCACTGTGCACCTACATCACATCTCCATTTGGAATAGACGCCATTCAAGGGTTCAGTGGACACATAGCTTTTGCTCCCTGTCTGGGACAGGGCCGTTCTAGAGTTAGACCCACCTAGACCTGAAGCCTGGCTCAGCCACTAGCTCTTAGGTAAGAAACTTGACCTCCGTGTGTCTCCGCGTCCTCATGTGTGAAACAGAGGCACCACGGAGCGCGTCTGGAGGGGGTCTGTGGGGATCGGATGAGTTTGTGCGCGGAGCTCTCGCTTCACTGTGGGGCCTGGTCCCGAGTCAGAGGGCGGTAAGGGCCGCCTGTGGACGCGCCCTGATTTTCCCCCTAGTCGCACAAGAGGCTGGAGGGTGGGTAAACTTTACAGGGTCCAACAGCAGAGTAGATTCTCCCTATTTTTGGATTTTTTAATTCTCAATGAAGTCCTAAATCATTTCTTTTTCGGACACTTTTTCATTTTGTATTAGTAGAAGGGGACTTCAGTTTAAATGGCTGACAAGTTATGCTGGGGAAACCAGTAAAACCTGTCTTCTGAACTCTCCAAAATCTCAGCGGAATTTTCTGACAAATCAATTTTATAGTGAACTCCGTAATTTTTGCAGAGATCTTCCTTAGAGGATAATTCACAAAATCATGGTCATAAAATGGAAACAGTAGGTTGACAGACACTAAATTAAAATTCCACAGAGTGTCCCAGAGACCAGGAGGCCCTGCGCTGACTGGCTCGTCTCTGATTTGTGCACAGCATTTAATCTCCTCAGGTGGCAGTTTTCTCACCTGTCAAACGAGGCTCTTGCACTTCTACTGAGTAGCAAGAAAATTTCCCTCTTTTCTAAGTCGTGTAGCCTGGGCCCCCAGGCCGAATGAGCAAGGCCAAGCCCCAGCCCTGCCGGAGCTCAGCTCACGACGGCAGCGCAGCGATAGGCCGTCTGTAGCACTGAATTTGTAGTGTCAGTACAACGTGTAAATACTTTCATTTGTGTTATTTTGCTCCTTCTAAACTTAACTGCCAAGGTTTGTGATTGTTCCAAAACGCTGGCAGACCCCGGAGAGGTAAGTCACTCCCACCCTGCCTCTTACTTTTTGGCATTGCTGGTCAGTGTGGTTTTAGCTCTGAAGAGAGTATGACTGTATCGCCTGCTCTGAGTGGTGGTTGATTTTTTTTTTAATTTGACACATGTTACAAGAGTACTAATCTTTTATTGACCCTGTGTGTCATCCCATAGTTACCATCGTATTCAGAGGCATAAAACTATGTTGTGTATTATTAAACACAGCCTAACATAACACCAAGTATTTAGATGTGACATAGACCAGATGCTGACTGTACGCCGGCCGGTACAGCGGCCACTAACTATCTGTGGCTACTGAGCGTTTAACCTGCAGCCTGTGCCACCCAGGAACTGAATTCTTAATTTTATTTGATCTTAATTAATTTATATTGATTAATCATCTGTAGCTGGTGGCTGCTGTGCTCGGTGCCCCAGACACTGACACAACATTGAAACTGACTGTACATATACACACACACACATATATATATATACAGATCTAGATTTTTAAAAATAAAAGTTAATTATTTGGAGAGTCCTAAACACTTGACATGCACTCTAGAAATAAAAGTCTTCCCACTTCATTTGCATGTGTGGCTTGGCACCTAAAGGCTTCTTTAATCTAGAATTGCTTCTGTTGCAATAGCATCTATCATCATGGAGCTTCTAATCACCGCCAGACACTCCCATGGATCATTTAGGGAAATTGCGTGAGACCCCTAAACAACTTTGCAAAACAGGTGTCGTTACTGCTATTTTACCTGAGTATAAGCAGAGACTCCCCGGAGCAGCTAGCCAGTGAGAGTCGTAATTCAAAGCCAGCTCTGAGAATCTTCCATTTTGCCCCTTTCTCTCCCCGTTAAGAAATAAAAAGATCTCTTGCAAAAACTAAAAATGTAAGGTCTCCTTCCAGAGCTTGAATGTTATAAGCTGGCAATAGCTACCATGATGCACAAGCGTTTTAAGTGGACAGTGTGGTAAGAAAACGAACAGAAGGCCGGGGAGTGTCATACATCTTGTTCCCACAAGGAAGAGTACAGTTCGTTCCAAAGTTTCAAAAGAATGGCTGTGTCCTAGAACCAGGACTACTGCAAGGTGAGATCCCCCAGCCAACCACAGTGCTTCCCCACGCGTCTGCAAGAGTGTTCAGCGCCTCAGGAGACAGTGATGCCCGGACACCTGCTTAACTCAGCGCGGCCGGGCTGCGTTTAGGACATGTCCTTCCTCCCCACCTCGTCATCAAGTGGGTGCTCCCTGAAGGCAGGGGCGCTTCCTTTTTATGTCTGTACATCCAGGACATGGTGTAGTGCCTGATACTAGGAGGCACGGCAAGTTTCTGCTTGGACAAACGGATGAATAAATGGATAAACTCACTGCCGTGGAGGCATTCTCTAGACTCAGGGGACGTGCAATCGCACAGACATGCACCCCGGCACCCGGGCTGTCGCACAGGTCTCCCCCATGGCCCTCAGGACGTGCACACTTGTTCCCACGAGGGCGTCTGCTGCGTCCTTGCAGGCAGGACCGTTGCCTTATCCCTGAATCTCCTGGCCCGCTCTTCCGTGGTTCATGGTCAGTTACTGTTTGTACAATGGCTGAATGAATGAATCAGCGTGTTCTACAGATTAATTAATAATAAAGGGAAATTAGTTTTATAATTTCTATTTTACTGCACTGTGTTTCAAGATGTATTTGATATTCTGTCGTTACAAACTGATAAAGTAGGTAGGTCTTAGTTAATCATCCTTATCATAAAATCCTGAAACTGAGGATCAGAGAGTTTGTGAAGCACCTATGAATGGTCAATGAATTCCTGCAACTTAATTCTCTCAATTTATATTAGATCTACCCCCTTTGAGAATAATGCTTTAGAGGTCACAGTCAACACATATAACTTCTTTTGATTCTAAATGATTCAAATGAACTATATAGAAGGAACAGATAACATTCCCATTTTACATGTGAGAGACTGAACCTCAGAGAAGCTGGGGGCAGTACTCACGTTTGAAGAACTAGCAGGGCACAGCAAATGCTTGAGAAGCAGAATCAAAAACCTGTTTTCTAAGTCCTAACTCAGCTTCCTTTCCATTTCAGCACACTTATTCCCAAAGAGGAAAATACTAAATGTTACAGATAACAAGAGAATGACTAGGGTGGGTGAGGACCAGCTTCCTGGGGAGACAAAGCCTTCAGCTCTGGTTTTAAAGCTGGGGATGACGCGGCCACATGGGTGGAGGGGCAGGCTGGGGGACCAGACGGAGGGCACAGGGTGGTGCACAACGAGGCAGCAGTGACCACACACCTGTTGCAAGGGAACAGCACCTCTTGTCCACCATCCTCCTCTTCAGACTTAACAACAACACTCTCGAGAAACCATCCATTACCTGTGTAAATTGACAAAGGAGATCACTTTGACTCTCAGCATAAAATACACTAATATTGTGTCTATTCACAGAACTCCAAATGTTCTCTTTAAGTACACTTGTCAAGCAATTTGGGTACAAAAACATGCACATTCAAATTAAACCAGCAGAGAAATGCGAGCCTGATGGCGAGAACTGCTTACTCAGAGCAGCAGAGGCAGAGAAAAGAGAAGACTCTCCCTCAAGGACGAAACTCTCAAAGTCTAAAAAAACCGTATTTAAAAGCCAAAAAGTAAATTCACATAAATGCATTTCAGTGCATTATTTATAGAGGACTGATACATTTAAACAATAACATGATGTCACAATCATCATTCTTAAAGGGGTGAATTTAGAAGCTATCAGTGATGACTGTGCTTGTCAACGCAATTCAATAAAGAAAAAAGAAGACAGGAGGGAAGGAAGGAAGGGGAATGAAAAGTAATTTGTTGGAAAAGAAGAAACAGGATGGTCATTATTCATGGATAATGTAACTTTCTAATTTAAAAACTCCAATAAGTTACAGAAAACAGTGGAATTAAGAGATATGAGGGAAAAATGGTTAGAAATATAACAAATATATTAAAAATTGGGGACTTTTCTATTGGCCAGAAAGGAACAGTTAAGAAGCATAATTCAATGACAATTACAATGTTGAGTTGCTATAAAAACAGAAGAACGTAGGGTAAATCTAAAACCAGATGTGATAGAATTTGTAGAAAAATTACCTAAATTTCAGGCATGACAGTAGAGAAGACGGAAACAAACAGAAATCGAGCCTACAGGCGTGAGTAGGAAGAAATTACAGCGATGTCGGTTTCTCCAGAACCTCGGCGCCATGAAGGCCAGCACACCCGGGGCTTTACGAGGAGGCCGGCGCGCGCGCGGGGCGGGGGCGGGGGCGGGGGCGTCCGGCCCAGGCTCGCGCCGGCACTGCGGCAGCGGCAGCGGCAGCGGAGCGGAGCGGGGGTGGGGGTGGGGGGGGGGCGCCGCCCAGCGGGTGGCCGCGTGTCAGAGAGGCCCCGGGCAGGACAGCACGCAACCGGCGCTGGCGGACAAGCTGGCTGATGGACCAGCAACGGGCTCGGAACTGACCGGCACGGTCGCACGACCTGCTCTGAGCGGCCGCGCAGGGCCATCAACAGAGCGCAGGCCGAGGCCGCGCCAGGACAGCTTAACTAACGGCTCCACTGTCAGCTATAAACGTGTAAGGAAGTGAGAGAAAGTCCAACGCCCGTGTTTAGTTCACTGTAATTTAAAACGTTAGGAACGTTGAGAATTAAAAGGGGTATTTCTTCGTTTAAAAAAGAAGAGGAATTTGAACGGTGCTTTCCTTTCTTGCCGTTTAATTCGCCGTAAAGAGCAAGCACCTCTTTACGCAAATGGCCAAACTCCTGCCTCAGGTTCGAGCGGCCTCCAGCATTTTATCCTCGGTGCTTGTGATGCCGTAAAGTCTCCCTGAGAGCTCCCTGGGCGGGAGTTCGCACCGGCATCACCTCCTCCGGGGCGCGTTCGGCCTTCCCGGCTCGGCCCCTCACTTGCAGTCACAGGTGCCCGCCTCTCCGGGTCCGCCTTCGCAGGCCGGGCGCTTCCCCCGAGGCTCCGCCTAGGTTTGATTTCAGCTTCACTGCCAGCAGCATCGCTCTGTGTCGCTCTGATGCGCTGTCATCTTCAAATTGCACGTTTTCGCAAACGTCCCCCGGGTTTATCGCCGGGAGACCAGGAGTCAGCACCGCGACCCGCTTTGCCGGGGGCCGCGGCGACTCTGCAGGCAGCGCCGCGACGGGTCGCCGGCCACACGCACGGCTGCTTCTCAGGAAGCCACCGGTGGACTGAGGGGCCGGCCGCGACGTCTGGGCTTCACGCAGTTACGATGAGCGCGCCGTGGTTACCGGAATCCGAACCATGTTGGGGTGGGGGGGTGGTTCTGCTGTTTAACTTCACAAAGCACAAAAACTATCAAAAGGAGTTTCAAGGATACCTACGTAATTAGTTAAGGCTTTCTTTTCTTTCTTTCTTTCTTTTTTAAGCAAGGATTAAAAGAATCAAGAAGCAATAGAAAATTCAGGGCAGCTATTTTGGGGGAGAGGATAGGAGAGGTGAGTGATGCTGTAGGTTCCCATACCTGCACAGGTTTTGTTAATCAATGTTTCACTGGAAAAAAAATCAATATTTACAAGTTTGTTGCTTCCTCCATTTAAAGCTTTGTTCCTATGAGTTAATTTAGCTCCTTGAACATATTTAAGATCACAATGTTCCTTTAATTTTCCCTTGGTCATTTTTATTCTTTGCACCCGCCAACCTTGGCAATAACGCCTTACCCTTCAGAGCCTGCCCCTTCGCGGAAACCCCGTCTCCCTCTCACCCAGGGGAGGCCCCGCGGTTGCCCCCTGGCGCCTGCCGTTCCCGCGGCACCGCCACCGTGGCTCTTCAGTCTGCGGGGTTAGATTTTCTGACAGTTTGCATTACTCATCAAAATAATTTTTAAAAACTAGAGCCTGGCAACCAGGGATTTCTACTAACTGCTGTGTCCTGTCCATCCCCAGCCGTGACCGTAATCAGCTGTTGGCCGGGGAGACTTGGGGTAAAAGCAGGAGATCTCGATGTCAGTCTCCATCCTTCGGGAAGAGAAGGCAGAGCCCGTGCCGCGCGGCAGGGACACCGTGGATCGAAGGCAGCGTGTCATGGCCTTCCTCCCTCTGTTCGGTTTCTTATTTTTGCTTCTTTCTAGTAATTCCCTTCCTCCGCGTGGTCTCCAGCTGCCTTTATCGTGTGTCTGTTTTCTTTCTATACTTTTTGACCTTCCCTTTTCTTCTTCCTTTCTCTTCCGTTTGGCCCAAAAGTCACACACTTCTTTTTTGAGAAGGCCATTCCAAGCCCTCCTCATTCTTTTCAAGGAGCTTCACTTAAAATCATTTCACTGTTTCAAATCCATTCATTCAATAAATTACCATTAGTGAAACTTCTATACTCTTAAGCTCTTAACTAGGCACTGGGAGAATTAAGATGAATAATAATAATAAAATATCAGAGTTCAAAACACTCAAAATCTAGCAGGAGAACAGGCATATAGAAATAAATGTAATACATGGTTTAGGCACTAGGAATATAAGTTAAAATAACAAAATAGTCAAGAATGCAGATTCCAGAGTCAAATAGACTTAAGTTTGAATTCAGTTGCTCTAACAGAGATAAAGAAGATACTGATGAAGTTGACTTGACAAGGCCTGGTTAGCAGTTGTGGAAGGGGGAGAAGACAGAGGAAGGAAAGGGGGGTCAAGGATGGTTCCCAAGGTGCTAGTTTGCTGGAGGGGGAGGGGACCCAGAAGAGACACATTCGCAGGGAAATGTGATCGATGCAAGTCTGATTACTGTCTAGTAGGTCTGGAGACTTTACACACGCGCATGCGCACGCCACGCAACACAGCTTCTGTATTCCTAGGAAATTTCCTTCACAGCACAGCAGTGAGCTCGTGAAGTCATTTAAGAAATCTAACCTGACAAAACTTCATCGAACTGTAATTTCTTAAAAGTATTTTCTCATCTCAATTTTACACGTGCTCTACATTCATGTTTTCTTTCACCCACCTTTGATGCTACTTTTAATTAATTTGCAAAACGAACTTCTTACCAAGCAAATCTTACCTGGACCTGTCCCATCATGACTAATCAGAACTTTCTTCAATTTTCCAAGAGACACTGCCTCAATGGAAAAAATATCAACCTGTACGATAAAAAATTAACTGAGTGATGGTTAGGACAGTTCCTTTCTCAAGAAAAAGTACTGTTGCTGTCAGCATTGCACTATTACATCACTGTAACGCTGTGTGTTACTGCTGTACAATTACTGCCATTTCTATAAAAATTACCACTTACTATTTTATATGCAAAGTCCTATCTTATGCCTTGTGAGACAGGCACAAACGTGCAACATAAAGTTCACGCTCTCCTCAATATACAGTCTAGTAAAAATGATTTTAAAATTTTAGCCATTACATTTATTCTGTCTACTAATACTAATGGTAACAGTAGTTCTTACGGACCTCACCATGAACAAACCTGCCTAATAGTTTGTTAAATACATATTAACTCATTTAAATCTTAGCATAATCTATGAGGTAAGCACTTATTTTCTTATTTTACAGTTGAAAAAATGAAACACACAGTTAAATCACTCGCCCAGGGACAGCACTGAGTGAGTGACGGAGCCAGGACTCAGGCCCCAGCAGTCTCCCTGCAGAGCGTGTGATCGCAACCACTGCTGCTTGTTTGTCAGTAGCTTTCCTGCAGGACCTGCCCGGGCTCTGCTCTGGGAGGACTTGCACACAAAACTCCCCCTTGTCGGGTGGGGGTTTAGGAGGGCTCTCCCCAGACCCTGGAGCCCCCAAACCTCTGTGCTTCCACTTCCCAATCTCAGCTGCCACCTACAAACGACAGGACAGAGCACTCTGCTGGGTACCAGGCTCTCCTCTGAGCATCCTCCCTCTCTAGGCACTTGGACCCTCGAGCCCTAACTGCCTTGGCAGCTCTCCACTGCCTATAAAACCAAGTTAAAAAGACGTCTACCAAACGTTTCTAGTTGTCAGCAGGATGGTAACTGTTACAAGCTAGACTGCCCTAGCTGGATGGAGGATCTTGGTCGGGGTTTTTCTTGGGTTTTTCATTTTTGGCTGTTTCTTGTTTTTAATAGAAGAAGAAACTGGGACTTATGGTTACATCGTTCCTGCTTAAGTCCCACCTCAAGTCAACTCCAGAGCAGTAAGATGCACACCAAGAAATGACCACACCGACTGTACTTCCTAACTGGTATCAAATGAGCATCTCAGGAATGTTCTGTTTGTGTGCCTTTTTAGTCAGAGAAATTAGAGGCAAACGTGCGGGCACAAATTTATAAGCATGTTTTTCTTACCTGTCCACGCCGAAACGTGACCTTGTTGTTCTTGGATCGATGAAGCCTTCGAGCCCCCGAATCTCCTCTGGTGCCAATGAGGTTGATAAACACGCGGGACTCTGTCTCTGCACCCGGCCTCCTGCCAGTGCACACGTGGACCACGTAAAGCACCACTGGAATGTCAGAAGTCCGGTGTTAGGTTCCTCGTGCTTGTCTCCTCTTTGAATGCAGCTAGATCCCCCAGAAGGGAATCAGAATGCTCCTTGTCTAGCTGACGGCAGCTTCTCCACGGCACCCGGCCCCATCCTCTCCCTGATGTGCACCCCAGCTCAGACACACTCTTGGCTATTTCTTGTTTACCTTGTTCATACAGGCGCTCAGTTACTCCCAGAACTACTGTTTCAAAACAATTATTGTTAGCGATTTTGCACTTTCATTAACCACTGTACTTTCACAGTTATTATGAAACATTGTATTAAAAAAAAAAAAAAAAAAACTCTTCTCTCTCTTAATTAGATAAAAGCAGCAGTTTTTCCCCTAAAGTCTGGCTGCTCTAACCTCAGCCGGTCGCTCATGCTGCCACTTCATGGAGATTACTATTCCAATAACGGAGATTCTTAACAGCCCTCTTGACCAGAAAGAAAAAAAATGTCCTAGAGAGAAGCAACTTTAAATATGATTTTTCAAAAAGCGCTCAGTGAGGTACCAGCAAATTATAATCCACTATATTTGACCTTAGAATTAAAGCAGTTTCTGAGACACTGGTCGAAGCCACTAATTAGGAGAGAGGCTGCTCCTTGCTGATGCTACTAATATGAATAATATCTTGGATACAAAGAGTACTTTTTATTCCAAGATCCTAGAGCTCTTTCTAAATCACGCTCCTGGCAATTGAACAGTTGCATTTATAGAAATTCACATTAACACTTTCCAAAGAACTCAGACATGAAAATCCAACAAGTAAGAAAACAAGGTACGTGAGAAACACGGCCTGTTTCCATCAGGCCTGACCTTTAAAGAGACAAACGCGGGGTGCTGGGAAACGGTGGAGGCAGAGAAGATAAATCAGTTTCTTTGTGCAGTCTTACAGAGTCTAAAATGCCCCAGGGTGAGACCCAGCTGAGCTTGAGCAGGAAATTTAGAGCACTTGTTATTTGAGGACAACCAAAGAAATCTTATAAAGAACCTATCAGGAAGAGCTGGTCTTACAGCCTGTGTGACCGTATGAACTGAGCTAAGCCACTGCGCATGGAAGCAGGTGTGTAGACAAGCAGGACCAGAAGTCTTTGCAGAGAAACAGTGCTTCCGTTTACCGAGAATTTTTTCTTCGTTTCAGATGAAGAGTGAAGTAGTTTACAATTTAAAAATGGGGGGGGGGCATTTAAAACTATATAACATAAAAAATTACTTCATAGTTAAAGGTTTTAAGAAGTACATATCAAAAATTATTGAGAACAGAGACTACATCACAGACACAGAAAACAAACTTGTGTTCAACAAAGGAGAAAGGGAGTGGGGGAGGGGTACATTAGGAGCTTGGGAATAACGGTTACACACTATTACATATAAAACAGACAAACAACAAGGACCTACTGTACAGCACAGCGAACTGTATTCAGTATCTTGTAATAAACCAGAATGGAGAAGAATATGAAAAACAATTAATAAATATGTATATATAAGTGAATCACTTTGCTGTGCACCAGAAACTAACAGAACATTGTAAATCAACTATACTTCAATAAAAAAATTTTCTAAAGGAAAAAGATTATTTAGAACAGAGACTATATATTTATAGCATGAACAGCGCAGCCGTCCCTCAGTCATGCTACATGCCCGTGGGCACATCGTGTTCCTTGCCTGCCACCTGCACGTGCCTCAAATACTTCTCAGCACTCTTTTTCCAGAAGCTTCTATATATTAAGTTTAATAAACAGGCACAGAAAAACGAAAACAAAACAAAACAAAACTCAACTTGCCATCTACATCCAAAGAAAGAGAAATAAATGTACCAGAAATTTTAAACAAAGTGATTACCATAGATGAGCACTCAGTTTTATCCTCAAACAACATCAAGAAGCATCACGAAGTTTAAGCTGGAAGCTGAAAGAAAGCACGTGGTCCCGCTGGGGGAGACGGGCGCTTCGCTGGGATCTGCACCAGTGACTCTGCCGGTACTGGGCAGCACAGTTCGCTAAGCGTTGGCTATAGCTCTGCAATGGAAGTATGTAGATTCTTTCAAAAAATGCTAAATGCATCACAATAGATTCTAACTCCTGACTTTCTCGTGATTCTTAGGGCAATATAAAATTCTTCCTATCCGACAATGCAGCAGGGAAATTCAAAGATTGCTCAGTTACCACGTTGCTTCACACACCCTAAAACACCACGTGCTACAGCAGCACAAGAAGATGGCAGCGAACCCTTCTTCAGTGCCTGTCCTTGGGCATGAAAGTCTGTGCTCAGTGTCCTTTGTTTAAAGACAGGGCCATATGTTCTACCAACAGACGTGCATTCTGACAAAGTACCTTTAAGAGAGGGACACCCCACACCCAAGGGATGAACTCCTGAAGGATCCCGCGGATAAGTCCAAAATGTGAGTCAGAAGAGAACGTACAATTAGCCCGCATACTTGAAAAATACCAGGATGCGGTTCCAGATGTCTGTGCCACACAGAATGGAAAAGACCATTTTACTTGGACAAATTCAAAGACAGGTATTAACCCATCACCCTGACTACGAACAACCGTTCCTGGAGCACTGAATTTTAAGAAGATATGAATGTATCTGTCACCCTCGCCAAAAGTATATGAAAGAGTTAACTTGCTGATTTAGGCCACCCATATAGTTTGAACATTTCCCCCGAAAATGTTTAAATGTCCTTTTTACCATAGTTGATGTTGAATTTTTCTTTCTGACACTTCGGCTGCTTACGACAGCCCTCCTCACCCCACCCTCTGCCACAGCTGTCATCCAACTCATTTGACACCTGCGCCACCTGTTTTCCCCGTCTGGGGGGCACTTTTTTCACTTGTGTCTGTAACGCCACCACCTTCAACACTCTCATCCTGCGTTCACCTATAGTCACTGTAGTTTCCACTGCCTCCCCACCTCTCAAGGCGTGCTCAGCGCGGTGTCACTGTCAGAGCTCGGCGCTGCCAGGCTGCAGGAACTTGCAGACTGCACACTGAGACGTAACGCCGTCTCACTAAGGACAGGAAAACCTTTCACATTTCCCCTGTGGGGTTTTTCTTCCCCAGGCATCATTTTGGGGCAGAGTCTGTGCTAAGTGTCTGCCAGCATCACCTCCAAGCATTCACATCTCCAAAAATAGTGTCCTTAAGATTTGCCTTCAAGGAGCCCTGGGTTCTCCGGCTTCTGCTGACTGCACACACGGAGCTAAAAGCCCTCCACTTGTCTCCCTGTATATTTACGTGTACACTGTATATATTTGCTGTTCCTGGGGACACAGAAGTCCTTCATCACAGGGATATATTAAAGATGTCGCATGGCTGGGGAGGAAACAGAAATACGATTTTTTTTTCACTGGAAGTTAACCGGAGGGGAGCCAAAGGCTTGATGGGCCGGGAGTCTCCTCGAGGACAGGTTAAGAGGGAGGAGGCAATCCTCAAAGAGGAGGTGGAGAGAGATCGCTCAGGGGCGGCCAAGGAGAGCAGAGGGCGGTGCTCACGGCACGGGGGTCCTGCCCGCATCCCGGGTGGATCCAGGAACTAAGGCAAACGCACGGAATGAGAACAATCCTAAACGGATCAGCTTTCGACCAAGAGAACCCAAGCTTTACGCTGGAGTTTACTGAGCTTAGATTCTCCCCACCGGCCGCCCTGCATATCTAGCTCCCCACGCTTAGAGAAGGGGCCCCCAAAGGGTCTCTGGCCAGTCAGCCTCCCAAGGGTCTCCAGTTGGCAGATGACCTGGGGCCACGACCTCTCAGGGCCCTTCCCCTCCATCCTGGGAGAGAAACTCTTGGCACATTTCAGGCCCTGCCAGGCTTGGGTGACACAGACAAGAACTCATAGAGTCTAAGGAAAAGGCTAAAGGACCGTGAACCTCACACGTGTCCCCATCTCCCTGTCAAAGTGCACACGGTATGTTTAGTGAATGTAGGTGTGGGGGTTTTTTTCCTGAACACTTTCTCAATCAGGGAAAAGATATGATTGTTCATTTGGGGGACTTCCCCAGGGCTGGCTTTTCAGCCAGGATGATCCAACGGTCCCAGGTAATACTGCATGACTGCCCCGCCGAGAGCTCGTGCAGCCCCCGGGAGCCAGCCCCTCTCTGCGCGTGGGCGCCGGGCCCGGGAGCACTGAGGGGGCCCGCACCGCCTCAGGGAGTGAGCACCAGCACCGGGGGGCCTCCACCGGCAGCCCGACTTCACGTCCCTGCGACTAAGCTCTCGGCTGAGTCTCAAGTTTGGTCTAATTAATGGACTGTTTCGGTGTTTTCTTGCAGGTCACCAAGAATTGAGCCTTCTCAGCGCTCACTGTGAGTGACCACGTGCTGCGAGCTGCCCCGAGGACTCACGCTCAGACACAGACGGTGAGTGAGACTCGGCGGTAAGCACGGGCGGGCACCTCCATCTGCACTGAAGGCTCGGTGGTTCAGGGCTGAATCTTCCTGTGCCTGTTGGTTGAAATTATTTGTCTTATCGCCGAAAATGAAGTACCTCTGAGGTATAGAAAGAAAAGAAGTGCAGGGGACGGAGGGAGAAGGGTTTCTAGCTGAGAAGGTCCCTGGACCAGAGGCCTGACCAAAAGGTGAAGGAACTGGCCATGCAGAGGCCGGAGGAGGCGGGGGACAGTGTGCAGGGCAGAAAGACCAAGGCCTGGGAGCCGAGGGGACAGCCTGCCTGGAGCTTCAGGGGCCACGGAGGCTGGAGCTGGGGCAGGCCGGAGAAGGACTTGCAGGAGGCATCGATGAGCCAGGCTGTCACTCCGAGTGAGCTGGGAGCCCTTCAGGGGCGTTGCAAGCCAAGGAGTGACATGATCTGACTGACATGTTAAGAGGGCCCCTCTGGCTTTGGGGCTGAGAATAGCCTGGCTTCTGCCCGCGGTGTTCTTTGTGGTTGTCCTCCCATCGCAACAGCAGCGACGCACCGGGAAGGGAGCAGGAGGGGGCCGAGTCTAAGGGAGAGGACGAAGGAGTGAATCCGGTGTGCCCGAGGGCCTCCCAGCTGCCAGCCCTGCAGCCACGTGGTCTCACGCCTGCTGGAAACCCCACCTGGTCACCTTACAGTTTGTCTGGAATGGTCCCAACACATCCCTTGCCCAGGCGTGAGGATTAACGGGGCCCCTCTCTCTCTCAAGGGCGCCTGCTCAGGACGGCCAGCGAGCACCCTAGCACGGGTATCACAGCCCGTTTCACAGGCAAAGAACCGAGACTGAGAAAAGCCTGCGTGATCTGCCCCCGTTCAGGAAGCCAGCGGGTGAGGCCAGGATTTGAGGCCAGACTCTGCTTCTCTGAGCTTCAGCCATCGCGTGGATGAAAGGGTCTTCGCTTAGCTGCTCCCGTCCGGAACTCGCTGCAGATTGTCAGCAAGCCTTTCAGAAAGACACCTCTTTTCTCACTACTTAAAGTCTGATAAACACAAATATTCTGAAGCAGACACATGTCTGCTCTGACGGTCCTTTCTTACTTTTGCTCACAGTTATTTCTTGATTTGAAGGAAACCGCTAAGCACATCTCCATTGTGCTTGTCAAAACCTAGCACCAAGCGCCTTTTCACCCCCAGGTGGGGCCCCAGCCTCACGTCCCATTACCACCCGTCTCTTGTGCAGAAAGCTTGGAGCCAGAACTTGTGAAGGGGCCACTGCGGGCTGGCTGGGCTTTGTTGTCAGCTCTGGGCACTCCTGTCCGGCCATTAACTACAGATTCTGCGGGACAACCAACCGAGGACGGTCAGCACCTCCCCGTGCCCTCCTCACCAACGGCAGACGGCCAGACAGGGGGCACCAGGAGGAAGATGTGTGTGAACACGTTCCGCCCTGCCGGGGCTGGAGTCCAGGAAAAGGTCGCTCGGATCCCACCAGCCATCCAGTCCAGCCCCAGCGTGATGACTTAGACACTAATATCCCCAAAACTCTTCTTCTTTTGAAAGCACGCCAGGAATCTTTGGGAAAGAGGAGGCTAAGCTGCAAATTAACTGGCCCAGAGTGTAAGCGCCAGCTGCAGTGAGAGTGCTCTCTCTGTGCTGCTAAATTAAAAATACAGATAAACCTCCAGCGGGTCCCTAGGCCTCTATCCAGCCTGGCAACCTGAAGTACTAACAGCTGAATTAAAAAAGAAAAAATCCTTCACTCCCTCTTTGTGCTCCTCCCTGGGCTGGCTGCAGGGTGTTCTGGCAGACGGACAGACAGCCATGAGCTGTTGAAGGTCAACCCACCCCCCTTAGTCCTCCTTTCAAACCCAACCCAGAGAAGCATCAATCCAGTGGCTGTCATCTCCTCTTCCTGACTTCCATGACGTCACAGGAATAGTTAATGAACCCCTCAGCGGCACCAAAAGCCACCTTCCAAAGGAGATGCTGGCCCCTTGAACGGTTCCATACTCACCAGTATGTTCTGATCCCTAGTTAATGCCTCAACACTGAGGTGTCATTATTTTTTCATTTTCTTATTTTAATGATTTCCTCCTAACTGTTCAGTCCGGGAAAGGGGTGGTTGGAATGATTTGTCAGAACTGGAGAAAAGTAAGAAGACTGGTTGAGGTTAGCACCAGGCAGCCCGTGTGACACTGTATTGTTTTGAAGGAGAGAATGTCTTAAGAAATGGTGGTTGTGTTTCAGCTAAGAAATTACCCCTTTAAATGGGAAAGGCTGATGGGCAAAGCTTCATTAGCTAGTCTGGGAAAAGGATGAGCAGGAAGACACAGGGGAGGCACGCCGAGCCTTCACTGCCGCTCAAGGTAAATGAGCCCCAAAGCGACAGTTCATTTAAAGTACAGTGGACTTTCTTTTGTCTCTTGCACTTTTTTTTAAATCCATACAGCTGCTTTCCACATTTCTTTGCATGTAACAAATTGTGCAGCTATGTCACCCAGGAGGCAAGGGGAAGAAGCAAAACAGTTGCCTAACAGAGTTTAAATAAAGTTCATTTAAAAATAACGCAGCCTTTCCAAACACTGCAAGTTGAGAAGTAACGAATAAAGTCAGCCAACAAGATTTCTTCTCCTACCGATACTATGGGTTTTGAAATTCTTCTATACGTCAGGGTTAAAAAGCAGAATGATTTCTGGACAAATGTTAGCAACTGAGTGAACAGTACAGATGACATCCCGCCTAGTGTGGTGACGGGGTGGGAACCAGGGTCCTGAATTTCTTAGGGCTCTTCTGTCTTTCCCACTTCAGCCTTCTGGGCATCCCTGGACACTGCTGCCACCGTCACAGGACTGACTGTAGGACAGCTGAAACCACCGGGGTCTGGCCCTCTATGCATCGAGTGAGATTTTAGAAGAAAAAGTGCTTTTGCCAACTGTCAAAATATATGTACAAATATAAAGAATTAGTAGTATAAAGACATTTCTCCACTCATTAACTTGGTCTCATCCTAAATCTTTCTTGCCGTATCTGAATGAACCAAGTATTTCTACAGCACATCCTAACAGGGACCGAGGACATGTGAAGGAAGCCCTGCTGGGAGATGAGGTCAATCAACGTGGAGTTGGCGAAGGAGAAGACTCTCCATGTAAGTGCAGAGTAAACAGTGCTGAGGCCGAGGGGCGGGGATGTGATGGGTTCAAAGCCTCAGTGAGCCTCCTAGTGAAGTCCTCCCAGGGAGGCAGAAGAAGAGAAACTGACGGGAGGGGCAAATCGCGGAGTCGTTAGAGGGCGGGCAACGAGAGTCATGAAAGGCGAACAACTCCAGGGCAGGAGCCCTGTGTGCACGGTGCACACTACTCCTCGCAGACAGTAGGCACCTAACACCCGTTGGTAGACATGTGTTTACCTTTGCGTGTGAAATGGTTGAGTGAACAGACGATGATTGGACATTAAAGATGATGAGACGCTGGATCACCCCACGGGACACCGGCGCTCCGGGCAGGAAAGAGGACAGAGGTGTTGAAAATGAAGGCTGTTGGTCCTCTGGGCAGAGGGAACCATGGAAGCCAGGGAGCGGCTCAACGGGCAGGAAGAATCCAGCATTCCAACCCACACCTTCAGGCGACAAGGACCAAGTGGAGCCAGCGATACATACAGACAAAAATCAGAGGGAACAGTGAAGAACTCAGTTGGTATCATGGGCTGGAGGTCAGGGTTGGAGAGAGATTTGATAGTTGTGAGGTCAGGGTTGGAGAGAGATTTGATAGTTGTGATGGTGAAAGCTAGTATTTACTGCATGATTACGACGTGTCGAGAACTAAGTACCACCAGTACATTATCCTAAAGACCGAGTGCATTAGCTCATGGACTCAGAACAGTCCTATGACACAGGCACTATTTTTATTCCCGTTTTATAGATGAGGCAATGCTGGCCAAGGGTGGCTAAGAGACTTGCCTGGGGTGACACGGCAAAACACACCTGCCACGCCCAGACTCCCCCAGTGTGTCTGCTTTCAGAGCCTCCAGGAACCTCTGCCCCTCAAACGAGGGAGCGACAGAGTCGGGTACAGTAGAGGGGTCGGGAGGCTGAGAAAACGCACGCGCTCACACACAGGCATTTACTTTGGTAGCAGCAATAACAAGGTGGTTATCGGAGAGACAGGAAGCGGATGGAGAGAAAATTAAGGCAATGTGTGAGTTCGCTTTCAGGCAAACAAACAAAACAGAACCTCGGTAAGTGAACTCAGGTGCTCCTAAGTTCATGACTGGTGACATTTGTTCACAGGGTGTAGCCAAGAAGAAAGTCACACTTAAATGGCTACCAAAAGAGTTTACAGAAAGATGAACTGACAATATGCATACACCCTGTTGTGGATGTTTTGCCCCTGACAGCCAGACAAGTGTCAGTCCCAAAGCCCTAATGCTCTGAGTCAGGCAGAGACTAAAATCAGCCTGTAGGGCGAATCTGCCAGCCCCAGTGCTCACACAGTCCAGGAGCTAAAAATGCTTCTTACTGTTCTTGATGGTTAAAAATAATAATAAAGCAGAATACCATTCTTTGACAAGTGAAAATTATACAAAATTCTAATTTCAGGGTCCACAAATAAAGGTTTCCTGGGACACAGCCATTCCATTAGCTGACATAGTGGCTGCAGCAGCTGTCTCACTAGCTGGCAAAGTTGAGCAGTTTTGAGAGAATCCACAGCCCACGAAGCATAATATCTAGTGTCTGGCCCTTTACAGAAGAAGGTTGCTGACCTCTGTTCTAACTCATCTCAGTGATTTAAAAATTTGATACACATCACAAAGGAAGTGAAATTAGATACCTGGCAAAGGTGCTTTGCTAGTTCCCACAACGGGCATTTCTTTCCATGTGTCTCCGTCATTTTCATCCTCAGCTATCCAGGAATCAACAGGTAAACAAAACAGCTCACGTGTGTCTATATTTTCAAGTCTAATTTCTTCCAAATACCACCTGGGATCGTTTCCACTGTTGTCATGTCCAACACGTACTTTATAAATGTCACCAATATCTTTAAGATTTATCTGCAACACAAAAGAGAACAGGGTAAATAAAACTCCCTACATCTCCAGTTTGATTTTTCAAATTGCATATTCATATCCAATTTTGAACTTGATGGCTACTTTCCCCCTCACAGACTCCTTATTGATCTCCCTTAGGACTAGTTACTGGTAACACCATGAAATGTCAAAGAACAGATCCACTGACCACGGACAAACCAACAGATTAAATCTAACTAGTTGTTATTACATCATTTTTAGCAACTGTTATCTTGCAAAGTAAATTTTTTGTAATTATTGATGTGCACTAGTTATTCAGTAGTTAGACCTGAAGAATAAAATAACCTAATAAAATGATAAGATAGTAACAGATTAAAATAAAATTGCCTTCAACCTGAGAACCAAAGGTTTATCCAGGCAAGGAAGTCTGCTTAAACAGACATTTGAAAGTCAATCAGTGTAACCCATGATGTTGAGAGGTAAAAGAAGAAGAGAAATAGCATCTGATAAAATTCAACCCATTTATAATAAAAACTCTCACAAAAATAGGAAGAGCATTTACCAAAAAGAAAATAAAACTGTAGCTAATACTATACTTAATGGTAAAAGACTGAATGCTTTTCCACTAAGAAGGGACCATGGTGAGGAGTCTGTGTTCTGCACTTTTATGCAATGCAGTGCTGAAAGTTCCAACCAGTGCAATAACACAAGAAAAGGAAATCAAGTGCACACAGTTCTAAATTCTTAGACATGATACAAAAAGCATGAGCTATAAAAGAAAAAAATGATAAATTGGATCTCATCAAAATTTTAAAACTTTGGCTCTGTAAAAACACTTTTAAAAGATGAAAAGACAAGCTACAGACTGACAGAAGTTATTTGCAAACCACATATCTGATAGAGGACTCATATCCATATATAATACGTATTTAAATCAAGGATATATAGCTTTAAGTGTATATATGTAAAAAACGAACTTCTCAAAAAACATTAAAAAAAATCCAATTAGAAATGGGCAAATGATACGAAGAGACATTTTAACAAAGAGGATATATCAATGGCAAATAAGCACATGCCAGTATGTTCTGTATTAGGGAAACACAAATTAAAGACACAGCTAAAATAAAAACTAACACCACCACCAAATGCTGGCACGGGTGCAAAAAACTGGATCTCTGATACATTTCATACATCGTTGCTGGGACGGTAAATAGTAGTCAGTCTAGAAAACAGTTTGGCACTTTCTGTAAAAAAACTAAAGATACACTACCATACCACTTAGCAATTGCACTCCTGGCATTTATTCCAAAGATAGGAAAACTTACGTCCACACAAAGACCTGTACACAATGGCCTAACATCTTTATTTATAACAGTTCCAAACTAATAACAACCAAAGTGTCCCTCAGTGGGTGAATGTGGTACGTCCATACGATAGACCACTACTCAGCCATAAAAAGGAATAAACTATCAATACCTGCGACAACTGGATGGATCTCAGGGCATTATAATAAATGAAAAGGAAAACTACTCTCAAAAGTCACATGCTGTATAATCCCAATTATGTAACATCCTCAAAATGACAAAATTAGAGATTAAAAACAGTGGTGTTTGCCAGGGACGGTGGAGGTGCGTGGGTGGGGGCGGGGCTGTGACTGTGAAGGGGGGTGAAATAGCTCTCTGTCTTGTTCACGGTGGCGGTTACATGAATCTAGCACCTGATAAAATGGCATGCAGTGATACACAGCAACGCCTAAGTCTTGATTTGACACTGAATTGTAACTATGTAACATCAACCCACTGGAGGAGATCTGGGTGGAGATGGTATGTGAAATCTTTCTCTACTATCTTGGCAACTTCCTGTGGATGTATAATTATTAAAGAATCAAAAGTTTAAAAAAATAAAAACACGCACTTACCAGCCATCTTTTTTATGTTTAGCAAGGCCATCTAGAGACCTCATCCCCGAGGGATGAGGGATTTTTGTCTGCACAGTGAGCTGTCCTCTACACTACTGTCCAGCTCACCGATTTAGACACAGGGTGAGTCCCCTCTTTAGTTGGTTGTTGCGGGTGTGCAAGGACCCAGGCACTCTTTCTTCACCTTGGTGTAACATCTCCTTTTTCCTGGGCTACTTGAATTACTCACAATTCTCCGAGTCTTTTCCTTCCTTCCCACACGGATAGAAATACATTTTTGTACTTATAAACAGATACATAATTAAAATATGAAACAAAATAGTCATATATTTAAGATACTCATAAAGTAAATGTGTAGTTTTTAATTTTAATACATTTGCATCTGTAGACGATATAAACAATTTGCAAAATGTAGGAGAGATGGAATTTGCTCACCATTTAAATTGCTAATGATTTGGGTTTTTTCCCCTAATTTCTTCCCTTTATATTCCAGGTAATAAAAACTGTGCTATGCTGAATGACATCAAAATTATCCAAAATCATGGACACATTGAAAGAGAAGATTCCCGCAGTCAGACATTCTGCTCTGCGGGTAGCTTTTCCCGTTGCATTTGGCAGATTGTTTTCATCTTTTACAGAAGTGAATTTATTACAGTTTCAAATGGCACAGGGCTTTACAGGAATCCCATTTATTAACACTCCTTTATTTATTAAAATCAATAAATAATTAAACATATACTGTTATATATACCCTTCTTTGCATTACAACTACATTTTGTACATTTTATATTCACTTTTCTCTTTTGAATATAATTACTAATTCATGGCTTTTCACCATCCACTTGTTTCAATTAACTATTATGATTATTATCACTGTTATGAGGACATGCTCAGCCAGGGCAAGCCCCTTTGAAGTTTCTCTTCTGTCCTTCAGCCCTGCCCCTGATATTTCTGAAGCCATCATGGGTTCTAGACTGATTCCGTTTTTTCCCCGCTGGAAGACGTGGCCTCAATTCCCCACCCAGCTATCCCGGCTCTTTGCAGTGGCAGGCACAATTACGCACTAGTAGGGACAAAACACGGGCACGCGGGACACTGGAGAGGGGTGGGTGGGCGGAAGTGCTGTTGGGACGATTACTGATGATGGATTTAAAAACACGCATCTTTTTAAGGTCGTGAGTTTACGCCCATCTTCCCGGCTGAGCACATTAAGTGGCTTTCTTTGCTCTTCGTAGGGTGTGAGGTCTCAACAACCAGAGTCCACCTGTGCTGACAGCCTGATGCTCACCGCCAGCAGAAGAGGTCAGCGTTGGCACCTCCTTCTACGGAGCAGAGGCACGGAAAGCACCGCACTGGCCATCATTGCTCAGGAACGCAGAACACGGACTCAAACCCGCAAGCACGATCATTTCTTTCAGAAAACACAAGCCTGCTGAAATCGGTGTGAGTGCGCTTCTGTAAATTAATCGTAAGGTCTGGCAGCATCTGTTTTTTAATGATCACCTCCAGGGCTGTCCTCAGCACGCCCACAGATGCCCCCGTGTATCCGGATGAGGGTCTCTTCCCACTGGTTTTGTGCAGAACTTAAGGATCTTTTCCATTTACATGTGATGGGCTTTCTATGACTCTAGAAACTTTGTTCCATTCTAGTTTTTAACGTCTATTATTATATTCTCTTGTTTCTTTTCCCAAAACACCTTGGTTTACTTTTTGTTCTCAATCTTCCACCCTGCCTCACTTTCTCTATTTTTCTTTTTTTTCCTTCTGGGAGGTCATTTCTGGCATGTCTCTCAGCGCTGATTCAGTCTTGGCCCAGATTTAAACATGCATTTTTGTTCTGTTGTTGCAGTCTTTATTTCTAAGCCACCTCCAGCTTTGCCCCCCAGCTTGCTGCTTGTCTCGGGACACTCTCTTCTTGGATTCCTGGGGACCAAGAATTCTTCCTGTCTTGTGAGGACACCGCGGTAGGGCAGTTCACCTCTCCCCACCCTTGCGGCCCCACCCTGCCCCTTCTCTGTCATCCAGGCACAGTGAACCCCAGCCACTCCCTGAGTTCTCTCTGTGGCGAAGCGTCTCTGGGCTTCACTCCGGAACACTGCCACCTTCACAGACGCCCTCTGTCACCATCAATACCCTCCTACTTTCTGGTCGCTGGTATCTGAGATTTGCAGCATCCGCCTTGTTCTGAGATCCTGACAGCAAAGGTCCCTCTGCTTGAAGAAAAAGCAGAGCATATAGTAATCCGCCTCTCACGGCAGCTCCCTGGGGGCAGGGACAGGCAGACGGCTTTCCCACCAGGCAGACACCCTGACAAGCCCAGGGTGCCAGGCAGGTGCTGCCCGTGCCTCGTCCCCTTCCTTGAGGCCGGCGCTGTCCTCACGTAAAGCTGAGCCCCGCGTCCTACCCCAGCGCCACTCAGATGTCCCTCCGCATCACGACGTTGGCAGCCTCAGTTTTCCACGCTGAGATTTTCACTGTTACTGCGTCTTCATGTGTTCATTGCCAGGTCGATGCTATTCTGAACAAAAAGCCTCATCCTAAATAAAGCTGACTTTTTTTTTTTTTTTAATAAAATACCATTTCTTGGGGCTGGTAGAAGTCAGAGGGCAGGAAAGCTGTCAGAACACGCCAGCATTAGCATAAGGCTTACTTCAGCCACAGTTTGCATTTCTGCAAAGACACTCCTTATTGAATCCATTTCACAGTTGAGGAAATTGAGCTAAGGCAGCTAGTCCAAGGCTGCACAGGAAGCATGCAAATGCACGAGGCAGCCCGCCAGCTCATTTGGTTCAAAACTGTCAGTCAGGCTCGTTCTTAACCAAGGCAGCTGAAGACGACCTTGGTGTGAGAAGATGACCCAGGCACTTGTTGGGAACATATCCCATCTCTGCAGTGTTAAAAAGGACCGAGAGTTTCCATTTGGATGTTGTTTTTCTCTCATTTTATAGAAAAAAACTCTGTCTGTGAGCACTTAGGTTGGCCAAGCTTTATAATACGAAAACTAAGCTCCATGAGGAGCTGTCCCCTTTGCCAATTATGAAGTGGCTTTCATAGTTCTTTGGTGAAAATAAAACGAAGTAGGCCGCATTTTCATGACGGCTTTCTCTGTAAGTGGGATTCTGTAATGTTCCAAGTCTAATAAATTAAAATGAAGAGCACATCTTATTTTTAAAGAAAAATGTTTTACTTTAGGTCTGTGTGGACATCAGGAGACTTAACAGATAGAATAATGAAATGTTCTGGAGTCATTTACAAAAAAAATTCTATGTAAGTGAAGAAACTGTTTAGAAAATCAATCGTGACACGATTTTCCTCTGTGTTAAACATGGTTTCATTCTGCACACACGAAATCACACATTCTACTTCTCCGAGTCACTGTGAGTTTCAGGCGCTCCTGCCGTTACTCAGACCCCACTCTGTTTGGTCTCGTTCCCCACCTCCCTGCCAGGCAGGCTCCTCACCGGCTACCAGAGGCTACGCGCCTTCTCCATCAGTAGCTGTCCCTTACCAACCTCCTGGCCCAGAGCCATGCCCAGGCCTTTCCTCCACCCTTCCAAGCCCTAGACAGACTTCCAGCTTGCTCCCAGCTCCTCCAGAAGCACCCCCAAAACAGCAACCCTAACCTGCACTGGCCTTTGTCTCTGAATTCCCCCGGCTCTTAATTATTCATGCATTCAGGCACTCATGCAAAACCTGTTCTTGAGAGCCATTATATACATGAGGCACCGTTCTAGGCACTGGGGAGAGACAGCAAGGAGTCAAACAGACAGGGTACCCACTCTTGTGACACATGCCTTCCAGGGGGATGAGAGAGACAATAAACACACAGGAGAACACAGCAATGATGTGCAGCTCTCTGCATTCTACATCGGATGCCCAGAAAAGGCCTCTCTGAGAAGGTGACACTCAGGCTGAGATCTGAATGACAAAAAGATATTTGGCGGGTGGATCTTAGCAGAGGAAGCATTGGCAGCAGAGGGAAAAGCTACCACAGTCTTTGAATAGCCCGAACGTGGGGATGAGTTTGGATGGTCTGAGCGTGAGGCAGAAAGAAGTTCCCTGGGCTGTCTGGCCAGAGAAGCAGGGAATGGATGAAGGACAGAGAGGCAGACAGGTGCCCTCCATCAGGGGTGGGATTGGAAGCAGGAGATAACATGATCTGCCTTTTGTCTTAAAAAGATTCCCTTGACTGCTCTGCAAAAGGAGGATTGCAAGGTGCTAAAGTGAAAGCAGGGGGGACCATGGAAGAGCCTGGGGTGTCGTCTGGGTGAGAGAGCATGGGGACCTTGACTAGGATGTTGGAAACGGGCATGCGGGGAGAAGAAGGACTCTGAATGCATTCGGAGGAACATCCTCTTGTCGTGTGCTTGATCTGACTACACCCTCATCCAATGCCGTGTACTTGATCTGGCTACATCCTTAATTTCTTGGGCTGAAATTCCACCTAATTTGCCTTTATACTTCCAGGTCAGAAACTATTCCAGTCAGAGTTTAGTCGGTCTGTTCTTTTCCCCGGCTTTTGTTCACGTTGGCCATCTCACATCCTTTCGTGCCTTCCTTCCATTGGCCTCTCCACGCGTCCCCAGTTGTACGAGGCCATACAGAGGCCTCTGATGAAAGTCCCTGCTATTGGCTGCTAATGTGTTCTTACTTTTGTCCCTTTATACATTTTAGAGCGCAGCTTTTTTAGTTCGTCCGAGGAATCTCTGTGTAGTCACAGTGACTTTATTCAATAATTTCCCCTTTTTCTCACTGGGATTGTTTATAGCAGGAGAGTAAGGTTTTTATTTTTAAGAGTCTACCTTTCCTTGTCAGCCAAATCCCCCAAAGTTCCACAAACCTGTGAAAGGCAGAGCTGGGCCCCAGCAGTCATCACAGAGCTGGAAGGCGAGGTCGGTAACTCTCAGACAGAGTTCCAGGCAAACTGGGACAGACGGGAATGCCGCACGTGTATGTTCGTGCTGTGTTAAAATTTCTGCAGTAATAGCACCACTAGAAGCAAAGGCAAAATGTTCACGTCTAGACATATTAATCCCCATTTTAATAATTAGGCTATAACTGAACCAACTACGAACTATGTTTCTGAAAAATATTAACATCAGCAAGCAGAACTTCAAGGCAGGCAGGCAGCTAATTTTAAAATTTTAAATATTAGAAGTGGTCTTCCTTCTCTTTCCCTCTCATCTCTCTCTCTCACACACACACACGCACACACATATTTTTGTTGTTGTAAAAGTGCTCCAAGAATTAAAGGGCTGGACATAAGAAAGAATAAAATCATGCCATCTGCAGCAACATGGATGGACCTAGAGATTGTCATTCTAAGGGAAGTAAGCCAGAAAGAGAAAGAAAAATACCATATGAGATCGCTCATATGTAGAATCTAAAGAAAAAAGAGAAAAAGAGGACACTATGAACTCATCTACAAAACAGAAACAGACTCGCAGACACAGTAAACAATCTCATGGTTACTGGGGAAAGCGGGTGGGAAGGGATAAATTTGGGAGTTTGAGAGTTACAAATGTTAGCCACTATATATAACAATAGATTTTTTTAAAGTTTCTGCTGTACAGCACAGGGAACTATGTTCAATATCTCATAATAACCTTCAATGAAAAAGAATATGAAAACAAATGTATGTAGATATGTGCATGACTGAGACATTGTGCTGGACACCAGAAATTGACACATTGTAACTGTACTTCAATTTAAAAAAAAAAGAATTAGAGGGCTGGAAAGCAGCTGACAGTGCTGTCCAATCCATCTGTCTTCCACTAAGAGATCTACCATTGGACCACCCCAGACCATGAAGAAAATTCTAGACTTCCTTTGAAGTCCACCTCAATATTCACATCTTATGTTAGGAACATTATTATCAAACTACATTGTCTGGAGTGTAAAAAATAAACAATGGACATACTCACAGGCTAGAATATTAAAATTGAACCCTTTCCTTGAGTTGGTGCAAATATTAAGTAATGGTTACCAGGTTATTGCTTTATTTAATGAAAGTTCAAGAAAAGAGGTTCAAATTAATTTCTTTTTAACAGCTTTACTGAGATGAAATTGATATACAAAATAACTGTACATACTTAGTGTACATGATGTAATGAGTGGACATGTGTATGCCCATGAAACCATCACCTCCAAGTTTCTTCAAAGAACAGAGTTTTAAAGCTTGGTGTTAACTGGGGAATTAGACAAGCTTTCTAAGTTTCAAAGTCATTCAACAAACATGTCGTCAAGTATTCTGAATGTAGTCCTTCTGTGAACCCCCCATCTGACTCAAGAGTAATTCAGTCACAAGAACAGAATTCTGTGGCGGTAGAGCCGGAAGAGGGAGGAGCTGTGTATGCCAAAGAGATCACCCCAGCAAGGAAAGAAGTGCTAGAACACACATCGAGGTTCTTTTCTGGGGCCGAATTCCCAGTTTTCAGTGGGCCCATGGGCGCTATCATTTTTGGTCAATGGTCAGCCTCTCCAAAGAGAGAAATAAAACCGCTAAAGCGACTTGAGCAGCCTCAGCCGCCAGCTTAACAAGTGAAAGTTCCACCAAACGAGAGAGCACTGAGGAACCGGCCCACGGGAGAGAGAGCTTTGACAACACAGCAACCGGGGCCCTGGCTTCATGGGCAAACTGGGACACAGAATCCCACGTCCCACGCCGCCCACCAACACGCGGAGTCACGTTACAGGGCCTCTTCGCTGCAGACGTCCCTGGGGGAACGCTGGGAAAGCTCACCAGGCTCTGTCTGTTCTCACGATGGCTGTCGGACACCCTGCTCTCGACCGGCAGCGAGGCCGCGTCCTGCCCTGGCCGCACGGCGGCATCTCGGATCCTTCCCGGGGACGCGCGGCGACTCTGAGCAACTCTGAGCGACTCTGAGCGACTCTGAGCTGTGTTTGTTGGGGTTCTGTTTCGGTTTTGCTCTAGAGCCATCTCATGGGCTCATTCCTTCTAGGCTGATATCACCCTCAGGCTCTCTCCCTTCTTAGGATTCCATGAGCACCTTGGAAACTTTCATAAGTCCATTCGTTTTCAGAATTTCAATAAGAATGGGGGGGGGTTCGCATGAAATTAACCCAGTCTCACAGTGGAAACCCAATGAACATTCGAGCTGTTTTTCCGGGGCCGTAACAGCTCTGAGGACTGCCGTCTGCTGGGAGAAGGACTTTCTGCTGAACTTACGTGTTACTTTAAATCCTTGCAGCGAGTCTGTAAGATACACAGAATTCTCTCCTTTTCTGCAGAAGAGGAAATGGAATTCAGAGCAGTTGTGTTATTTGCCCAAAGCACCCTGGTCCCTAAGTTTCAGAGCAGGGACTTTACTCAAGGAAACCGGATTTCATAGAACAAGTCATTTCCACCCAAGGGCACAGGAGAACAGTCTAGATGATCCCACCCTGGGAGGCGAACCCAGTCCACGCAGGAAAGCAAAGCAAAAGTCAACAGGACGGGCAGGCACAGTGGGTGCTCCAGGCACGGGTCGGCTTGTCTCCTCCTTCCTCCCCACCCTCCATGTCTACACAGTCATCCTGCGTGGACGCGGCCCATGTCAGGTGAACTGCTGCGTGGGACTGTCCCTGTGAGAACCAGCTCTCAAAGAGCCTACCACATTCTCCAGGGAATTATGTAATGTTTTGTTGGCAAGAGCAAACGATTAGACAATGTTAAGACTGATTCAGTCAAAATGTCCTTTGCATCTGCTGAGCAGGGCAGGTTTTCCATTTTGCTGTAAGGGAAGTCTGCTCCCCAGGTGGAGGCCTGCTTTACTTGGTGTATTTCTACTCACGTCTGGGGCAAAGAGTAACCATTTTTGCAAATGGTGACACCACACTGTGGCACAATTAAACAGTAGAGCAGAGGCCTGGCCCTGGGAGGGCTGTTCACAAAACTCAGTCCCTCGAGACAGTGCGACAGCCCCGAGGTCCGGAGCGCTGCCCTCGGCCTGCTGGGTGCTGTCAGGGAACTCAGTCTCTGGGTCTGGCTAAAGGGGAACGAGAACTATGCCACGGGAACCGTGTAGATGTTGGGCGTGTCGCCTGCTGTTAGGAGACTCAGGACACTGCTAGAGACGAGGTAGGCGTGATCAGCGTCCGGTGCCTACGGCGTCACTTTCGCACTTGAAACGTGACTCATTTTCCTGGCCTGCAAGCTTTCAAGTCGGGCTGGGCGTCCCCTAACACCCCCTCACCATTGCCCACGGAGTGATTCTTCCAGAAAATGAGAGCTAAAGCTACATTGTGGCTGGTGGCACAGCAGTGTTGATCCCAGTTTAATCTGTTGGCCAGATGGATTAGTGAGAATGAGTTACCACCGGCATTTAAGACACTGAAGTAGCTTCAGGGGATTATCGCACACGTGAGCCCTACGTCCCTCACTTTCTAATTCGGTAGATAAATGGTAGGTAGGTAGGTACGCAGGAAGGAGGGAAGGAAGGAAGGAAGGAAAGAAGGAAGGGAGGGAGGTAGGAAGAAAGGAAGGAAGGGAGGAAAGGAGGAAGGAAGGAAGGAAGGAGAAAGGTGTAGCGATGGAAGGAAAGAGAGAGGGGGACCTGGAACCCTGTAAAAGAGGCTACTCTTGCTTGAGGCATAAAAGTAACATGTACTCATAAGACAAAGGAAAATGAATGGAAATGAAGACTTAAACAAACTTATAGAGGTTTCTAAGATTGATTATGAGAAGCCAGGCCTGAGGATGTTTGAACATTAATCTGTGTATGATCGTGGGATCGGAGCCGCTATGTGCATTTTATAAGGAAACAGCAATCTGGCAAACGGCCGTATTCTCGCGGCACTGACGACATCTGTTTTTCTCTCGGTCTTGCTGCCACGCGGTTGTGCCCACTCTGTAACGTACAGACTAGTCTTAGAGACGAGGATACCAACTGTTCCCAGAACTGACTCCACAAGTATTTTCTACACGAAATTTTAAATGCTTTGAGTAAATTATAACTGAGCCCTCTCCCCAAGACTGCAGTGCGGTCTTTGGTGAGGAGCAGGCAGAGCCTCGCCTCGCTGGGCACAGTGAGGACGGGAGACATGTGGTATGTGAGCTCCCCACTTGGATTTCTCTGTGCAACCTGGGTTCCACGAGAACCATCAAGATCAAGCCGTAAACTTGCATCAACTGAAAGCTGGAAACTTGAGAGAGTCTTGAATCTTTTGAATCTGTGGATTCTACCGATTTCTTTTTAAAGTCGAAATTTTGAAATATGTGTTTAAAACTCACTGGCACTCTCAAGTCTGTCCACGTCACAGATATTTGCGGGCCTGCGTCTGGCAGGACTGAGAACTGAGGAAGCAACAGTATGTGTGACCCGGGCCACCCCTTTGTCCAGGGAGCGTGTAACTCGGACGTGAACTCAGATTCAAAGTGTTAGTTACAGACGCGGTGATGCTAAGAGAGGGCCTGTGGGGACAGACCAAGTGTTGACTTACGGTCATCCAGAGCTCAAGGAATGTCGCGTTTCATCGCTCACATCACATGCAGTGCTGACGAGACTGTGCTGAAGGTGGGCCTGGGGATGGTCAGTTACAGGAAGACACGGTCTGTAACAGGGACGAGGTCTGCTCAGTAGAAGCAGGAACAACCGCGAGGAAGGCCGCACGTCAGCATGTCACGCAAAGCAAATCCAGGCCCCCCCCCTGCGAGAAGGGAGCCCCTCCTCCGGCTCTGTTACAACAAGCCAGGGGCAGGCACCGCCCACAGCAAGGGGACTGGAGACCGCTCTGCAGCGTTGGTTTTGCTACCCCTTCATCCTCTATACAAAACTACATGTCACAGCGTTCCGAGATTACCCTGGTATGTCCCCCACATTCACGTGTTGAAATCCTAACCCTCCACCGGGTGGCGCTGTGGGGGCTGTGGGAGGTCATACAGCTGTGAGGGTGGAGCCCTCAGGAGAGGGATTAGTGCCCTTGTAAAAGGGTCCCCAGAGAGCACTCTGGTCCTCTTTGAGCCACGTGAGGACACAGTGGGAAGCTGGCAGCAGCAACGTGGAAGAGGGCACTCCCCTGCACCCAGCCACGCAGACACCCTTAACCAGGCTTCCCACCTTCGCAACCGCGGGTGGTGCTTTGTCTAGCAGCCCGGTGGGACCTAAGCCAGCCACCCTGGGCTTGGCCCTCTGCGTGTGCGTTTCACCCTTTTTTCCGTGCATTTGCACAGATTGGAGCCTCTTATCATGGGGAGTGACGGAAATAAAGATTTGTCCTGATGACAGGCCCTGCTTTAAAGTGGGGGGTGGGGTGGAGGGACGTGCCACCTTCCACACCCTGCTGTGACTGGCAGTGGTGACACGCAGTGCAGACCTTCTGCGTCATGTTGGACAGACCCTCCTCTCCTCTCCACGTCATTTAACAGTGACCAGCAGTGTCTGAACGGGGATTTTCCGCAGGAACAGTGTGCGCATTACATGCGTCGTTTGTTGCAAGAATGGGAAATCTCTTTCTGAGGAAGGAACACACAGATTTTGGTCGGACTTACTTGGGAACCACAGTTAACAGTCAATTTATTTCCAACTATTTTCCAACAGAAGGAAAAAAAATAATTCATTATCTGCTTAGCTTTAAGAGGCTTCATGTCTATGAAGGCGATTTGCATGTTCTCTGGGAACATCACTTCGACAATCAAATTTCATAATAATAATAAAGAAATAACGGCAAAAGGCAGACGATAGAATGGCGGAGCTTTTAGAAATCCATTTAAAAAGTCATCATCTACTAGGAGTGAGGGAACAACTGCCACCAAATAAGAGTAAGTATTACAAATGTTCAGACAAGGCGCTTCCTGGAAACCTCTGCGCTGAGATCTGAACGATCACGTTAGTCCCCCTCACCACGGCTTTATGGGAATCAGGGCACTCCGGCACACACGTCATTTTAAAATATTGCTTAGTATTTTTTTACCCCACCAAGATAATTACAAGTTCATGCTGGTGCCAAATATAATTACGTTTCCTTCTTTCTGAGAACCGCGGCAGGGGCTGTAAGGGCGCTCAGCGGCGCACGTGCTCCGACGCGGGGCTGCTTTGAAGGGTCGCGCCTGCGCGCTCCGGCCCGCGCCGCACACTGAGGGGGGGGGGGGGCAGCGCTCATGGGCGGGGCTTCCATCGCCGTATCCCCCTTCCAGGCGAGCCTTCGCGCTGAGCGCTCAGCACCAACGACGCCCTAACGGGCCAGCGTCTGCCCCCGGGCAGCGCCCAGCGCGCTTCCGCCCCCCCCCCCCCCCCCGCGCCACGCGGCCGCTCGGGAGGAAACGCCGCCGCCGCCGGCGCGCACGGCGTCTGGGGGGGCGGCTCCCCCCACCAGGACCGGGCGGCACAGCTGAGGCCGCCGCCTCGCCGCCGGCGCCCACCCAGCGGCTCCCGGGGTCAGGGCGGCTGCCGCTGCCCCAGGGGAGCGTGCTGGGCTCTCCCGGGCAAGGCCACCAGGGGAGGCAGTTTCTCTTTCCTTTAGGGTGCACGGCTGGGAAAGAAACCGCCATCTTCTGGCACAAGGCGGAAATAAATACGGAGAATATGCATGACCCTGAGGCTTTTGTGACCAACACAGTCACCAACCACGGAGATGCGGCACGAATGCGCCCCGCACAACATCCCAGCGCCGGCCGCGGGCCCCGGGCCCTCCGCCGAGCCCGCGCTGACGGCGTCCCGGCACCTGCGCGCCGTCCGGTGAGAAGCAAACACACGGCTCCCTCTGGTCCTGATCCAAGCGGTGCACCGCGCGGTGAAGAAAGAGAACGCGTGAGCAAGACGGTGAGTTGTGTATCTAACGACCGCGTGAGGTGTTAACAAGCCGAACGTACTCCTGAACTTCAGAAAAGCCTCCAAGTGAAGAAGAACAAGACCCACGTGCTTCCTAGGAATGGCAATGAAGGAAGCAAATGTCACCGCCCCGAGTTGAGAAATGAAGACAGGAAAACACGGATAAACTCTCAAGTAAAGGAGGTCAAGGTGCCGAGTACAATTAGTTGGACAAAATAAGCCGATTCAAGTACTTTCTAGAACTAGAGTTTTTAGCTTCGTGGATAGCTCAGCTTCTTTGTTAGCATTATAAAATGATATTAATTATGCATGCCCTGGGACAGATAACACGGGCGCAGAAAGAACTGGAAACTTTGCTGGGCTCTATGAGGCTGATCTAGGTTGAACGGAGTGTGGCCATGGCGTATCCTAGCAACGCGATGACCGAGTTTTCAGGTAGGAAAGAACAGGGGGACCAGCAAATCTGCATCAGTGTCCGCGCCTCAGACCCTGCCAAGTCCTGGAGGGTGATACCGGTGCGGGAGAAAGATTTCTAGGAAAGAAATGGTGAAACAACAAACGTATGTACGTATGTGTGTGACTGAACTGTTATGCTGTACACCAGAAACTGACACAACACTGTAAACTGACTACACTTCAAGGGAAAAAAAAGAATGAATCCAAGTGAAAAATAAAGAGTAGGAGAGAGACCCTTGCTCGTATCTGCTTGATTTGTTAAGAAACCTAAAGCTGGAAACATGAGCTGTAACGACCAACCAGGTGTCTTAATCCGTGAGCTAACCAAGTGTTCTCAGAGTATCAGGATTATGACCCTCCCACGAGTCGCGAATCACAGTGTTAAATCAAAACCATCCGAAGCTTAGGCTGATGGCAAATCTGTGCAGGACGTGAGGGGGGCAAATACGTCCGTGTTCACGCTGTCAGCAGCCAAGTGCTGCTGGACAAGGGGCAGAAGCAAGGACACCGCCGTCCACTCACATGAGGCACCCTAAGGCCACCCTGTGGACAGCTGTGGGCAGGGCAGCCTGGTCAGTGGGGCAGAGTAACTTCCATGCGGTAGATCTCCGTCCACAGAGGGCAAGGGCTTCTGGGGGATCACCAAGTGGCAAACATATCGCTGCTCCTGATTCTGGGAGAAGAGCGAGCTTTATTGGATCTCAATGGACCCCACATCCCATAACCTCCCCTTCACTTGGTTGATGAAGAGGTTTCAGGGCTATGATGGTTAATTTTTGTTAACTGAGGTATAACTGACACACAACATTAGTTTCAGGTGTACCTCACAATGATTTGATGTTGGTATATACTGCAAAATGATCAACACAAGAAGTCTAGTTACTTGTCACCATACATTACAGAATTTTTTTCTTGTGATGAAAATTTTTAAGATTTATTCCCTTAGCAACTTTCAAAGCTACAATACAGTATTATGGAGTATAGTCACCAAGCTGCACATGATATCTCCATGATTTAAAACACCTCCAGTACTTCACACATTTATCCTTACACAGTCAAAGGAGCGACGGATTTAGTGAGATGAAGACCTGGGCTGTGGCACATTTTAGCAAGGGAAGTCTCCAGCCATGTAACTACCTTCCTCCTGCCTAAAGAGGATAATATCATGCCCCATTTAGAAGAGCTTTCTCTCTGAAGGATGGATGAGTGATACCCCCTGCCCTGTTCTTTGAGATGTGTTATGAGCCTCAGCCTCTTAATCTGATGGGCAATGAGACTGAAAGACTGACAGAGCTTTGACAGACCTAGACTCACAGAGGTGTGCGACCATGGCTCTTCCAAGTTACCTGTTATTCCATAGCCTCCATCACAGCAGGTGGAGAAAATTTAATTAGACGCTGTATGTAGACGACTTCAAACAAACCTGGCTCTTTGCAGGTGGTCAGTAAATATTAATTCTGACGCTCTGTCATGCAAACAAGAATAAGACATCTCTGCCACCGAGAACCTGCTTGTTTGGTTCAGTTTTCTCTCAAAAACCTAATTTTGCGGCAAATCGGACTTTAAAGACAAAGGTAACAAAGTGATGCACCCCGGCTTATTCTGGGTACCACACAGTCAGCACTCAGTAACCTTGACGACGGTATTGTCTGAGAGCGAGAACTCCCCGTCGCCCCTTGAGATGCTAAATGTTCTTCCTCACCCATTACTGGCAACAATTTTTTTTAAAAAGGAACATTTTTAGTAGAAACAGAAAAGGAAGAGGGACTATGTGAGCCCTTCCTTGACTATCTTTGTGGCTAATATTCCAGTCACACCCTCAAAAGTATTACCAAGTGAAGAGCAAGCCTGATTATGTAAGGCGCACGTGCTCACAAGCAGCAAGACGCAGAACTCCAGGGGCTGTGCTCAGGAAGCAAACACGGGTCAAAGGACGAGAACTGTGCTTGAAATTTCCACCCTAAGAGCCAGCGCCTCGCCGCTCGCCAAACAGCAGTCCCACTTCCTGGCTGACGGCGCAGGCAAGGGGATCCCGTGAGGAGAGATGGGTTTAGTGGTTTTAATCAGCCACCGCGAAGATAGGCGTCTATGGTTCTACACTGGGAAGACGTCCGTCTTCAAGCGCTCTCCAGTTGATAGTACGTTAGGGAAAAGCAAAGCGAGGACACTGCATCTGTTACCTTCTTCAGTTTCTGCGCCAGATGCAGCCGCTCTGCACGAGAGCAGGGCGGGCTCCGCTCAGAGCAGCGCTTGCCTTGCAGCCCTCGGCGCGCGTCCCCGGGGCTGGAGGCCGCCCCTGTGCAGGGGGCGCTAGGCCCATCGCCCGCAAGCTCCAGGTGCCTTGGAGCAGCCGGGCTCTCTCACGGCCTGGAAAGCGCTGGCAATGCCCCTCTGCCTTGTGCGGCGCCCGCGGACACGGGGAAATCTAGGGACATGGAGAACGTTCCCACGGCACGAGCCTGCGACCGGGGCCGCTGCCGGCGGAGTCGGCCCTGACGCCCTGACTCAGCGCGGGGCCCACCGGCTCGCTTTTCCAGCTGTGCGAACTCGAGGACTTTTTAAAACAAGTTCAGTTAGCTTGACACAGCTTCCCAGGGTTTAGTATTCAGCAGGTAAACCCCTTGTTTCCTTACTATGTCTTTTTGCCTGGTAAATCTTTGTCCTTTTTTTGTTAGTTTTTTTAAACCAGTGAATTTTAAGTGGGTCTTAATAACGCTGATGTAATTATTCATGTGTTTTACCCCACATCACACAGACGACAGACTCGGATTCTCAGTATCAAAAGTTCCACCTACTAATGATTACTTCATACCCTCCCAGGGAGATGCAGTCAGATTACCGGTTTTAACGTGGCTTGGGGTAGGTCCTTGCTGTGTGCTTGTAACATGCAGACACACAGGTCATTTGTTTCTTTTTTTTTCACTTTTACGGGTTCCTTTTTTTTAATTAATGTTTTTAATTACATAAAATATTTATATGCTTCCAAATCAAAACAGCAAAACAAAGTTTATTCAAAAAAATCTAGTTTCTTTCTAGTAAGCTGGACCCCTCGGACCTAGCCCCTCCCTCCCACGTATGTAACTATTCATTGCCTTATAGTTTCTCTTTCAAATTATTATTTTTAATTTAAGAGAATATGTATATGTGTGCACATGTGTGTATATATATTCACATATCATCCCTTGTTTTAAATAAATGGCAGCACGCATTCTTTTCTCTATTTTTTTTAACTATGTAATATATCCTGGAAATCATTTCCTAATAGTATATGGAAATATACCTCAGTCCTTAATAAAATAAGCAATTTTCTTAAGAAATATATTCAACAGTATCTATCCCTGAATAGCATTTGGGGGGTGATACTGTGTAATTCCATTACCTGTTGCACATCTTTCTCTGAACCCTTAGTTTTCTTGGGCAAGTCCTCTCGGTTTATCAAATCCACTAGCTGTTGCTGGAGTCAGGATGACGTCACGGTCCTCAGGAGGCCCCCGTAAGCCCCAGTGTGGCAGGGCAGCATCCATCCCCTCTGTCTCCTGTGCGCGTCAGCGGTACCTAACCGTCCTGCCAGCAGCTCTCAGATTTTGCCAGCGTGTCTCTGTCTGACCCTTTTCGGGAGACAGTGAAGAACACATCCACATAGAGTTCCAGTCTGCATATTAGATAGAGGCCACGGCAGCTGTGAGAACTAAACTGAAAACTGAGCTCTGATGATACTAAAAAAATAAGCCAAAGTTTTCAGTGAGGTTTTTAAAATGGTATCTTGTAGCATTTGTTGCCTGGCAAGGCAAGGAAGACACAGGGGACGCTCAGCAGAGGGGTCACTGCAGCTGAGTTCGCTGTCGATAATTTTGTGTTTTGGAAGCACAAAGAAGCACAGAGGAAAAGTAAGCTATGAATCCAAAGAGACGCAGAGTTCTTCCATCCTCCAAGCCTAGTAAGCTACCTTGTCCTACAGAACGACCCTTCCAGCACAGCCTGGTCCCGGCCGGAAGGCCCACTGGCCAACAGCTGCACGAGATTCTGCTTTCGCCAGTCCCAAGACAGAACTGCAGGCCCTTCCTCCGAGCGCCTGTGGCACTTCCTGTCCACGCCGCTTCCTGGGGCCCTAGCCCACAACGTTTCTGGCTTCTTACCTATTTCATGTGTAAACGTCCTTTCTCTTCAGTGTGATTTTGCTCTTATTCTATGGTCTGTAGCTCTCAGAGGTCCTACCACAGGGTTGAAAATATTGCGTGTATAACATTTTATATATACATATATAATATATATGTTTTATATGTAGCTATATATTATATAATATGTAATATATAATAACTCTAAATACTTGCTGACCTACACTTACATAAATAATAGCCCTTGAATACCCACTTTTAGAAAGAAGAAACAATGTGCTCTTCCTAAGATACTTTTTGAAAAACTGTATGGAAACACTTTGTTTAGTTTTTATTCTATCTTTCCCAAGAAGTCTCATAGAGATTTTCTGGTCTTCCTACTCCAAATTGATATTTTGAAGGTACTTCTCATTTTGTTTATTTTTCTCTCATTCATTAAAAAGCCTGTATTCTTAAATATCTAATACTTTCTGTTGACTATTATGATTAAATGGTCTATTTATAAGTTTAAAAGTAAATTATCTTACTTAAGGGTTGGTTTCATGTAAATCACGGCACGTCAAAATCATTTTCCATTGCTGCGAAACATGTGATTGCAGGTCACTGTTCTGTCTTCCTTGGGCTGCCAGAGCAAAGCACCACACACAGGGCGGCTCTGAGCAACGGAAATGTGCTCTCTCAGCGGCCTGGAGGCTGGAAGTCTGAAATTGAGGAGTCCGTGCTCCCTCTGAGCCTCTGGACAGAGTCCTTCCTTGCCTCGTTCTAGCTTCTGGTGGTGGCCATCCGTCGCTGGCATCCCTTGGCTTACGGCTGGATCCCCCCAGTCTCTGTCTCTGTCAACACACAGCGTCTCCCTTCTCTCTTACCAGGACACCTGACTCCAGTAGGACCTCTTGTTAATTCACATCTTAATTACATCTGCAAAGACCCTATTTCCAAATAAGGTCACATTCACAGATTCCAAGGGTTAAATTTCAATATCTTTTGGGGGGATACACCCATGAAAGTCACCTATTCTTTCCTGAAATTCTCTTGTTCACTTGCTTTCCAAATGCAATAAAAATATTTTAAAATTTCTGAGTTTTCACTATGTGACCTCCTCTGTGCTGAACATTCCACACTGATGTTTAGGTATCCCGCATCATCCTCACAGCTCTCTTGGATGGTACAACTATTTTTGCCCATTTTACAGAGCATAAGATTTTAAATAACTGCTCGCAAACACACAGCTGGTCTCACTGCTACAATTTGGATCCAGGAGACCTGATCCCGGCATCCGGACTTAACTGTGCGCTACCCTCCTGCCCAGCCATTCCCGGACCAGCAGCACAGGACACGACCACTGGGGAGACGAGGACCTCACTGCTGAGCCGGGAAAACACTCCTTGAATCCAGCAATGGGAGAAACGCCCCCACTGCAAAGGTTTGTGAGGGAGTGGGAAGGGAGAGAGAGAAGCAACAAGAGAAAATTAGTATCTCAGAAGGTTTGCAAAGAAGGGAAGGAGGAAGTCGGTGATTTAAGAGCAGGGTGAGCGTCATTCCTACGTGGGTAGGCTGGAGGCAAGGGCTAGACGGGGCCTCCTGCAGAGGCGGGAAGGAGCAAGGCCGGGTGGTGAGACACAGCCCTGGAGGGGGGAGGAGGTGTAGTGAGAACCAGGCAGAGGGGCTGGGTTTGAGGTGACGCCCTGTCACCGGGTCAGCGGAGAGGGTTGGAGCGAGGTGCTTTCCTCTCGTGTCTCAGCTTTCCTAAACTTCTGACATGTGCCTCGGAGCAGACCTCAGCAAGCGCCCTTTTCCTTGTCTCCTCACAAAGCTTTTTGGCTTCTTAAGGAGGGGCCATGTCGTCGCTTCCGGCATTCCTCCAGTGAATAAAAATCGATCGCTCTCAGCGGCCAGTAATCTTTTTTGTTTAATAATTAGCCTTTATGAGAAAAATCGGATTCCCTCTGAAAAGTGGTCGCCTTCCTTCTGTAATTCATTCTGTGCTGGGGTTTTGGTTTCTGTGGTTTAGTCTGTCTTTAAGCAGAGCACTCTATCGGCTTTTCCTGATAAGAATTCACACGTGAAATGTGGTGGTCGAGACATGGGTGTCACTGAGAAACACTTCAACTTCTGTGACTGAGGGAAAGGATCAAGGTAGGTTGTCCCCAGGACCTGCCACCCACAGGAAAGTCAGCTGTGCCAGCGGGGCGACTCCTACTCGCCAAAAGAGCCGACGGAAAACACCATCAAACTCCAAGTTTCAAGTCCACCAAATAAACAAACAAACAAATAAATAAGGAGAAGGAGATAAAGAAGGAGGGTGAGGGGAGGAGGGGAGAAACGAAATTAAAAATATAAAGAAGAAAGTCAGACAGAGATGTGCCAAAAATCAGAATGCCATGCCGGCACCCATGGCCAGTAATGTGCAGAGCCACACGGACACCTAACCTTTAAACACTGAAGCGGCCGAGGTGGACGTTCCTGCCGCAGCTTCCACACTCACCGCCTTGCTCTCAGCCCCGCCTTGGCTCCCGCTGCGCCCCCTCCTGCTCCAGCCCCCACCCGTGTCTCTGCACAGACGCCCGTGCCCGCAGCAGCCACCTCCCGACCACCTGCCAAGCTGCCTTCCTGCCCTCATCCATCTGACAGGTCATCTCAACTCCCACCCCATCAGGAAGACGACCCCAAACCGCGGGCAGGATTTTAAGACTCAGCCTCAGGGATTCAAAGACAAGAGTGACTTAGACTTTACATCGAGTGTTCTGGTTCTGAGCTCTTTCTGTCTGTGTAATAACACTGTAGAGGCTTCTGCGCCCGTGTTACAAAGGAGGAACGTGAAGCTCAGCAGTGTGAGGTGGTTTGCCGCATGTCCCAGGCGCTGAAGATCAGAGCTGCAACCCAACTGCAGGTCTCCTAATGCCTGCTGCTATAAATTGCTTTTAAAAAGGCAAAGCTGTATCGTGCACTCTATTCTAGGAACATAAGGGGTATTCACATGCTTGCTCAAGTGCCCTATGACTTCGCAATAAATATTAAACCTATTCATCTACAAAATTAACTGCCTTCATACAACAGTGAACCGAGCAGGAAACACCGCCTAGGACTGAATGGCTGAGCCACTAACTTTTCCCAAACAGCAGAGAATACTACTTGGTGTTTCAATTTGCAAAAATGCAGTAAAAAGCTCAGCTGCATCTCTCGGCAGGTTTGTAAGTAAATAACAACCATATATGGGATTCCTTTATGAGACCCTCAAGGTGAGGGAGATCACAAGGGAAATTTAGCAATGAGTGCCCCAGGAGAAACTAGCAAACATTAAACACGCTCCAGCCGAGTCATTTTCATTAAACTTTCGTGCTTTCAACAGGTATTCATGGGTGTCTAGTCCCCGTCAGTCAATGGGTAGGATTTAGGAGTTAGCAGCGGAATGAGGTCCAGCCTCTACAGCTGAGGAAGTCCTCTCTGCCTGCTCTCTTTAAACTTCCTGCTCTAATGGACGCTCTGCTCTGGTTTTTGTCTTGATCATTTTTCTGAACTAGTCTTGTCTTTCCAGCTTGGCTCTCAGTGACATTGCAGGTGTCCTGTCGGGCTGACTCTGCAGTCTAGGGAGGGTAGCCGTCAAAACTACTGCAGAGGCTGACATTGTTTTTGCAACCCTTGTTTTTGAATCAAGAATCCTCCTCTACTGTTTATACCATCCTACAGTCAAGTCCCCCTTCAAGACCTGAGGTTGGGTCGGGAGAACATCACAGTTGCCCCACATTGCCCCCTGCAACGTGACCCAGTTACACAAAAGGGAAAGTTTCGCTGTTCTGACAGTGATGAGACAGTCAGTGTTCAACACCACTTGGCTGGTGGCTCTTAAATTCCATGCACTTGGTCACGTGACGTATTATAGGCTCAACGTCGCACTTACCTCAGGCCGGTTCTTACTTGTCCTCGGCGGATTGCAGGAACCATAGCCATAAGAAGAAGCTTCCACAGAGGAACAGAAGTTCCAATAAAACAGAAAAAAAGTATGATGAAGGTAAAGGGGAGAGCAGGGCTTCCAGAATGACATATTGAGGCCCTCTGTAAATTCACTCCTCCACAAACGCAATGGCAAAAATTACTGAAATCAAAATTTCAAGAGCTCTGGAAATAAACCAAAGGCTTGCAGCAACCTGAGGGGCACGTGATCAGCGAAAACGCAAACCTCAGAGAGAACAGGAGGGTCTGTGCGTTGTGGCTTCATCTGCTCCCACTTCTCTCTCACCAGTTCCACAGCAGCCTTAAGAACCAGCAACCTCGCACCCATGGTAGCCGTGAAAACCAACAGGAAGGCAGTGTACATCCAGACACAGCACAGCCAAACTACTGAAAGCCAGAAATAAGGAGAGAGCCTTGAAGGTGGCGGAAAAAAAATAACTCATCACAGACTGATTGTCAATAACACTAACAGCTGACTTCTCACCAGAAAGCAGTGGGATGATGTCTTCAAAAAGCCAAAAGAAAACCGTCAACCAGGAATTCTATATGCAGATTAAGAGGTTCCCAAATAGAGAACAACAGAGAGCCCACCAATAGCAGAACAGCCCTGCAGGAAAAGCTAACGGAGCCCTTCAGGCCGAGCTGAAGGGACACCAGAAGCAATTCAAACCCAAACCATCGAGAAAGTCAGAAGATGACCCACAAAATGGGAGAAAACATTTCAAAAACATATATATGAGAAGAGACTCGTGTCCAGAATATACAAAGGACTCTTAAGCTCATTAGTAAAGAGATAAATAATCCAATTTTAAAAAAGCAAAGAATTTGAGTAGACACTTCTCCAGTGAAGATACACAAATGTCAACAAACACATGAAAAGATGCTCAGCCTAATTAGTCCTTAGGGAAATGTATCAAAACCACAGTGAGACATCACATCATACCCTCCAGGACGGCCAGGATCAAACAGACAATAACACATTCCTGCGAGAAGGCAGACAAATTTAGGAGCCCTCACACGCTGCTGGTGAGAATGCAAAAATGTTTCAGCCACTTTGGAAAACAGCTTGGCGGTTCCTCAAATGTTAAATGCAGAGTTACCATACGATCCAGCCATTCTGTTCCTAGGTATCTACCCAAGAGAGATGATAGCGTATGTCCACAGGACGAACTGGATGCTCACAGCATTATTCATAGTAACGAGTCCTACTCATAGCTGAGAAATAGAAACAACCCAAATGTCTATCAACTGGTGAACGGCTAAATAAAATGTGAAATATCCGTAAGATTTAATATGAGCCATAAAAAATGAAATACTGACACTTGCTGCAACGTAGATTAACCTTAACACGTGATGCTAAATTTTAAAAAGCCATACACAGAAGACTCCACGTTGTATGACTCCATTCATGTGCATCACCGAGAACAGGAAAATCTGTGGGGCTAGAAAGGAAATGACTGGCTTCCAAAGGCTGGGGATAAGGTGACTGCAGAGGTCCTGCCCCCGCGTATGGGCTTCCTGTGGGGTGATGGCAGCGTCCTAAAGTTAGAGTGTGATGAAGGTCGTACGACCCCGTGAACGTACTGAATACCATGAATTGTGCACTTTAACTGAGCGAACACTATGGTATGTGTGAATCCACCTTCACAAAGCCTTTTAACAAAAAGAAGTGCAGATAAACTTACATAGATCCACAGTCACATCCTGCAACCTGCAATAGTGCTGAGAAATTTTAATTAAAAGATATTAAACATGTAGCAGAAATATGCAGACCATGATTTGGGGTGTGTAGTGATGATTTAACAACAATTAAAACACATCAGTTACTACCATGTGCTGCTGGGCACAGTGCTGTACACTGTTACAAAGCACTTTGTCAGAATGGGTCAAGATTAATCCCATTTCTCGGAATTTGTCATAAGAAAATAAGATAGCTTTGGTTAGAGGGAAGAAGAAATGAAGATTTAAAAATGTGTTCATTATAGCGCCTTTATCACAGTAAAACCTAGAAGCCATTTAAATGTCCAACAGTGGCAAAGTCCTTTATTTACCCATGGTTAATGAAATGGTAAATTTCATATACTCAATATTTCATCAATAAAAATCATAATTGGAAAGACCAGCTCCGTGTTTAACTAAGGGGGTACAAAATTTCCCACATACCACAGCGTTGATAGCAAACATTCATTGAGCATTTGGGGCACTAAACACTTTCCGTGGATTGATTCATTTAATCCTCATGGTAACCCTATTCAGGCACACAGCAGTGAAGGAACTTATAGAGGCCACCATGCTGGTCAGTGGGGAAGTCAGCATTTGAATCTTGGCCCTCTGACTCCTCAGACCATGTCCAAACCATTAGGTTGTGCCACCTTCCCAGCAAAGCGTCGTGCTCCACGCAGACGGACAAGGACGAGAAAAGACATTCAAAGTGGAAATAGCCAACTACATGGCAGGATTAGGAGTAAATGTTCTTTACTCTGATTTTTAAACTTTCTCAAGTTCATAGACTTTGTTGGCTTTATACAAATAAAAAGTAAGGGAGAAACAAAAATCTTACGTTCCTGCATTATTCTTGTTTCCCACCTCCCTTGGGGTAGAAGATTTCATGTTTACCAAGAAAGTGTAATGCAATACCAAAACAAACAAACCAGAATATTCTCCATCCCATCCTAGGCAATGTTTATCATGATATGTCTTAGGAAGAAAGTTATACGTATCAATTTTACCTTGAATATATCTGCACTGTTGGGGTTAAACAGGTGGTGTTTCCCAGATCCCAAAATAATGGGACCTGAACATCTTGCTTCTCCATAGACATAAAGAGATACTGTTGCCGTGGTGCCGGCATTTTCAAGATCCCCGGTGACAACTGTCACCTTCCAATCTCCTTCTGCAAAGGAAAAAAAAAAATCAATACGAAATTGTGGAGAAAAACCATGCTGATACTAGGAAACGAAGAATCCTACATAATCAACTTAGTTATGAAATGGATAATTTGTGAAATCAGTAAGTTTTAAAATAGTTGCTAATCATGGACTCCTTTTGGAAGGTAGCATGTTAACAAGTTTTGGAAATACTATAGCATTTTAATCACAAAGCAAATAAGCAGTGGGCTTTTCAGGAGAGCAGATATTTGAGACGCATTTAGTACCAGTGCTTGGCTCGAAGGCGTGAGGAGTTTACTTAGGTATCACTGTCAAATCTCTTAGTGTGGATGGATACAGATACACTGAGAGCCTGACGTGAAGGCAGTATCTGCACGAGGGAGCGCCCTGTCAAGCTGGGGCTGGCAACACAGTTTGGTGATTCTAGCAGAATCACGGTGAGGATGTGGAAGACCTAAAAAACAAAGCCAAAAGAGCTAAAATTTTTTTCAAGAAAAAATACTGGAGTTCCCTAAGGGCTGGAAAGAACCAACAAATCAGGAGTAACATGCTGTTTGTAAGACCCAGCCAGGGGAGCTGAGTTTGGGAGAGGGAGGATGAAGACAAGACGCATGTGAAATTGAGAAAGACAATGTATCGTGTAAGCAGAATGGATGGCTGAGCCCCCTGCCGTGGCGATGCTGGGCGCACCGGAAGGCTGAGTGCGCAGAGCATGACAGAAAACATCTTTTAACAAGATCTACGACTTGTTCCACGATTGGTTTCATTGGAAAGATAAATTGAGATGGTATTTATTTGATCATTTTGTGCACTTTGGAAAACTGCACCATCAACCCTGCAGCGGTAAAACCCTCTTGACGCTGAGCCCACATCAGGCAGTCAGGCGTGACAGGGGATGAGGTCCTGCGGGCGGACCTCTCCTCATCGCAGGGCATCCCTGGATTGCAGGGGCGACCTAAAGATGTCTTCGTTGCTATTTTTAAAAGCCCCGGAAACACACACTGCCTTTTGAGTATTTTTTATATTTTCAAACATTATAGTTTGAAGACTCATCACCATTCTGATCACCTGAGTTCTCAGTGATGCCTCCCCCAGGAGGTTATCTTCCTTTTTAATACATAATGCTACTCTCTCTTCCCCAATATATCCACAAAGATCACTCGAGTATCTCTAACTGGCTTCACAAAACTTGTGTCAAGTAAACTTTGTGTAATTCTACATCTGACAATAAAGGTGGAACTTAACATGGTACCAAAAAGCCAAGGAGGGCAGAACCAAGGCGGGGTGCCTGCCACGTCTGCCACGTAGGATGTGTGCTTTGAGGAAACGCAACTCATGCAGGAAAACGGGAAACACACACACTTGAACTACAATTCCATTGAGAATCATATCACGGTATCAGTGCTTAAAGAAGGCTTTCCGCCTGCGCTTTGATGCATAATTCAAGAAGGTAAAGAAGCTCCTTCCTTTTCTTAGGTCTCTTCCATCGCACCCTCCTCCTTCCCCTGCCGCCGGGGCCTGCCCTGGGGCTCGGCATCACGCGGTCACCGCGAGAAGGTCAGGAGTGAGCTCGCACAGCGGCTTGGATGTCGTTCACTAAAACAGAGACAAACATCCACGCACCACGGATGTGTGTAGCTCTCCTGTGTCTTCCCTTGTGGAACCAGCATGTCACCAGGGCGTGAGCTTTAGAGTAACGAATGGAATGCCTTCGGTGGTGATTTCTGTTATTTTCAAGTTTTCCTGGGCATGATTTTCTTTTCTGCTGCTGGACAAAAGCAAGTGCTTTCCTGCAGTTCTATAGTATGCTTTTAAAGCGTGACCGCTTAACTTCTCTAAGAATGTCTTGCTATCTAAGATACAAGATAGTTAGGAACATTTGTTGAAAATAACGTTAGAAATACTCTGAGACTATGCTGAAAAGTTCCACTGTCCTGAGAAACAGTTTGTTTTTATCAGAGCTAAAAGTATGTTTATACTGTTTGTATTACTTATAATATTGTCACAATTAAAAGTTTTTCCCCATAATTTTCTATTGTGAAACTTTCTTCACCCCCCCCAAAAAAAATCAAAATAACATGAGTTCAGATATCTTGTCTCTACAAGTTTCTGTCTTTTTTTCTTTATTTATGGGTGCCATTTGTTCAACCCCAAGGAGTCACACCAAAAAAACACTGTCATCTGTTAACCCTTTTAGAAATCATTTCTATTAATATGCAAAGCTCCCAAAGGAAGAAAGAGAATTTCAAGTAATTGAAGTTTAAATATTTATCTTATATTTACAAGGATTTTGAACAGCTTTAAAAAAAAAAAAAAAAGTTTGCTGATGATGCAAAAAGCCATTGCTGCTCATCTACCTCAAGTAACTCGTAATAAATGTGGATGTCCTGTCAATAAGGCAGTAAGGTTTAACAGGAACCTTCCTAACAATGAGGAGCATACAGCCTGTCATCTGCAGTCCCGCACAGCTACGGGCAGTAAGTATACACACTGCAGGACTGGGGCGCCCTGAACTTCAGGATGTAATGCTGCAGCAACGTCTGGGACTCAGTAACCCTTGCTGACCAGCCGATTTACAGATATTAAGTGTCCACATGATGGACAAGCCTGTGGAAGACATTTAAGAGGCTAAGGGACCACGTGAGTCGAACTGTTAGGTCAGACTCAGCAGAGTTTACAGATCTGCCCTGATACCAAGTTTGCCAACGGTTCACTAGCAACCACAGGCCAAGCGTTCTTCCTTTGGAGAGATGACAGACGCGGGGTTGGCAAACGATTGTGCGCTGGCCAGATCCAGCCTGCCGCCTGTTTTGGTCATTAAAGTGTCACTGGACACGGCACCGTCATTGGTGCATGACCTGTCAGGGCGCCCTGCTGCTCGAGCGGAATACCAGGTTTATTTACCATAGACAGCCTGGACAAACCAGGCGTCTCCTGCCCGCTCACGCTGCATTATTATTAAAGACGTCCTCACCATGTTAATCCCTTCCCACCCCTTTTCCCTCTGGTAAATGGTGAGCTCTAGGTTTGTAGACACTAACCAATATACATAAAATAGGTAAACAAGTTTATACTGTAGAGCACAGGGAACTATTCTCAATATCCTGTAGTAACTTATGGTGAAAGGGAATATGAGAGCAAATATATGTATATTTCTATATGACTGAACAATTATGCTGGACACCAGAAATTGGCACAGCATTGTAAACTGACTATACTTCAATAAAAAAAAATTAAAAATAAAGAAGGCCTCACCAACCTCTCCCAACCCACTTGCTCTTCTGCAAGTGACCATTCTGCTCCTCTGTTTTTTTAATTTAATTTAATTTTTTAATTGAAGTATTGTCAGTTACAATGTGTCAGTCTCTGGTGTGCAGCACAATGTCCCAGTCATGCATACACATACATATATTCATTTTCATACTCTTTTCATTAAAGGTTGTTACAAGATATTGAATATAGTTCCCTGTGCTACAGAGAAGAAACTTGTTTTTTGTAACCTACTTTTATATATGGTGGCTAACAGTTGCAGACCTCAGACCCCTGAGTTTACCCTTTCCGCCCCCACCCTGTGACCATAGATTGTTCACTGTGTCTGCGGGTCTGTTTCTGTTCCGTAGATGCTGCTCTATTAACAGGTGGAGTCTGTGTCCCTCCCTTTGAGTCTGGGCTGCCCTTGGCCAATACAAAGCAGCACAAGTGGCACTCGGGGACTTCCAAGTCTGAGTCAGCCTGGGCTGGTGAGAGCACGCCCTGGTGGACCCCAGGAGCCGCGCTGTGAAAACCCAAGGCACACAGAGGCCTCAGGCAGATGGGCCACTGCAGGCGAGCACCCGGCCCCGAACCGGCAGCCTGGCTGAGCCCCCAGGGCAGCCCCACCCGCAGCACCGCTGGACTAAAATCCCAGGAGAGGTTCCGTCAGAGTCACCTGGCCCGAGCCACGCCGAGCCGCTGAAAGGCGGCAGCTCACAGCGAATTCCTGCTTTGAGCCGCTGCTTGTTTTGGGGTGGCTTCCTGTGTGCAGAACAGCAGGCGAGAGCGTTTCGCAGACGGGAGCCTTCGATTCCCTTTCACTTACAGACGCCCCCGGCGCTGCTCCCGGAGGCCTGGGCGTCGGCGCGCAGACAAGGGGTTTGGCTGAGGCAGCTCTCACTCCCCAGGTTCAGGAAAGACGCAGACCACGGGCCTGCTGTGAACATCGTCCTTTCCAAATTCTCTTACTAATTGGAGGTTTATTTTCAGGAAGGCACGAGTGAGTTACTTTGGTGAACGAAGCCCCTGTAGCTGGTGAAGCTCAACGCCCTTCCGTCGATTCAGCATTTCAGCCTCACCCTGAATCTGCGCATTCTGTGACAGGGGTTTGTGCACTTGACTTTGCAGCTCAGAAAACTGACCCTGTGGTTGAGCAGAGACACATCTGTGTCTAGACACGCTTGCAGTTACTTGGCAACTGCCCACGGAGTGACCGCGCAGAGAAGCCTGGGGTGGACGGGTGTAAATGAAGCTCTTCCCGCGTACTTGTTGGCTCACGTAGTGAGGGGGGAGCTCTTCAGGCTGCCTGCCGTAAAGCCACACGAGGCACAGTGAAAACGGGGATTGCCATGCTTGCCTGGTGACACGCAGACAGCAGGTATGCCCGCACACACACCCGAGCATCGCAGGAAGACATGGGGAGAGTGACAGAACCCGGTGCGCCCCTGCAGACGGCGGGGGCCGGGGTGGGTGGGCTCAGCCCAGGGAGGCCGGTCCTGCCGCCAGGAGACGTCAGGGCTGGCTCCTGCCTGAGAGGGACCGTGTCGTGGCAGGAGAGATGCAGACCTGTAGGCGGCTCCGAGGGCAAAAGCCCTCACGGTAACCAGACCCATCCCCTCGCCCAGAGCCCTGTGAGGGTCCCCAGACTCGAGGTGGTGAACCCAAGAGATCCGCCCACCCACATTTCCTTTGCTCCTTGAGAGGCCAGAATAAGAGAAAACTCTCCATCTTTACCTCCGTGGCAATGTTTTAACATTACTTACAGACTCGCATGCCTGTCAAATGCTTAACTCAGCTCTGCTCATAATACTGACACCCACAGCCTGCAACACCCCACAGAGCAGCCTGTGACCCCAGACGCCCCTCTCACGTGACCACTTCCCTCTGCCCCTCCCTTCAGCTATCCCGAAGGCACCTTCCCGCCTCCAGGCTTGGCCTGAGGTCCCTCTGCCAGGATGCCTCTCCTTTACCTCCCTTCTCCTGCCCCGACCTGGTGAACACCTTTGACTCCCGGCTCAGCTCGGAGGTCACCTCCTCCAGGAGGCATTTCCAGACACCCCTCCCAGTCACCAGAACGAGCCCTTCTCGCCCCGCCTCTGCTGGGCCCTGTGCACACGTCAGCCCTCAGGTACGTCATGAACACCGTCTCTCTGCGCCTCCCGGCCCTGGAAGGGCAAGTTTGACCTTAAAAGCTCCTGTGTCCCCGGTGCCCGAGATAATACTCGGCCACAGTAGCTTCTTCGAAAACTGAGTACGTCAAAGACTCCTGCAGCGTTTGCGGATCTGTCAAGAAGCATCTTGAAAAGTACAGATCTCACGTGTGAGGACGGACATTCAATGTATTACTAAGAACGTTTCAGCACAGTATAAAAATATTCCTCAGTTAACAAAGAACACATCTTCCTGATGAGATGCCATGAGTGTCGCTTTTGTACAGAGGACAAGGACACTGCTAAGTACCTCATAATGGGCCTTGTTATTAGCACAAAGACAACACAAACAACACTGACCTTGTGTCACCCCGATTTTGAAGGGTGTGTAAATATATTCCAATGAGATTGGCAACGATATTGTAAACAAGACAAATTATTACTTTATTCTAATTTTGGTAATTTTATCTCCAAACAATTCTGTGTATATAACTTACAAGTCCTTCAGAATACAGCCTCGTAAGAGGATCATGAGAGGTTTTGAAATTTTTAAGTACTTTACAAATATTTTTATTCTTCCAAGAGACAAATATTATTAATCCTATTATACGTGGAAAGCAATAGAGAAATTACATGCTGACTATCACAGGAGTTGGGACAAATATGATACTGAATTAGAAACAGTTATGCTTCCTAGAATAAAATGGTTTCAAACAATACTTGATTTTCTCCACTTTAAGTCCAGAAAGCAACCATAAAGCACTGGCAGCAGTGACTCTATCACATAATTCTGACTGATACTGGTTCAGGGTGAATCTTTCGTCACTTCTCTGGCTCTGTTTATCATTTATCGCTGCAGTAAAGGACGCCGGAAGCACAGGCTGAGCAGAGAAGCGGACCCAGAGACAGCGGACGGCGGCGCAGGGGCTCGCGCTCCAGCCCGGCTGCCCGAGACCCGTGACGCGTTTCATCGCAAGGGACAGCGGCGTCTGCAAACGCACACCTGCTGCCCCCCCCCCCCCCACCAAGCTCCGGGGCCTGGATGGGATTTCACCTGATCCTCGCGGCACCCTGGTCGTTTCTACTATTGTCTCCATTTTATAAGACAGAACTGAGGCACAGAGAAACACAGTGATTTCCCCAAGCCACGCAGTGAGTTAAGTGCTGCCGTCAAGATTTAGAATCTGCGCTACTGAGATGCTCAGCAGCCTCTCTGCCTGCCGGAGCGCGCTGTGTCACCGCGACGGCAGAGCCGCCGTGCGCGCGTGATGAGCGTCTGGGAACGGTTAGAAGCAGTTCCTGTGAAAGCAAGAACAGTGCAGACCATGGAGTCAAACCACTTGGATTCAAATTCTAAATCTGCTAGCTGCCACCTGTGTGATCTAGGCAAGTCAAAAAAAAAAAAAAAAAAAAAAGCAGCAGCAGCTTTTCTGTCCTTTAGATTCATCAGCTGTGAAACGGACTAAGGATACCATGTGCTTCAGGGGTTACCGTGAGGACTGAACAGAGCAACACATCTAAAACGTCAGCCCCCACCCAGCACACACTGCGTGTGCCCACTATTAACGTTCTCACTGCTGCTCCTCCACACGGACCAGGGACCCAGACAGCGTCCCGGGACCAGGAAAGATGCCATTACTCACGTATGATATGGCTGTTTTTCTAGATCATTCAAACGTATCTTGAGAAAGTTAGAATTAGAATTAATTGAAATGCATTTATTACTATAGGATTAATATAAGTTTTTTAGCATCAGTAAGCGGGTTTAGCACAGTAAGTAGCTGCAAGAGTGTTACACAGCATGCGCTAAGCTGGACAGTTCAGCCCAGCAGTGCAATTAAGCATGCTCTCATGGCCAAGTCCAGTCTCATGCAGAAGTGCGGTTTTACTAGGGCGATGGCTTTACCCACATGAACTATGAATACTTATGTTTATCAGGTGTCACAGTTTGGGAAACATGTCTTAGGTAACTGGGAACTCATCACACACGGCACAGAGTTAGTGACACAGTTGTACTTACTGTTAATCACCTCAAAATGAAATTAAATTAACTCGGTCGATTCTTTGCTTTTCCTTTCCTTCTACCATGAAACTGAAATTGCATCAGGCGTGACTCTCCTCCCACTGCAGCTCCATTAAAAGGTACGAATTGTGTGAACACGCTTCATATACTTTCAAAATCAAAGACTCACATTTGATCTTCAACACTCAACCACGACGTAACACTGCCTCATCAGGTCAGACTACTTAACTTCTCAGGGTTCTTTCCACACCATAAATTAGCTTATTCATACAACTATAAGACTACCAGTGTATTTCTATAATCATATCCTAAGACATCTGAAAGATTGTATTCTTCAGAATTTAAAAACGAAGTAAGATAGAAGACCATTCGCAGACAAATAATGATGGTGTCTCATGAACTAAGGTCTGTGGTTAATCCACGTTTATACTATAAAAAAGACATTTTAATAAGCTCATAAAAATAAAAACCACAGAAATAATAACCAAAAAACTTTAAAACAATGTATTTTAATCAAAACGACACTGATAAAGGATATCAACCAAAGCCTGAGGTACACAGCTCTGCTGCACACTGCGGCTTCACTGCATTTCCGTACCACTGACCTTGATTCCATGGCTAATATTATTAACAGAGGACTTTCAACATTTTTATCCTTAATTAAAATCTTCAGTTTAAAACTATTAGCTTCTATTATTCATATATGCTCTGCCAAGTTCTGGAATTAATGGATAATTTTCTACTTAGAATGTCATTTCAAGCTTTGTTACTTAAGGGCTTATTATAAGACAGACCTTTTGAGACTCCTTAAAATTACTAAGAGGTTCTAGAACATTAGTAAAATTCTGTCCGTATTAACAGTGCAATACATGCACAGCCTTCCCTCTATAAATCACAAAAAAGCGAAAAGTAAAATATAAACTGAAGTGTAACTTCTAATATCAGTAAGTGCAAATGCTGACCATCAGTGTGGACGTGGTGTCTGCACCACAGTGGCCAGCCTAATCAGCACAGGAGTTTGTGAATATAATAATGTTAACATTAAACCCTGCCTAGTTTCAAAATATCACACACGGTACAAACATTTTTTAAATATAGAGGTTTGTTAATTTGATGTGCACACTAGGAGTATGTCTGTCTACCTCACTCAGATCAGCTTTAAAGTATAAACATATTAATAACAAAGTTATAGGATGATTTGAAGAGAATCTAACAGAACAGCTAATCTCAAAAGACTCAAAAATAAAACTGAGAAACCAGTCTGTAAAGTTAGTGTTTAAAAAAAGTATAACTAACAGAGATTAATCCTTCGAAAAATGATGATTTCCCCCAAGTATTTAAATTATTGAAGGAAAAAGCTCTTACAGCTAAAGTCCCTTATGTCAGTTTCTTTATAAATCAAACCCATAATTTAATACCTGTTTCTACATTCATTTCAAGTATTTTTTAATCAATAGTTTAAACTCAGTAAGAATATACTAAAAACTGTACAAGGTGGCTAATCTGGAAACAGTATTTCAGATGATTAAAAAGACAAAAAGCGGCAATAGCATTTACCATTTGCTTCCTCTTGTCTTTTAGGTGGATGGTTTATTTGCATTTCTGCAAAAATAAAAGTGAAGTGCGGTTAATAACAGATCTGCCTGATGACATTGCAAGTGGGAGAAGAGGAAGTATGAGTTCAACTCTGAAACGGGAGCAGCTCCCCGGGCTGGTTTCTCACTCGCGGGAGGGCACGGGCACTGCCACGACACACCTCACACAGGCTCCGGCTCCCACCGTGAGGAGTAACTGCACATCTGATGCCAACGGTAAGCTAGCAAAGGGGGCCGCTGGGGGCCGCGGGGGGCCGTTCTGTGACGTCAGCTGTATCAAAGCCATCCTGTCCTTTCTTCTGCTGCAGCTGTCATTAGTCCTCACCTTGAAGATAAAGTTCAATTTCCGAGTGAATTACGCCCTGAGACATAAAGGGAAGCCATCTGAGGAACAGGAAAAAAGAGAAGGAAAAAAAGGAGAGAAAATTAATTTTTGGTTTCTTTATATTTACAACAAGCTTGGCTCTGTATTAATTTTGAACATTCAAAGGTAACTATAAAAATAGCTTTTTATCAAGTCAAACACAGTCGCACCTCCAGTGCACTCACTATTGTGGGGAAAATGATATCAGAACTGGGGCTTGGAGACGGGGACGGGTGGATTGCTAAACCCGCTAACCGTCGCCCTCCCTGAGTATGGAAGTCCTCACGCGCTACCACCTGTAAATGCAGCTGGCACTCCGGGGATCCCTGCTCATGACACACGAGGCCGTGACAGGGTAAGGACGGGGCTAAGACAGCCTGACACCGGGGCTGGGCCCGGAGGTGGTTCGAGGGAGATCTGGCCCAGAAACCTAGGCTCCACCACCGTAACCCACCCCTGTACAGAGGTCTCTGGCTTTCAGACAGCTTCCTTTAATAGCTTTTCCTCAGTGTCTCCAAAAAGAATCACAGTTCCTTAAAACTGAGTGAAAAAGCTCTCAAAAGCCCAGGGAGACCGCACTTCCTCCTGACCGCTGAGCCCGCAGCATTCTGTCTCCTCCTCTTCTAGACTCTAGTAACATACAGATTGCTTCACACCCATGTTTAGCCCCGAATTATGCAGTCTCGCTTTGCTCGGGTCTGTGCAGCCCAGCCCTGCCGCCAGATGACCGTCTCCTTAGCTTCCTTTGCAGCCAAAACAAAGGAGGTCAGCTTTATGCTTAAGACCACAGGCCCAGGATCGGAGTGGAGCCAGACTGCCTGGCTCCAACACCGCCTGGTGACCCGGTTTTGATCTCTCTAGGCCTCAGTTTCCTCACTTGTAAATGATAGCTAACAGTAGTCCCTATATCATCAGGAGACAGGATGACACCACACACTCACAGACGCGTCATCTGACCTGCTCGCTGACATGCAATCAATGCCCAGCAAGTACCAGTCACTACCACGTCTTCCCACCGCCAGCCGCAGCCCCTTGTACGCAGGTGGTGTCACAGCGAACACAGTTCAGGCGGTTGCTCCCCCCACCTGCCCACCACCCTTCTTTTCAGACGTCCCGTGAAGAGATAAGCCTTGGAGAGCCCGCTTTGTCCCAGAGGGCCTGCCTCTCGCCTTAGCTGACTGGAGGGGAGATTAGTTAATCAGCTGTTCTCTCTTCATACTCGACCTAAGAGACCCAGAAGCTGCGATCAGATGGTGCTGGCCAAGGAGGCCTCCCAGCACCCATACTGTGGAGGCCCGGCGGTGCCCTGGAGCCCAGGCCGGGGGCAAACCAAGGACACGGGTGAGAAGGCCATTCCAGAAGCAGCTGCTCTCAGGGAAGAAGAGTGGAGATTTTCAACGAAGAGACACCTTGAAAATCCGAAGAGAGTGTCCAGCTCTCTGGTGGCTTCCTGGCTCACACTGACGAGCTTTACTTCTTGAAGCTGTCTTCCGTGAGCGTCCCCTTCAAAGCTGCCATTTCTAAAATTAGCTTTAATGAATTCCTCATCCTCGCAACCGAAACAGGGTTTATTGACTTACCAGTTAACATTTGAAAAATCACACTCTAGTCTTGTCTTTTGTTCAGCCCATTCATGGAAAGTCTCTTCCATGACTTCTCTTTCATCAGGAGATGCTGGACTAAAGCAGTGCCCAGGCCCTGGAAGCCACAGAGACCCCTGAGCACCACACACCTGTGAGGAACAACCCCGTCCAGAGGCTTTGTGTCGAGACCCTCAAATACCTGAAATCACCCAGATGGCCAGCTCTCAGTTCCCTCCAGCGGCCCTCATTTCTATGGGATGTTTTTAAATAGTTTCACATTACCGTCAGATCTGCACCATTGCTAACGAATGGAACAGAACAGATTTCGGTTGCTCCAGTCACTTCAGATCAGAGTTACTTGCAGCACACGTGTGTTTCCTTCCGTGTGCATGCATCTGTCTACCAGCCGAGGCACACCTCCACGCCCACCCTTCAGCTTCCAACCTGCAATGTGCTGCAGACACTGAGAGAACCAGGCAGGGCTGGCCGCTGAGGACTGTGAACCATGCTTTTACGTTAGGAAGAGAAGATTCCCCTAAAGCCAGTGAGCAGACGGGAGTGTTGGAGCGGTGAGCCTGGAGGGGAGCGTGGTGATATTTAAGGGGTGCACTACAAAAGCAAATAGGAGGCGCCTGCTGACCCCAGAGCACCGGGCACACTCCGCGGCCACAGCACAGCACCCTCAAATGCCCCGGTCACCAGGGCATTCCCTTTCACTGGGGTAACTAGGAAGCACAACACAGACGCAGAATGTCTCCAGTCTTTTAAGATCAAACTAGACAGCCATGGAGGCATCAACCACGGGAGGCGTCAGCCACGGAGGCGTCAGCCATGGGAGGTGTCAGCCACGGAGGTGTCAGCCATGGGAGGTGTCAGCCATGGAGGCGTCAGCCATGGGAGGCGTAAGCCATGGGAGGCGTCTGGGGTGGTTTTGGTGGGGAAGGGGCAGAAGAAGATGATACCGATCGGATTGTGTCTGAGATACATGTTAGATGTGGCAACCGCTCATTCATATTGGAAACGGCAGAGGAAATACTAAATGCCTGTAAGAAGGTTCTGTGTCTCCACCTCCGTCTGAACAACAAGCAAGACCCATGCCTGCACCTCATTCTGTCAGCTTCCCACAGTCACCACTTGTCACCTTCGTACCAGGAAGGGCTCAGCCTGACAAGGAGGAGCACGGAAATCTGCAGCAGCACAAACAGAAGCCCAGAATAGCAAGAAATGATTAATAGTGGCCTCTTTCGGGAAAAAAAAATCAGTGAAGTTAAACGATGGCTCACTGTCTCATGATAGTTTTTATTATTCTCTCTTCCCTATATAGTATCTTATATTTCTGTACTTGGTCAAAATTCCAACATCCTTTCTCATCTACAGCATACACCGCTTCCCCCTCTTTCCCAGAAAGGGAAAATAGAGTCGTCTGTACACAGGCTGAACTACTTTGAAAGTAAATAAATAGTTAAACAATTTTTAATGACACATCTGAGGATGTTATAGAGGGAACTCAGATTAGGTGACCTCTAAGGTCTCTTCCAACTTGGGGTTCCATCATGTTTTTTATTAGTTCCTCCCTCCCTTCCTACCACGCTTCCCTTCCTTCCTTCTTTCTTTAAGTATTGGCCAAGCCCCTCCTTGCTGTAAGAAACCATGTTGAACAATGAAGACAAATGCATGTGACCCCACCCTGAAGAAAGAGATCATCTGGTACGTGAGACAAACATGTTCATGGACCGCGACAGTGGTCACCACCCTGTGTGAGCACTGCAAGGAGGACTCAGTAAAGACTGGAGAACTTTTAAGAGAATGAAGACCAGCTCCCTGTAGCTGGAAAAGCAGAGAAAGCTTCGTGGCATGGGCGCTTTCTATCCTGGGCCTTGAACGTAAGGATTTCAATAAACGGAGGAAAGAATCCAACACGCTAAGACACGTGAGGGAAGAGAGTAGAGATGACCCTGGAGGACGTGGAGGGGAGGGAGCAGAACAGACTTTGCTGGGGATGACTGGGACAGCAGACCAGAGAGGCTGGTGGGAGGCAGGAGGGGTGCGCTCATCTCAGACCACGAGAGCTGGCACAAAGCAGTCAAGCAAGGAGAGTGCGCTGTGAATAGTAACGGTGGTGAGGGGCTGCCAGTCTTGCTTCTGTGCAAGAATCTCTTGCATCAACCATGCGACTGACAAGGGACTAATTTCTAAAACACACAAACATCTCATACAGCTTAATATCATAGAAACAAATAACCCAATCAAAGCATGGGCAGAAGACCTAAATAGACACATCTCCAAAGAAGACATACAGATGGCCATCAGGCACATGAAAAATGCTCAGCATCGCTGATTATCAGAGGAATGCAAACCAAAACTACACGAAGGTGTCACCTCACACCAGTCAGAATGGCCATCATTAAAAAGCCCACAAATAATAAAATGCTGGGGAGGATGTGGGAAAAAAGGAGCCCTCCTACACCTTTGGTGGGAATGTAAATTGGTGCAACCACTAGGGACAGCATGGAGATTCCTTAAAAAACTAAAAATTGAGTTATCATAGGATCCAGCAGTCCCACTCCTGGGCATGTGTCCACAGAAAACTCTAATTTGAAAAAAGACAAGCACCCCGCCCCCAATGTTCACAGCAGCGCTGTTTACAACAGCCAAGACATGGAGGCAACTTAAATGTCCACTGACAGATGACCAGATAAAGAATATATGGTATATTTACACAATGGAATACTACTCAGCCACAAAAAGAACGAAATCATGCCATTCACAGCAACAGGGATGGACCCAGAGATTATCATACTAAGTAAATTAGACATAAAAAGACAAAATTCATATGATACCACTTATATGAGGAATCTAAATCATACAAATGAACTTATTTACAAACCAGAAAGAGACTCACAGACATAGAAAACAAACTCTGGTTACCAGGCCAGCAGGGGGAGGGAGGGATAAATTCAGAGTTTGGGATTAGCAGATACAAACTACCATATATAAAATAGATAAACAAGGAAGGACCTACTGTAGAGCACAGGGAACTACATTCAATATCTTGTAATAACCTATAATGGAAAAGAGTCTGAAAAATAATATCTACATGTATAACTGAATCACTGCTGTACATCAGAAACTAACACAACATTGTAAATCAACGGCACTTCAATACAAATTTTTTTTTAAAAGAAGAACCTCCTGCATCAGGATGCAGCCCTGCTGGTGCGTGAGGCTGCCGAGATGGAGCCACAGAAAACACACCAGACAGCGAAGGCAGAGAGGTCCGCACGGCGGTGACCAACCAGTAACTTCAGCTTTTCCAGACTGAGAGATCCTGAAATCGTATCAGAAGGCACGTTTTGCTTAAGTCTGTCTACCAGTGGGACATCAGACTTCTTTTATTGTTTTAACTCCTGTGTTAATTCAAAGAGGCACTCTTTGGTACTGCGTTAACACTTACAAATGAATATTAAGTGGTAATTTTGTTTACACGTCTTAGTGAGATTAAGAATATTTAAACCTTTTAGATTTCATGTTCTAATATCAAATCCCTCCTGTATTGTGATTTCCCTTAGGGCTTATGGTGTCTTGATGAATACCTGCCCTTTGGTTCAATCGCACACCATGCAATTTTAACCTATTCTCTTCCAGGAAACGTGGTAGAGACGAAAAGTAAATATACAAGACTACTGACCTCACCTTGAGGAAAGTCTTCTGAGGGCCGGAAGAGGCGGGCTAGACGTTATCACAGACATAACCCTGAATGTAGGAGGCTCTGGGTTAGGGTGAGGAGCTTTGGTAAAGGTTTCCTGGACAGCCACCCTCGCTGCAGGAAAGGCTCCCAGGCAGAGTGATACGCCTTTTGTTTATTCACCGTAAATCCACCAGTGAGACCACGAGGCTCTGGGCCCGGGGAAGGGCGGGGGAGGTCAGGAGTGGGGCCAGCGTGGCGGGACATCACGGCTGACGAAGGCACTGGGAGGCCGGCGGAGCAGAGGGACTGAGCCTGCAGCCTCCTGGGCTGGCAGAGGCGCCAGCACGTGCCGGGGAGTCTGAACAGGGAGCCACCCCAGGGCGCGAGGGGCCTCCCCACCCTCCTCTGCTCAGCCCTTGCCTCATGTGCCTGCAGGGAGGGGAGGCGTCTCCATGGGGCTGCAGACCCTCTTGCGACAATTAGTAATTAGTAGAGGATCAGGGAATGGTGCACGTGGGCCTGGGGTGGAGGTGGCGTTCTGCCTCCAGAAAGTATCCAGGACCCGCTGACAGTCTATTCTGTCCACAGCGGAGAGCTTTTCAGGTCTTCTTTCCTTCCATTTTTACACAAAGGAAATGATCTCAACCTTTCTCAAAAAAAAAAAAAAAAAAAAAAAAAAAAAAAAAAAGTGCAGAGTTCTGAATAGAAATGAGGCCAGGACCCTTTACAAGTGTGAGCCGCCATCCCGGCCCCGGGGACCGCGGCGCGGCAGCTGGCCCACACTCTGCAGGGGACGTGCCTCAGGTCACCCGCCTCCCTGACCACGATCTGGTTTTATGAGGACAAAGCTGGGCGTGCTGCTCCGCTTGACAAGTCAAGCTCGGTCGATTTTTTAAACATCATGCATTTGTGTTGAACTTTTCAGTTCCTGCATCCAAGAATCTCCTCCTGTTTAGAACTGCCAAGGCCGGCCTTCATTTCAAATAACCTGCACCCACAAGCTCACGTCAGTGTCCCTTCCCAAACCAGCCAGGGCACAGGCCGGCGACACTGAGGGCTGCCCTCCTAGGTCAAGCGGCTTCACCAGCACAGTCGTGGGGGACACTTGCCATGCTAAGTGCTTCATGGTTTTGTTATTAAAGTTCACGCACACACACGTGCCCAAGCACGTGTACACAAGGCCCCAAGTTTGGCAACACACACAAGAGTCTGGAGATCTCTGATTTAACGCTGATAAACTTGCAGTGTACTCATTGTGGGATCCACTCAGCACACTCATCAAACAGGGCCCCCAGATCCACCTCCACACAGAACCTCAGAATGTAACCATGTTTTGGAAAGAGTGTCTTTGCAGGTGTAGCTGATTAAGATGCGGTCACACTGGAGCGAGGTTAGCCCTAGTGTCCTTATCAGAAGAGGAGAAGTAACACGGACACACACGTCAATTGGAAAGACGGCCGTGTGACGAGGACGCGGAGACAGAGGAGGTGCAGCTGCCAACCAAGGAACGGGCAGGACGGCGGGCACCACCGGGCAGTGGGGGCCCTGGAAGAGGCGAGAAAGGTCGTCCCCCAGCCGCCCCGGGGGCAGGGCCCTGCAGACCTGGATTCCAGACTTCTGGCCTCCAGAACCAGTTGGTTCAAGCCACCAAGTTTGTAGAGTTTTGTTACAGCGTTCACAGGAAGCCAATACAAATAGTAAATAAGAACAGTTTACTTCAGTTCCTAGTCAGTTGAATGTTTGCCTGATGCAAATACAGATTCTGCTTGCTCCAAACCTCAAACAGCCGAATCTTACGTGAAATGGTAGGAATTCGGTGGTGTATACTCTTCCTATATTAAAGGCACAGAAGGCAGGAAAATGAAATCTTCAGGTATAGAAATAAAACAAAGACCATAAGGATGTGGGTGTCCCATTGAAGAGGGGAAAAAAGAAAAGGAGACGTGGCGAGTCCTCGCAGGAAGCATCTGTGATGCTCAGAAGCCTCCTCTTCCCGCAGCTATGCCTTGTGTTTCAGCTCATAATCCTCCCCTTCGTTTATGAAAGGAACAGGCTCGCGGCCGGCTTCCTCTCTGCCCCAGTTCTGCGGTGCTGTAAATCCTGTCCCCTCAGGAGGCGTCAAGGTGCACGACCGCTGCCTGCACCCCAGAGCGCATCACCCATAATGAGGGGGCCAGCACCGCCCCGCCCCCCAGGTCTGAGAGGAGACCATGCATCCAGCCCCGGCCTGCAGCGCCACCGGTCTCCTTGCGGTCAGAGCCGCCTTCCAGAGTGGCCCCTGCCTTTGGGAAGCCGTCCTTGACCCTGCGCCTGCAGAGAGGAGGCTCTGACAGTGCAGAAGCACCCGGGCGGCCGCAGAGCAGTCTTTGCAGAAAGGCCCCGCTGTGCTGAGTTCTGTTCCTGGAGCCACTGCTCTCCTGCTGCTTTAAGGACTGAGGAAGTGGGACCTGCCTCCTCTCTTTATATCCACAAGCAGGAAGGAGGCATTTCTGCGACGCTCCTTCTCCATCAGGGCGCTGCGGGAGGCACGCTGGCTACCGGGTCTTCGGGACCTGCCGCTGCCCGCCGAACACCAGATGTCAGCGCGCGTTACGGCAGGGCGGCTCGTCGCGGCTGTGTCCCACGGGGCTGCTTGATGTACTTTATAACTGAAATTTTTTCAGCTGAGATCCACTGAACTAAACTAAGCTACCACTTAGGTCTCCTCCTCGCAGACAAGGCCACGCTGGCAGGGGCCAGGCAGGAAGGAAGGCAGTGCAGACGGTGGTGGGCCGGGGCGGTGGGGGGAAACGGCGCGGGGAACGGCAGGGGGCAGCCCCAGGGCGTGGTGTGGGTGTGGACGTGTGACAGTGTGATGAAGACATTAAAGTATCCCCAGGAGACGTCACAATTAAAAGAAAGCAGCTGAACTGATGTGATGAAGTCGAATCAGAACCTAAGAACCCAAGGAGAAACTCCCAGATGAATCACCCCCGACTCCTCCGACGGGATAAAACCCATCTGCCGGCCGGCCCCCGGGCTGCCGTGTGCTGAGGGCGGAGTGGGCTGGGAACGTGATGCCAGCCCTCCTCAGCGCGGCGTGTCACTCAGCGGGTGGTGGTGCCTGTGCCAGGCTGAGCTCTGAGTAAGCACTGGGGAGACACACACTGCTGCTCCCAGGGCCAGCCAGCTCCTGCTGGCGGCCGAATGCGAATGGGAGTCAAGGGATGGACAGGGTCAGCGTCAGGACGCACAGACAGAGCGAGGGGCGTTCCTGACCCGGGAACAGCTCTGTCCAAGGGACAGAGCAAAACAGAACAGCCCCGTCAGGTCCCGGGAGGTGGTCTGACTCCACCGAGACCCCTGAAAGGACAACTGTGAAAACGAACTGGAGGGGAAATGAATGCAGTCGCGGGTGCGGAGCCTTGGATGCAGAGATCATGAAGGCTTTTGGTTTGGGTTTCGGTAGGCAATGGAGAATGAATACAGATATATGAACAGGGGGAGAATGTAATTAAAATATCATTTTAAGAACAACCCCCCCCCTCAGTTTTTCTCGAAAACTTTTAGGGCAAGACTGTCATTATTTTTTGCCCCCCTTTTTTTCATATAACCATGAGTTCCAGGAAGATTCTATGTCTAATACTGCTGGGGTAAGGTTTTTGTTTTTAACTGAAGTACAGTCAGAGATGTAATGGCTTTGGCATCTCCAAAACTGTCCCCTTGAATTTTCCAATGCCCCGTCTGTGCCTGCTTTTTGGTTTTTGTTTTGGCTTCATTTCCTGTTGATCATTTGTTTGGAAAGGCTGTAAGGCAGCCCCAACACTGAAGATCCAAAACCTCAAAACAGAGCCCAAGACTGCGCGCCCCGTGTCCACGCGAGAGCAGGTTTCCACGAAGAAACCTGTCCTTATTCAACCCCATCCGCGGGTCCGGCGCCCAGCCTCTCCCCCGGCAGCTGAAGCCGGGTGTTCTTGAGAAAACAGGGTGCAGCAGGGATCTGGAGGGCGAGGCTTAGCCTGAAGGCTTTAAGGTCAGGGATGGAGGGAGTTGCTTCCCGCCTTCTCCTTCTGAGGCTCAAGGGAAAACTCGTGTTATCTACGTTTCCATCTGTGTCTTTCTTTACATTCTGTTCGGAGGCTTCTCCCTAAAATTCTCCTTGCTTAATTCAGGTATGAAATTCTTAGAACACTACAATTTTAGTAACGTCAAGAAACCAACATTTTAACAAACATTCTCACAATTGATGCAGTCATTTCAGGGGTAAACTTTTTATCCTTCTGTGACATATAGCACGTTGAAATAATCAAAAGCTACAAGATAAGATTTCCTTATAATGCTTAGCAATAGATTATTTACTTAAACTCTCAGTGGGTGGTGCAGAATGGGGAAGTCTGAGGAAATGACACAAACCCGCACACGCACGCACATCTCAGCGCTCGGGGACCCACGTACCTCTCGCAGGTGAAGACGGACTCGGACATGGTGCCCGGCTCCCTGACGACCACCTTGTCGCAGTACCAGTACTGCGACTTGTCACCGGCCTCGCAGCGCAACAGCACCTTCTGCAGTTTTCCCAGAGACACTGCTTCTACTTGAAACGTATCGACCTGGTGCAGGAGACAGAAAAACCCCACAGGGCGGGCGTGAGCCCCGCACGTGGCTGGCAAGGGCTGCAGTGACAGCCCAGGAATGGCAGAGCAGCGCAGATCTTCAGAAGAGACACGTTACTACGGTCAGCGTCAAAACGGGTGATGAGGAAAGAAAAGTGGGCAAACCACTCCTTTTGAGTCTCTTTAAAAAGTGTATTTCTGGCTATGCTTTTTTCTCCCCTGGAGTTCTACCTCCCCCGCCCCCGGAGCAGTGCACAGTGTAGCAACTACACCGAGCACGAAGGCTCCTGGCCTGTGGCTCTGCTCTCGCTGAGGCTGCTGCCCGTGACGGTCTACGAGGTGGCCAGGCGGGCAGCCGTGTGGTCCCAGGGCACCCCCGGCCTCCGCGAACCACGACTTTCTCGGGGGCCCGGGGGGCAAATCTCTCTCCCTTCCTCCTCTCTCTCCCCCTTTCTTTCTCCAGTAAGCCCTCTCCGACACCCTCCTCTGTGCACGGCACGAAGCGCGGTCTTGGGCTTGCTGTGAAAGAACATCTTGGGGCCTTCATTTCTAGACAGAGACACTGACCGTGTCAAACCAGGCCTAACTGTGCTGCTTCCCTCGCCGTGGTGAAAGCAGTGACACCTGCAGTGACACGTAAGGGCTCAGGTGAGCTTTTGGTCTCTGATGTTTCAAAAATACCCCAGGAACTCCAGCCACAAAAAAGTCTGAGAAACTCTCAAACTGGTTTGGGAGCCTTCTCTCTTAAAAATACAAGCTTGCTTTATGTAACCCCTATTCTTAATCTCAGACCCTCAGACAGTACCTTTTTTTCTATATACAACAAAATAACATTAAAAATTGACAGAGTTGATTATATATGTCACTGCACCTCCTGAAACATCTACTACACAGAAAGACTCATGCATGTCTATAAAGCACAAAAGGGAACAGAAAGGCTCTAAGGTGTGAAAATGGTACAGCTGGCTCCATTCAAGATGCTTTAAAGAAAGGCTGTTGTTATTACGTGAAACATCCTGTAACAGCCCTTCCGTGACCTGACCTCTTAGAATAAGGCTTTACACGTCTCAGTCCCGACAAGGCACGTTCACATATGTTTTCCCCTGACATCATCTCGTTTTTTCCCCTTAGACCACCACTAATTTTTAATGTCTTTTTCTTTGTTCTATTATTCATTGCTGGTAGAGTGCGTCCCATTTTTCCTTCAAGAAAAACTTCTGAAACAAAGCACGTTGGGAAGTCAGGTCAGGAACACCTGTGCTAAAGACATTCCAAAGCAAAAACCTGCAGGCTGCCAAGCACTCTTCAACTTTCAATCACACACGGCCAGACCCGTGGGGAGCTTACTAAGAACGTGGGGAACTTCCCTGTGCAGGCGCACCTGTCCTCTTTGAAATTTCACTGGCATGTTGGATTTGTACAGCAGCCTGAGACCAGAGTCTCCCCTCTCCCCATAGAGACACAGGGAAACTTCCGACTCCGTTCCTGCTTGCTTCAGCTGCCCAGTGTGGACGTCAACCAGGTATCTCACCACTGGCAAAGCAAAGGGGAGAGAGACAAGGAAATGCATCACCTGGGCGTTCACATGGACAGAACCGAGATCCGTGGGGCAGGTGACAGTAAAAAATCACTGTATTTGAATTCCTCTCATCTGGACTTTCTGTATCTACGGAGAGATTTTTTTTTTGATCTTTCAATGATTAATTTTAATTACAAATGGCATTTTTACACCACAAGCAAGCGGTGTACAAATAAAAACTTTTTTTAAAAAAGCTCTTCTTTGTACGACGCAAGAGGACACTCGTGTTTAGTATTTTAGTGGAAGGGAGACAAATGCTATTGGACGTGATGCTTAAAGTTTAAAATAAAGGAAGGTTTGATGAGGGAACGCCTCAGAAGTGAAGCGGTGACATGAGGCGGCCAACGGGCCCCAGGCAACGCCAGATGAGACACAGACATGACTTCTTTCTCATAACCGCAGCCCCTGCGGCTGTTGCTGGACCGTAAGAATCTTTTTGTGGTTACGTGTAATCCCAGATCCACCAGGGGCTCATGCTGCGATGCTGAAAAAGTCACTTCTCAAGGGGTCCCACAACTCTCTTAGAAGGAGGAAAATATATTCTGTAACTAAACAGTTCAGAAGTAAATCTAAGCAACAATTAAAAAAGCAGATTGTACGTGCAATGTGTGCCCCTGGGGATTAATAACGCACGTGGAAAAACAGCCTGTCCGCCTTTCACTACAGGAAGCTCGCAGACAACGTCCCCCTCTGCTTGGATTCGCGATAGCCACGCATTCACTGCAAAATCTAGCGTCTTCTTGCTCCTGGTATGTTTCATGGTCACCTGAGATTAGAAAGAACAATGACTGACTTGTGTTGAGTTCCAACTTTCCACAGAACCCAGAATTTTAAATCCCCACCCCCAGGACTGCCAGACCACAGTGCACACCCTGGGGGCTGCTGGCAGCAGTAGAATTAGGCGAGTATCATTTGCCAGGTATTATGCTGAGTGGTTTGTTTTAATTGTATCTTTTAACTATCGGCAGTTAGATTGGTAAGGTTCTTACAATGTTATAGATAAGAAAACGGAGGCTTGGAGACTTGAAATGGACTCTGTCTGACTCTCAGTTTCACTTACAACTGATGCTAAAGAAGCAATCTATAGAAGGGACGCCGAAGGAGACTGTGTGTTCATCTTTGTCACCGAAGCAGGCGTCTGGCAGGATTCTGTGAACATCCAACGCCTCCTAAAAGCGCACGTGACACCTGCAGGCCGCTGAGAGCCTGCCCCTGTCGGCGCGTGGCAGGCTGCCCTCGCCCCCCGCCCGCCGAGCCCACAGCCGGACCCCAGCCCGGGGTGCTCGCTCCTCTGGTGCCCAGCGCACAGGAGGTGCACGCTGTTCCCTCCACGTCTCAGTGGAGGACATCTGGAAGGACCGCTGCCGACACCTGCCTTTCCTCCCATCACAGTGAAGACGCAGCCTCCCCCTGGAAGACCCTAGTTTATCTCCTGAGTGAGTCTCTGTCCTCCTGAATGCCCCCGGCCCCAGGCCTCGGGAGCAGGCCCCACCACTGCCCAGGCTGACAGCCCTGCACCCTGGAATCCGGCCACGCTGACCTGTTCACGGTTCCACGACCTGGCCACGTTCCTTCTCGCTTCAGAATGTCCACACACACTTGGATCTCTGCTAGAGCAGCTTTCGTCCGACTCACTGCCTTGCTGAATGTGTCTGTCCTTAATTACACAGCTCAGATGTGGGTGACCCGACTTTGTGCTCACTGGTGACTATGACGTGACACCTGACTGCCGTGATGGGAGAGACCATGTCCTACTCATCTCGGCACTTCCACAGGCTTTCACAAGGCAGTCCTGAGGTTGCTTGTTGAGTGAATGATTAAATAAACAACAAAGTGGAAGGGTGTTTGCCAACAGAGGGAATTACGCTAAATGAGTCAGCATGCCTCATCACTGGTGCCTGACTGTGTCTTTACTTGCTCTAGGCGAGAGGCTGTGAAAAGAACACTGGATCTGGAGTCAAGAAAACTGGGTCCAAAATCTAGATCCTCCATTTTACAACTGTTTGACCACGAGACCATGAGACATTTGCATAACCACTCTGAGAACCACATTTTTGCCCTGAAGACAGGAGTAATGACTCTCTCCCACAGCCGTTGTGAAGATTAGATGAGATTACATGTAAGAAATGTGCAAAGCTTTACGCAAACTACATAAACAACTCATCTTAACCTTAGCCAAATTTGTACGTGGATACACTCATAAATATAAAAGAGATTAACATAACGTATTTTACTTCACTTGGAACTGTCCCCTTTCTAGACTATCTCACTGCATACAGCAGTTGCACATATCTAGCAATTCAGTAGGAAATTCAGGAACACGAAGAGACAGAGAACAATCATAAAGATTCATGCTTTTTAATCCCAATCAGACACAATGCTCAAATGAAATTGTTTTCAGCCCTCTGTCTGAATTTTGAAACTTCAGTTGCCCCAATGGTCCTGAAACTCGGAGCCTGGGTGGCTTACGTAGCAACCGGAGAGACAGAAGCTGTGGATGACTGGAAGCGGGTGATCCACGCACCACAGCGGAGGCTCTATGTTATGGGAGATGGTGTTTAATCTTATTTTCCTTCCTGGAGCCACTATGATGTCTATTACTTTGCTTTTATTCAGAATAAAATGAGAGAACTTACGTCCTCAGCCATGTAGAGGGACAGACTCCTCAAAGGAGCAGCCAGAGAGAATTCCTAAACAAACAGAGCCAACCAAGGGTGCGGGGCATCTCCAGCCCCCTGGGGCTTGTGTGCAGGTGACCCGAGAAGGACACACAGACCCTTGGCCTCCTCACGGTGACGTTTCCTACGGTGGGTGTTCACGGCACTGCACGGGGTATGGTTGGGAGTTTAACAAAAAGAAACTGCCTCGACCACCAAGGGGATTTTATAGATTACCTGTGAAATATAGACCCCAAATATTTACATAACAGACATTAAAGCAGCAGAGCAATAAGCACTTACTAGCACAGACTAAGTTCGGTGGGGCTTTGGGACAACACAGACATTAGGAAACAGTAAGAATAATTTCCAATGGAACCTATTAGATGTTTCAGATAAACAAGGGTCACAAATGGGTGAATGGGAGTCTTCTGAAGTCTAGGCGTGAAGTCTTCCCCATGAAGTATCAGGGTTTACAAGGTCCTTCTACCTAAAACTCCAGCAGGTCCTTCCTCCACACTAAACTTTCTATGGAAAGTGGCGAGAAGCCTCTAGCTTCTAGGCACCAGCAACCCCTCCACCCGTAGAAGCGCCCTCGGGTGAGACGCCTCAGTCACTGTACTTAAGCGAGTGCAATTCTACTAACTCCACTGGAAAGCCTTTTCAGGGTGAGGCCTCTGAGCGGGTTGCATTTACCTTCAGAGTCATGACGCTTTACAATAAAAATTAACAACGCAAAGCTAATTTTTAAGCAATGAGAAGCTACAGCAATGAGGTGCAGCTCGGCCCCTCCCAGAGACAGAGGCAGCGTCTAGAGGCATTTCTGGTTGTCGTAAGCAGGGAGGCAGGAGAGTGCTGGCACCTGGTGGGTAGGGGCCAGGGGTGTGGTTACACATCCTACAACGCACAGTTTGTACCCCCCCCAAAGCAAAGAACTAACCAGCCCCAAAAGTCCATGGTGCCCAAGCTGACAAGTCCTACGACAGAAATCATTGGAAGATAAGCCAATAATTAAACAGTGATGTGGGTAAAGGGAGATAGATACATCCATTGAACTTACCTCCTGTTGTATTTACTCCTATTTTTATTTTCACAAACAAAACATTTTAAATTATTGAAGTGATAAAGGAGGTCAAAATTCCTGGAAGACCACAACGCACAAGCCCAGTCATGCGGCAGCTCAGGGCAGGACGCGGCAAAGGGTGTGTGGAAAGTGCAGTGAGCTTGAACTTGGACCAAAAGACCTTGATTTCTGCCCCGACCTTGCTGCAGGTGTGCAGCCTTGGGGAGAATGTGTACATGGTGATCTGTGTCCCTCAGGTCCTCATTGGCAAAGCTGGCCTCATACCTGCCTTGCCAGGTCGAAGACAGAATGTTCTAGGGTGGGAGTGCTTTATGTAATAAAACGAGTCTCAAATGCCTTATAGAAAAGATAAGCAGGAAATTATTTCCCAAAGCAGAGCCTTCTCAAGTGTGGACTGTAACACCCGGGAGTAAGGTAAGAGAGACTCCTTTCAGAACATCTGATCTGTCCAGTGGGCAGTACGCGGACGGTGAGTGTGCCTCAGAGTCAGGCCCCTTCTCCTCAAATCCACGTGCCGGTCCTGGTGCTGGGGATGGCTTCCCATCAGCTCAGAGCCCTTGGTAACCTCAACTGGGGCGATAACATGACCTACCTTGCTGTGGTTTCCACAGTAAAGGTGGTCATCTGTCCCCTGAGCGCTCAGTACGGGGGTATTGGTGTGGTGGTGTTACAGTTAACCCCAGAAACTAGAGGTCAGATTTCTTCACTGTTATTTGAGATCGGCTGTGGCTCCTCACTCTCTAACACACAGCAGAACTTCAGCCAAATGCTCAGTTCTTTATGATCAGAAATTGAAATTCTGTTCCAAATCCCTGGCTGTACTGGGACGAGCAAGCCAGGACTACTGGGGAGGACAGAGAAAGGCCTCCTCGGCCCCTCCGCCCCAGGCCAGTATGCAGCTCCTCTTCCGTCCTCCTGTCCTCCAGGGCCCGCGTGAACTGGACTGTCCCCCTCCTTCTGTTCAATATTCGAAGTTAATTACCATATGACTATGTTTAGTTAATAGCCATTCTATTTGGCATCCAAGCTATATATTACCTGGAACCAATTCAGTGACTTAGATTAATAATTTATATCAGTATTTTGGAAGCTGGCTGGCATAATTGCTTAATGTGTATTATTCTGGCTGAAATAGCAAGTCAGATCTCCAGTGAGGTACCTAAAGCATGATCAAGGAAAAGAACTTCCAAACTGTGAGCGATGTAAAAATCTACCCCTAGACCCCAGACAGCCAGAGCACCATGAAACGGGGCAGCTATTCCCTCCTGAAAATCTAAATGCTAAGCAAAAAAGCATGTTTTCACCCACTTTAACTTGAGACATTGGGAATCACTGCAATAAACACTTGCCAGAGGCATTAGCTTCCCCCAAACAATAATGTCCCATAAGAGCTCTAATCATTCATCACAAGAAACAAGAGCTACACACAGTCCCCAGTATCAGTGGGGAAACCCTCCTGGCAGACCATGGCCGTGTAGCAGGCTTCCTAGATTTTCCCAGTCCATGAAAGGTAGCCTTTGGTCCTCATAGAACCAACCACTCTCTTTTTGAAAACAGTATTTCCTTTTGGCCTTCAGGCTGCAGCATTGTCTAGCAACCTTCCACACTACAGAAACCCAGAGCCCTGACTTCTGCTTCGGCTCTGACACAAAGCTGCCAAACATGAATACTATTCAAAAAAAAAAAAAAAAAAAAAGTCAGTAAGGCTGAGGGAAAATAATGCAGGATATTAAGCTTCAAAGCCAAACCTTCTGTTGGGATAGATGTGGAGAAAGAAAAAGGGTGAGTTTCCAAATTATTTTTTCATCGAAGCGCACATTCATTTTCCCTTTAAAACAAACAAATAAATAAAATGCTTAAGGAACAGCAGTGTCTTTATCATATGAAGTCTTCAGCATTTGTTTTAATTTCCTGAATGAATAGGAACAACGTTAGGAATGGCTTTAACAGAAACTAAATTTCATTTGCTGAGCTCCCCCTGCTGATTTAGAGCAGCAAGAATTAGTCATTTTACAGGAAAACATTACCATAAAACTCACTCTTCCTTTCTTAGAAAACTAAAATTCCTGGATTCTTTAAGAAATTTCAACCAAGTAGTTAAACACATGTCCTAAAAATAGCTAACTGGAACAGCCATAAAGCAGCATTTACAGGGCCTGAATTAACACATCACAGTTCAGCGCTGAGGTTACAACACCTCAGTCAGGCTGCACGACCTTTCTGCTCGGAATCTGAGCGAACGGGGTAAGTCAATCTCGATCCTTCAGTAAATCTTCTGGAAGACAGGCGTAGCGAGAGCTGTCACTGAGATGTGACAGGTAAAATCAAGGCTCTAAGGAGAACTAAGCCACAGTCTGGCTTATAGGCGGGTTACTTGCGGAAGGGACTCTTGGAAGACAGCGGCTACGTCCTGGTCACGCTGGCACGCTCGGCCTCCTGGCAGGAGCCCTCCGCAGGCCGCGGGCCCCGGCAGTGCTGGGTGAAGGGCTCTGAGCACGAGTGCACTTGTCCATGCCTTTACGCGTCTGCACTAGTGTTTAATTTAGCACCAAAGTCCCAAACGGAAATATCTGTTGTTCTCTTCCTCCCACCCAGACACACGGAAACATAAAAGGAAAATCAGCTCGGTCCTGTTCTGTCCTAAAACATAGAGCTAAGTTAAGTAGGACTGTGCTAGGCCTAGTTAAAAAAAGAGGGGGAAGGAGTGTCCTGTAAGAAAAGGGACATATTGATCAAGAAGAACATACAGACGACATAAAGACCACTGCCTTGTTCCACTGGCAACGCATCGAGACGACTAGAACCTGTTACTGCACAGAGGTAAGTCCCAGCAAAGCTGTACTGAGAAAAGAGACAATGACTGGACGTTAATTATCAGACAGAAGATGGTGGTCATAGACCCAGAATTCCTCTACACACTCGAGTAGGAACGCAAGACCTGGAGATGCAAGGTCTGTAAGTCAGTGTATTTACCAACCAACTCCACCCAAACAAGGTCAGGCAGCTTGTGTCCTACGAATTCTAGGCCTTTGAAATACATGCCACTCAAACACAAGGAACTCCTTCTGCTTTGTGAATGGGCACTTTCCCTCTCACTGGAGCACAAATCATTTTACGTATGTAGTGACACGATATTTCACCATAATCCATGTGTGGCACAGGTAACTGGGCAATCTCCAAACAGCCGCCCTCCCACTGCCTCCCCTGCCCAGCCCTCACACACACGTTCCCCCTGCAAGGCCCTCCCCGTCCGCGGAGCCTTCCCAGGTCCTCTAGGCGCATGGGTTTCTCTTGCTGGATCCCCTCCTGTGACTGGGGCCTGGACACACAGTGCAGCCTCTGACTGCCCCCTAATTAGTGTGTGTTTGCTACTTGATCTTCTTTCTCCAGCCAGATTGAAAGCAGGCACTGTGGTTGATTCTAATTTTGTATCATCTCAACGACTAAGACCAGACCTGTGGCGAGCCCATCTTTCCCTCCCAGGTATGCCGTCACATCAGTGAGTCACCCAGCTGCTTCTAGGCAAAGTGCTCATGTTGATCGCCTCTCCCAGAACTCTCCGCAGGCCTGGGGCACAGAAGAGTCGATTAGACATTAGCTAGTCATTCTCACATAAATGACAAATCCCCACATACGTGTGACTGGACTCATACAAACATAAGTCACATCTCCCAGCGTGGACGCGTTACATACAGGAGTCACAGACAGCCTCTGTACACTGGCCCGTAGGCTGACTCTTCCCTGCAGACTAAAACCTGTTAGCTCAAAAGCCCACTGGCAGCAAGCCCGAACTTTATAATTATAAAAACAGCCCAAATGATTTTTTTCCACAGTTAAAAAATAAAAAAACAGGCCAAACAAGCAGATCTGTAGTAAGTTAGAGCCCCCCTGCTTTGCATACCCCACAGAAGCCTCACCCAACAGCTGTTTCCTACTGAGAAGAAGAGAGCTGTGGTTATAAGGACCCCTGTGGCCGCTGCCCTTTGGAGCTCGGTGACACAGACTCCCACCCCTAGACACGTAAACCCCCTGCTCTCAGCTTCCTCTCCCTGGGAGCTCCTCTGCACCCCCCTCCTCCCCTCTGGACAGACTCCTGCTACGAGGACGCCCCCGCAGGCCCACCTGTCGGGGCCTCACGCAGTACACCCGTGCGCTCCTGCTGCTGACGCCTTGTCGCGTGTTTTCCCTTGACTGGCCCCCAAATACCTCAGACCTCTGTAGTACTGCACGATATTCAATATTCATTTCAAGAGATGTTAATAGATTTCACCTGCAAATGTGGCCCGAGGGTAAATTTAGTTTGGAGATGCTGTTAGACAGATTTCTTTACCCCAGGACATCTCAGAGCCTTAACCATATTAACATGCATTGCATTAAATCTCCAAGAGAGGAATGAAAAACTCAGTTTCATAAGCTTATGTCACCATGGAACTGTTTACAGAAAGCATCTTGTGAAAGCAGAGGCCTGGCCAGGTACTGAGCGCCCCTCTCAGTGTCCTGCCTGGGGCTGTCTCCCCCTCCAGCTGGAGAAGCGTTGCGCAGTCAAATGGCTTTGGCCCTGAACCCACCCCTCACTCGAGGGCCCCAGAGAAAGCTCAAGCCATGTAGTGATCACAGGCCAGCTTGACAAATGGGGACGTCTTTTCTAAAGCGTTCTGGCTTGTCTTTGCCAGTAATTCACAAGTACAGAGTTTGTAATTTTGCTAAATTTTGCAGGTTTCATAGGTTTTGCATCTTCTTAAACGGTCATTTTTTTGTCTCTGAGATCTTTCAATGCTTCTAACTAGAAACCCCAGAAAGCCTCCCCATGGTTCCCTCCCATTCTCACCGGCATTTAGCGCAACACAGGGCATATGTGAGGTGCTCAGGAAGTCCTTCTTGCCTAACTGACTGGAACATATTTATCCGCTCCTAAACTGTACAAGTGCCAGTTTTCATTATATGAGTCATGTGCTAAGAAATGCTACAGTAAACATTTCAGCAAATTTAAATTTTTCTCATTTACTTTCTTTATACAATCGAAGATACAATAATAAAAACCACAGATAAGATTAAGAAACATTTTAAATGGAAAAATGATAAATTTGCTAGATTTTATTAGTGGTTTCCAAAGTTTTAAACCTTAATTTTTTTTAAATAACATATCATCACATGCCTGTAAAGGAATCAGTGACAGACACAGCATTTAAAGCTACAAAGCAGAGATGTACTGTGATTCAAACCATGTTATCTGACTCCACAAATAGTTACTGCTTCCATACAGAAATCTCAGAGCTCCTAAGAATTTAACTGCTGTCTATTTTTGAAAGCAAAGATAAAGCCCATGATAGTGCTTAAGAGCTCAGTCCCCAGAGTCCGACGTACAATGAGACCATTTTTAAGTGAACTCAGTTTAAATTATTTTAAATATTTCAAATTATTTAACTTTATTGAGCCTCAGTTTTCTTATCCATAAAATGAGGATATCAGTGGTACCGAAATCAAAGAGCAGCTGTTAGGCGACAGAAACATGACCGTATTCGCGGGCAGCCGGCACGCGGTAAGCACGCAGCACACACTCAGTACTGCCGGGGTGGTTGTTATTGTTACTACTGAAGGCAGGATTCCGAAGTGCTCCCACAGCGTGATTCAGTTTCATTTAGGCAAGATGCGTACAAACGTGCATAAATACTTAGACGTAGATGTGTAGATAGGCACTTACATATTGGGGGTGTGTGTAGGGAGAGAGAATTCCTGAGCGAGATTCACAGAAGGTCTGAAGGAGATGAACCACCCCGTGGCCGCCTGCTGATCGGTGGGTGACAACTCACTTCCGTTCTTACACTTCCCTCCAGTCTGCAGACCCCCCATGAACACGCCTGCCTCTGCAAGTGTTAACTACAGAGGCGCGGTTTTTAAAAAGCTCTCGAGGATGTGCCATATCTGTCGGAAGTGTAATATCTACAGAAATTTTGCTCACGTGATTCACAACCGTTAGGAAAATGCGTTCTCTCTGTCATTGCTCTAAGAACCCAGCTTATTTCTTTTCATAACAGAGTAACCATGAGGCACGAGAGAAAAGGCATTACCCTCTGCAGGCTCCACTCGGTCCCATCGTGTCCTATCCTTATCTTGTATATCTTTCCAACGTGTCTTACTTCAACCTGAAGGAAATACAAAGAAAAAAATTAGAAGAATGTTTTAAATTAAGCACGTTAAAAAAAATTCTTTCTCTTCTTACTAAATGCATTTTTTTTTTTTTGTTCCTAGTAGTTGAATAGCCCTCAGAGACCCTTTCAGAGTCCAGAGATTAAGCTCTCTCAAGAAGTTATGGGTGGACACCACAGACACAGAAAATGAGACAGAAATATCATGAGTCTTGACCAAAAAAAAAAAATGCCGAAGGAGTCAGATGAAAGAATGAAATAAAGAGCACACATATGCTCAGTCCTCTGACTACCACACATTTCTCCCTGGAAGCCAGCAACTTCTGAGCTCAGTTCCAACGACAGAAAGATGGGCTCTTATTTTAACAAGAAAAAAGCAACTTTCACCAAAGCTAAATATAACTATTTTTACAAGCTTAAGAAAAAGTATCAGTGACTCTAGAACTTCCTTCTACTCTGAAAGTCCTCGCTGTTAGACTCACAGGCTAAGACATACATGATTAAAGCTCGAGGAAGACAGACGAACTTGCGCACAGAGCATGCACGCCTGCTTCGTGTCTGATGTGGTCCAGGAGTACCTGCTTTCCAGGTGGCATCATGGAGAACTGGCTTTGGAATCACTTTGGGCTCAGCTGATATCCTGAATGTTGTAGAACTATGTTGTTTTACATCTCAGGTCCTCAATTTCTTTATGTGTTGAATGGACATAATGTCTACTGCATATAATTTTCAGTTCAACTGGATCAACGTTCATTTAATGCAATAATATAGGAATTGTGCCAGGCACACGGGTATACAAAGATGAAAGAGATGGCACAGTTCCCAACTGAGAGAAATGTGTAGCCCAGTGAGGGAGACAGATGTACAAGCAGTGAATTTCAGCATAATAAGGTACATCCAGGACATTGAGCTGTGAGGATTCAGAAGGGCAATATGCACCTTATCATTTTATAACTTAAATGACAGCCACTATCATTGCTCCCACTCCAGCTGTTCACCCACCTCCACAGACTAGAGATGTGACCAGGTAAGCGCTTGCGTGTCATGTCTGGCTTGGATCGTTGTCTACCTGTGCACCAGACACTGACAGAGCTGGGACGGCCAGGTGACCCAGAAGCCATCAGAACTCCTCTTCCTTACCACTCCCCATACTTAGAAATTCTCTTTTCAAGAGCCCACCACCACGGCCACCATCACTCTCCCCGTGGACCGTGGGGCTAGGCAGCCCTGGGAACACTGCACCGCCAGAGCAAGGACTATGCTGGCACGGACTGGGAGGAAGGAAAAGAGAGCTGTTACCCTCCCACAGACAACCTCCTCCCACTTTCTTACTCCCAGAGCAGGTCTCAGTGGTGGAGCTCAGAAGCTGCTTCCCACCAGAGGAAGTAAGACATTTTCACAGTCTTAGCCTGGTTTCTCTCTGAAAGGGAAGCCAAATTTTAGATATCTTTTCATTGTCCCAGATATCCATCTGCAAAAGTCTAAGCTTTCTCTTTTTACATATTCTAAGTGGAAAAAAAAAAAGAGATAACTGAACAGTCAGGTTACTAAGCACATGTGACTTCACACCTGTCACTTCTGGAGAATGGAACTGCCACGCTGGTGACCTTGGCTGTGTGCCAGCCGGGGTGGGGGTAGGGGGTGGCGAGTGCTTGACATGCATGGTCTCTTCCATTCTGCACAGCAACCCTGTGAAGAGTAAGGCTCTTTAAAGAGTCTGCTTCAAAGACAAAGAAGATTAAAGGGGTTAAGTAATTTGTCTGAAGATACATAGCTGGATACACAGTAAACTTCAAAAGTAAAATTCAAACCCAAGCCTGTCTGATCAGAAGTCCCACACTGTCCTCAAAAACAGCTATACGCTCACTTAAGGATTAGAAGGAAGGAAGTAAGGAAGGATGAAAGACTAATTCAGAAGTGGCAGATGATGCTGGTGAAAAAGAACAAGGGACTCAACGGCCACAGAAGAAAGGGCAAATAGGAACGAGCTGGCTAGTCCTAACTTAGGTGCTTAGACTATCAGAGGCCCCGGTCCCATTGCTCCTTTAGCCCTAAACCAGTGCTTCTCAAACATTAGTGTATACTAATAATGAAATATCATGAAGAGTAAGTAAAAAATAATCCCATTTAAAATCCCATCAAAAAAGTAATAAAATACCTAGGAATCAACATAACCTAGGAGGTGAAAGAACCTATACTCTGAAGGTTATAAAATACTGATAAAGGAAATTGAAGATAATTCAAAGAAATGGAAAGATATCCATGATCTTAGATTAGAATTAGTATTATTAAAATGGACACACTACCCAAAGCAATCTACAGATTTAATACAATCTTTATCAAAATAACCAAGACATTTTTCACAGAACTATAACAAATAATCCTAAAATCTATATAGAACCACAAAAGACCCCAATTGCCAAAGCAATCCTGAGAAAAAAGAACAAGGCTGGACATATAACCCTCCCAGACTTCAAACTATACTACAAACCTACAGTAATCAAAACAGTGTGGTACTGGCACAAAAACAGACTGTAAATCAATGGAACAGACTAGAGAACCCAAAAATAAACCTATACACCTACAGTCGATCTTCGACAAAGCAGCAAGAATATACAATGGAGGAAAGACAATCTCTTCAACAAGAGGTGCTGGGAAAACTGGACAGTCACATATAAAACAATGAGATTAGAACATTCCCTCACACCATATACAAAAATAAACTCAAAATGGTTTAAAGACCTAAATGTAAGACCTGATACCATAAAACTCCTAAAAGAAATCATAGGTGGAACACCCTTTGACATAAATTGTAGCAATATTTTCTTGGATTAGTATCCTAAGGCAAAAGAAATAAAAGCAAAAACAAACACATGGGATCTAATTAAACTTAGAAGCTTTTGCACAGCAAAGGAAACCATCAATGAAACAAAAAGACAACCTACGGAATGGGAGAAAATATCTGCAAATGATGCAACTGACAGGGGGCTAATTTCCAAAATATACAAACAGCTTATACAACTTAATATCAAAAAAACCAAACAAACAATCCAATCAAAAAATGGGCATAAGACCTGAATAGACATTTTTCCAAAGAAGACATACAGATGGCTAACAGGCACAAGAAAAGATGCTCAACATCACTAATTATTAGAGAAATGCAAATCAAAACCACAATGAGATATCACCTCACACCAGTCAGGATAACTATCTTGAAAAAGTCTACAAATAACAAATGTTGGAAAGGATGTGAAGGAAAAGGAACCTTCCTACACTGTTGGTGGGAATGTTAACTGGTGAAAATTCCTTAAAAAACTAAAAATAGAACTACCATATGATCCAGTAATTCCATTCCTGGGCATATATTCAGAAAAAAATGAAACACTAATTCAAAAAGATACATGCATCCCAATGTTCATAGCAGCACTATTTACAATAGCCAAGACATGGAAGCAACCCAGATGCCCATCAACTGATGACTGGATTAAGAAGATGCGGTGGATAGATAGATAGATAGATAGATAGATAGATAGATAGATAGATAGATAGATGATAGGTAGGTAGATAGATAGATAGATAGATAGATAGATAGATAGATAGATAGGCAGGCAGGCAGGCCGATAGACAGACACAATGGAATATTACTCAGCCATAAAAAGAACGAAATACTTCCATTTGCAGCAGTAAGGATGGACCTAGAGAATATTATGCTCAGTAAAATAATTCAGACAGAGAAAAATAAATATTATATGATATCACTTATACATGGAATCTAAAAATTAATACACATGAATGTACATGCAAAACAGAAACAGACTAACAGATATACAAAACAAACTTGTGGTTACCAAAGGAGAGAGGGAAGGGATGAGGGACAAATTACGAGTATGAGATCAACAGACACAAACTACTGTGTATAAAATAGACAGGCAACAGGATATATTGTACAGCACAGGGAATTACAGCCATTATCTCACAATAACCTGTAATGGGATATAATCTGCCAAAATACTGAGTCTCTTTGCTGTACACCTGAAACTAATACACTATTGTAAATTAGCTACACTTCAATAAAAATAAATAGATAAAAAGAAAGTAAAGGATGCCAAAAACTAGTTTTATAAATGAACTACTGGAGGACCTTGTTAAAATGCAGACTCTGATTCAGCAGACCTGGTCTGGGGCCTAACAGGTCTAACAGGCTCCCAGGCGATGGCCTGTGCTGCTGGCCTGGGGGCACAAGGCCCTGGACTCCCGGGGCTGGGGTTTTCGCACCCATCCCTGACCCCTGCAGCTGAGGTAGAGGCTCAGCACTCTGACCTCACAAGAAACCGGAACATACGCTGACGCCACCGCGCAGGAGAGAGAAGGAGGAGCCGCAGTGGCACCTGCTGCTCCTGGGAGCACCAGCCACCTCCTGGGCAGGACACGCCACACACGTGCCCAGACAGTCTCTGGCCTCACCAGCCATTAGGGTAAGTAGTATCATGACCCACCTCCCCCTCCATACTAGGAAGGAAAGCAAAGATTAGTGAGGATAAGCAATTTGCTCAAGGTCACAGAATTAATGTGTTAGATCTGGATGTGAACCTGGTCTCTGTAACTCCAAGACCTCTGTTCTTAACCAATTTACTACATTCTCTGTATGTCAACAGGATTTTTTAAATGTATATATATTTCCTCTTTTTGTCATCAGACTATGCTGGGTTTTAGAAAAAAACAGGTATCATTTCTACCATCCTTACACGTAAAAATAATCCTGGCCTGGAGAAAGCAGGGACACCTTCAAGGTCACACCGTGAACACACGGAAAGCCAGTCCAGCTCACCCGACTGCAGTCTAATGCCGCTGGGCTTCTCAACCCTGGCTGCACTTCGGAATCACCTGGGGAGTTCCTCAAAACCTCAGTGCCTGGGCTGCACCCTAGACAAAATAAACCAGAATCCCTGCAGGTGGACCGAGGAGGCGTCCACGGTGTTAGAAGCTCCCAGATGATTCCAATGTGCAAGCACGACTCAGAAGCTACCCCATCGGCTCCAAGATGGGACCCTGGGCGACCCTGCCCAGAAGAACCCCGATGGGACTTACCAGCACATGACACAGCCACACTGCAGGGCTCAGTGTGGGTGATCAGAGACTTGGTCAGGGTGGGGGCCCAGGGATCTACCCACAACATATGCATGTTGAGTTCCGAATGATCGTCTTCAAATAGTCTTCTGGGATGGACGTGCTGCCTAAGGTAGGCCTGCCTGTGCACTGGGCCGAGGGGCTCCTCCGTGACTTCATGTCTGCTTCTCTTCACTAAAAATGTGATGACTGCAAGAGCCGAGTGCCGGGCTCAGGCCTGAAGGCCCAGCAACCACGCGGGCATTGGTGGTGGCCAGGCACCGCAGCCTCACACGGCCTTGGCTTCCTGCTGACTTGAGCTGGCCTCAGTCACTCTCTACTCTCGGCCCGGCCTTAGGACACGAAAGGACCATTCCCCAGGGAGAACGTCTGCGCTCCTTAACCATGAGCCAGGGGCCATCCAGCCCTACCACTCCCCCGGCAGGGGGTGACGCGTGACGTGGAATGGGATGGCCCTAACTGAAATGTACCCACAGCCCCAAGGAACTGGGGGAGGCGATCAGCGATACGCAAACCCACGCAGCCCGGTGTCTTCTGATGCGAAGGAGAGAGCTATTCCAACGAGCACTGGCAGAACTTCAAAGCACGGCCTCTGAAGACGCCAGGAAAATGATGTCACACCCACAGAGCTCAGCTGAGCAACATCTAAAAGTAAATGCCGGATTCACCAGAAGAATCTCTAAACGGCTTATGACCTGGTTGTAGTCTGACTTGAGGCTGACAGTCATGGGGCCAGTGTCAAACCAGCGGCCCAAGAGGAAATGTCTTTAAAGAAAGCAGTTTTCTTCTACAACTTTCCTGGCTTATATAAGATATGTAAGGGGGAAAATGCTTCCTTTGATGATTACAACAGGCATTAGCATCTTTACGGGGACTCTAGACCAGAGATTATTTTATATAGAACATACACACACACACACACACACACACACACAGCCACACCCTTCTGTGTTAAGGAAATTCCCTTGAAACGTTCAAAACCCTGTCTGACTGCCACTGCCGCTCACCCGGAAGGCGTCCTCCTGTCCTGGAAGGAAGAGCCGCTCCGGGCTGTCCTCGCTGAGACTGACTGGTCCAGCGACTCCCTCGTCCCCGTACACCCAGAGTGTGACCCGGGCCCGAGTCCCGGTGCTTCCCGTCAGCACTGACACCTCCCATTCATCTTCCGACGGGCGAGTCTCACGGCTTTGGGAAGGTCTGGCTCCTCCTGTGGGGGTAAAGGCATCAGGAGCACATCAGATGCGACATCAGGCAACAGAATTCTTTGCCACACGGAGCCCGGGGACGTCCAGACCCAGGGAGGCGCCGACTCCAGGGAGTTGATCCGGGCCTGTCTCCTCACGGCAAGGTTCTGGTCAACGGAAACTCAACCACTGACGTACACTGAGTTAGAACAGTAAGCACCTGACACGCCTTGCAGACTGACTCGTCCTCCACACGGCGACAGGGATGCGTGCGGGAATTTGCAGTCCTGCGTCCACAGGTTTTTCATAAAGCTGCCTGCCTGGCTTACAGATTTTTAGAAAGAGCTACTGCAATAATAACAAAAGAAAAATGGAATGAAAACACATTTTCAAATGAGACATAAAAATGGCAAATTGGAGAGAGAGAAAAATTTTCTGAAATATTTCTGGAAAAAAAAAAATACTGGACCCAAGAGGGCAGGGAAAGGATTTGGAACTAAAGGAAGAATTGGCACAAATGCAAACGGTTTCTGAGGCCCTGGGGGCAGGCTGGCCCGGGAGGGCGGGCGCCACCCAGCGGCAGGGCTTCCCAGGCAGCCCCGACCCCCCTCGTTTGTGAGGGACGCTTGTGGCGAGAGGCCCCACTTAACACCGCTGCCTTCTTTGCGCTCTCGCTGCCTCATCGAAGGAGGCCCTGCGGCGTCCGGGCCGACAGCGTCCCCAGGCCCCCCTGCACTGGTCGTCTGGGTTTCTCCAGCAACCTTGCCTTAGTCCTTCACTGGCGCTTCCAGGTAGAAGCACTACAGGCTTAGGAAATGAGGCAAATTTCCTCACACCAAACGGGCAACGGGAAGCCTGGAGTCTTCCCACCTGCAGTTCCGCGGCTTGAAACTGCAGGCAGCCCCAGGCAGCTCCTGGGGTCCCACCAGCACGGTGTGCACGGTGACAACAACAGACCTGGCCAAGAACCAGCTCCTCCTGCTACAAGGAAGAAACTAAAGTAAAAATGACCAGCGCACACAACTGTCAGTGCTAGGAAAGAACTGGCGTTCATTTTTTAAAATTGATTCTTCTTAACTGTCCTGGGTCACTTCTGCCGTTACAACCGCAGGCACTTTTTTCCCTTCAGTTACAGCAATCATCAGCACGCATTAAGCTCCTACTATGCAGCAGGCTCTGTGGTGAATGTGTCACACTCACTTCTCATCCCATGAAGTAAGTCAGACTATGATGTCCATCCCAGGAAAAGAAAAAGAGGCAGAGGCTAAACAACACGCCCAGATCACACAAGTGACAGACGGGACGTATGGCTCCGGAGCCCCGGCTCTGCGCCAAGCCGGGGGCGGGGGGGCCACTCGGAGCCCACCCAGACGCAGCCCCCGGCTCACTCCGTGCTGAGCTCTGTCCTCAGCGCTCAGCGTGCGTCATCCCGTCACCATGCTCACCCCCACACGAGTCCTAAGACACACTGTGCCTATTAAACAGGTGGACAAGCCAGACTCAGAGGTTAGGTGGTTTGCCCAGAGGTGGGCAGGCAGCAACACAGAAGCAAACATCAGACGCAGGCAGGCGGCTGTGGATGAACCAGCAAAGGCAGCTGGCCTGGAAAAGGCCGCAAAGGTCGATCCAACAAAGTTTTATGTCACAATCTAACCTTCAAAACCCAAATGCTGCGAGTGGCCACGTGACTGCTCTTCTCGCCAGTCTAGACAAGGGCCACCAGGAACCCCGCACACACGCTCGGAATTTCTCCAGACCCGGGACAGCAGTGCAGTCAGACCTCCAGGGATGGAAGCCCACGGCAGGCACATCGGGGCCCCAGAGAGCGCCTGGCGACCTGGGTCAGCGGGATGCACGTCAGGTCGCATCTGTCACTCGCTATCCTGGGCGTCACCAAAAACATTTATTTTTATTCAAGAAAAATGTATGTAGTTCCTATTTTGCTGGGCACTGTGTTAGGTTCATTTCCCTCTGAGTATTAGAGTCAGCGACTGAAAGTTGGAAAGATAAATCATGAGAGTCTGACCCGGGAGGAGCACACTGTCTCTTAGGAAAGGCAGGCGTCTAGATACTTGATTTCAAACAAGCAGACGCACACACAGAAAACAACATAAATACTAACACCATGAGGCTCAGACGTAGCAGAGAGAGGGGACTGAAGAACTGTGGAGAGGTGGCCGGAAGGGCTTCACAGAGGGAACCGCGCACTGCAGGCGTAAGGATGAGTCAGATTCTGCAGGAAGGGAAGGGAAGGGCATTCCAGGCACAGGGAACAGCACTCCTGCACGCACCAAGGCTTGGAGCAGCAGGCACACTGGAAGAACCGCACACGATGCCGTGCACTGGCCGTGACGTTAGAGAGATGCTACGTGGGAAAAGGAGAGGCGGAGGTCCTGGAAGGCACCAGGTTGCGCGCTGCAGCTGAAGTCCGTGGTGGTAAGATCGGAGGATTAGGAAGATCAGTCTGAAACAGGGTGAGCTGCCTGGAGCAGGGAGAGACCGAGGCAGCAAGGCCAGCGAACAAACGATGAACAACGAACAGTAAACAGACAAACGAACCCTGGAATGGGGTCGGGAGCCTAGTGGTTACTTGGTCTCAGCCTTCGGGATGCGCACACATAAGCACGTACGTGTGCATGTGTGTAGCTGGTCTGCTGGATTTACCCTTGAGAACAAGCTGACAGTCTCTAAAGCTTCTTCTTCCGGCTCTAACATTTTCACGAACATAAAACATTTGCACAAACATAATACATCGTCAGAGTGCACTCGTGTTACAAAAATTGATGACATAATATGGTATAATCTATAATATAGAACAATGTTAAAGTTTGCGCTGTTATCAATTAAATATGAATTCAATCTAATGCCTTGATCTTTTGGAAATGCACCAAAGTCCATTAGTCTCAGATCATAAATTTATCCATTTGAGAAGCGCACAAGCACTTGCTTTTGTCGATTAGAGATTTAAAATATTCCAAGCTGAAAGAACATTTGATAGAGACCTTGTATTAATTGACAGACTCCTTCAAGGTGTCCCCCTGAATAAAATCTATACCCTACAAACATCAAACTTGCTAAGAGACTAGATCTCATTTATTCCCCTCGCAGAGAGGAAGTAAATCCACGACGTGGTGGAGGTGTTAGCTAAGGCTGTGATGCAATTACACTGCAACACATAAACACATCCAATCAGCATGCTGTGCACTTTAAACTCAAAAAAAAAATGTAACAATGGTAAAATTTTTTAATGTTTTTGCCAGAGGAAATTTTCATAAAATATGTAGATTTTCTCTTCAGCATTTTGCTACTCATAAAAAAATTCCTAGAAATTTCAGCTAGCACGCTATTTTCAACCAAGGAAAATTTTACTTCAGAAAAAACTTAGGTGCTAATTATGTCCTGACACAAGATTAAACTCCCTCTGTGAACAAACTTAACTCACTACACGCTTCTCAGGCAGTGTGATGGGTCACACTGCTCCACAGATGTATCAGCGGGGCCTGGTCCACGGCAACAAAAATCAAAAGGCCAAGTTCTGCTCCCTGGTTGGCAGGATCACAGGCTCCTCAGCAAGAGAACCTATGTTCTGTTACTAACTGAAAGGAAGAGCGCACACCCAACCACTGATGTTCAAAAGCACTTTTTTCAGAGACAACATTGTATCTGTCTCTCTCAGGGTGGGTTTAAAAACAATGGTTCAGAGACACTGATCACTATTTCATTTTGCCCAAAGATGATTCTGACGCCCAGAATTTGTCAGATACCATCCATTTCACTTCTCTGTCAGACAGAAGGTAGTATGTTTAAGAGCAAGAAAAATAATCAAACAGACTAAGAGGTAGAAACTAAAAATTCCGACCGGGGAGGTGCAGAGTGCTTTATTCATGCCTCAGTTTCTACAGCAGGGAAACGAAGACTATTTTTGTTGTAGCTTAGACTTTGGTGAGAATTTGCTGTTATTCATAAAACATATACATACAATATATTTTGTTGGTAATGGTCCAATGCAATAATTTAATGCTACCTTCCTTTCAAGTATTGTTCTGGAGTAAACACTGACTTCAAGAGAAAGAACCAAAAGAACTAAACACATTTTAAAATATACATATTCTTTGCAATATAAACCCAAGCATAAAAAAGCCAGATAACATCTTAAAAGCAAGTTTATGTGACATAATGCAATCTACATTATAAAAATAATTCGGCGTTCTAGGCAGCCACTAAAAAAGCCACGCAGACAAAGCAACCGAAAGAAGTAGTAACACGTGTTCCCGACCTGCTGTGGAAGAAGGTGCGACACCTCCGGCCTCAGGCTCTGCGGGCATCTCCTGCTGGTTTTTTGACTCAACAATCCTTTCCTCCTCTTGGCTGGGTGGTGCAGACATACCCGATGGGTTTTCTCTGCCAACTGAAATTAAGAATTTTTAAAAGATGCTATCCTCTCAAAATCACTTGATTCTTCTCAGAAAACTCACCATATGTTCAGCTATGCAAGTTTAAGTTTTGCTATTGTTTCCACTTCAATGCCTCATCAAATCTTTTTACTCTGCGTTACACAGTTCACCAGATTTTTTTTTACTCTTAGCAGCACGTTGCACATGAATGGTATTCCTATTAAATCCATTCACTGCTTTGTGAATCCAAGCAATAATTTAACGCCACAGTATGAATCAAATGACTCATTCAGGATGTTTTTCTTATAGATTCTAAATGGGAATTCCTTTGCTAATCTGGTACATTGCTTTCATCAAAGGGAAAACTAACTAAAATGTCATTCAAACAAGACTTCATGTGACTTTACTGAAATTTGAGAATCCAATAAGCATATATATACATGCAAGTGAAGAAAACATTTGCTATTTTTCTGCCTTTTATTTGGAAGCAAGTTGTTTTGGTGTCTTGTTCAGAAATAAGTATCCTCAACCTAGCTGAACAACGACTCCGGTTTTACAGCGTACGCCCACGAATGCTATTTGCACTCAGGATTTAGAAGTTCAAGTTGCCTGTGTTTCGTTTGCAAGGACCAGGCACAGTACAGCCATTTTTAAATGGAAGTAGTGATAAAGGTAAGGACAAAACAGCACTTCCATTGGCGCACACCCGTTCAGCAAACACGAGCCTTTGGACAGCAGCATCCCTTGGTCTTTCCTTTGTTGAGGTGTCTAAGGATTAATCTGAGTCAAAATAAATGCCTTAGAGGAGTTGTAGCAACCGATTCTGCAGGAGCACCTCCCCGTGCAGCCCGAGGCGGGGACAACGCAAACCTGATGGGGAAGCCGAAGGGCTCGTGGTGGACACGTGCGTTTCTCTAGCTTGTGGCTTTTTTTTTTTTTAACATTTTTTATTGATTTATAATCATTTTACAATGTTGGATCAAATTCCAGTGTAGAGCACAATTTTTCAATTATACATGAACATATATGTATTCATTGTCACATTCCTTTCTCTGTGAGCTACCATAAGATCTTGTGTATATTTCCCTGTGCTGTACAGTATAATCTTGCTTATCCATTCTACAGTTTTGAAATCCCAGTCTATCTCTCCCCACCCCCCAGCCCCTTGGCAACCACAAGTCTGTATTTTATATCTATGAGTCTATTTCTGTCCTGTATTTATGTTTCGTTTTTTTTGTTTTTTTTAGATTCCACATATGAGCGATCTCATATGGTATTTTTCTTTCTCTTTCTGGCTTACTTCACTTAGAATGACATTCTCCAGGAGCATCCATGTTGCTGCAAATGTCGTTATGTTGTCGGGTTTTATGGCTGAGTAGTATTCCACTGGTATAAATATACCACATCTTCTTTATCCAGTCACCTTCTAACTTGTGGCTCTTGTCTTGTGAAAATGTGGAAGTGTTACTGGAAACTGTGTTTTGAAGGAATGTTAGTGCTTCCACACCCTTTCTTAGATTCCAAGGATTCACGGTGCTCCAACAAAATATCCATGGCAGTGTCTCCAGCACTCTTGCTCTTATTAAAACAGGAAATTGCCTCAGTGTATTTAGGAATGACATCTTTAGGGTAAACTTCTCTAGGAACAATCTACTGTACAAATGTTGACATTTATGATACTGGAGGTGACATTCCCTGGATCAGTGACTTCTTGGTCAATCTGGGTGTCTGCAATAGCAGGGAAAGTCTACTCTGCCAACTTTCAGTATCAAGTTTTTTCCCCAGATTCTGAGAATTCTAACAGATAACATACAGAACATACTTCTTTAAGTCAGCCCAAACCTTGACAATGTTAGTCAAGGCCGTGAAGTTCAGCTGACTTGTTCTAGTCCAAGGATTCTTTCTTGAAGGCCATGTCAACAGGTATCTCCATATATAATATTTACACCACTTCCTATAAATGGGCTCTCTGCCTGTAATTCTATTAAGTGCTTCTTCCTACTGGATTTATGAGAGAGAATCTTACCCCTCACTTGGCCATGACTCTATCCAGCTTCTTAAACGTTCATACAATGACAAGATAAATAATGAGATATACATAATGCACTGGGCTAAAACACCACATTAATGCAAAGTGGTGCTATAGTCATTCTTACAGATTGAAAATAATCACTGAGAAGGTATGAGGCTGAGAATTTTGTTTTCTTTTAATTCCAAAGTCTAGAATCCTTTGGTATAAGCCTTTGAAGAGAAGCAGTCTCTATAGAGGTAAGATCTACAGCTTTATAGTCTGTTTGAAAATCCTCCCGTTGATTGTAAGTGAAAAGAGACACCTGCAATGGATGTCTAGCCTTCACTGGAACTCCCATAAATGTTAATCCAACGGACAGACAGAACTCCACGGTTATCCTCACGGGCTAATCCAAACAGGAAGAGCTTGGTGATCACAGGCACGTGTACCTGGTCGTCAGGACAGCTGGTGATATCCAAGCACGATACCCTATGGTCCAAGGTCAGGGCAGCAGAAGCTCTCAGCACAGTCAAGACCAACGAGAACCTTGGGCAGCTCCCCACAGGACTGAACGCTAGTGCCCAAACCGCACGTCTCTTTGCTGAGACCGCTGGAATTACGGTGGCACAGTCAGCTTTAAGAAGTCTGTCGCTACCTAAGTTGAGCAAACAATTCCACTCTCGGTCATTTCTGCTAAGAAAAAAACTTCAGACTACTACAAAAATATGTGTATATGTAAATGATCCTCCCAACAGTCTCTGTAATAATCCAAAAAAATTAAACAATAAAATATCCAACATCAGGGGTTGGTTAAATAATGTGTCATAAACTCATCAGTGTAACTCATCTGAAAATACGGCATAAATCTATGTGTATGATGAAAATCATTTTTAAAGTAAAAAGCAGATGAAATTGTTTTACATATACAAGACGGCAGCTCAATTTTATGTCGAAAAATATACTTCGAAAATATCTACAGAAAAGGGTAGACAAATACACGCAGTGCACACCTTCGCAGAAGAAAATCATGACAGGCTGCCCCTCAGAATGTCAGCAGGTTTCATCTCTGGGCAGATTTCTACCTGAGCAAATTTTCAAAACTTTCCACAATTACATGTATTATTTGTATAATAAAAATAGTAAAGGGAAAAGTAAACTATATAAACAGATTATAGATGTTTACCAACCAATTTAATCACACAGGCTGAGAAGAATCAGGCCTAGCCCTACTGGCCATAAGCTTTTAAAGTTGATTCACAGTCACTGGGGATGTTAAACTATTTTTTTCAAAAACATTATCAAATAATAAGAGTGCAGTTTCAAGACAATAAACATTGTGTACCTACTTTTCAAAGTGACATAAAATGGTAGAACCCAGGCTCTGGCGTGTCCGGCAGAAAACAACTGCCCACAAGCGTCAGCTCTTATCACTGAATCGAGAACTCTCCTAGACATTTACTCGTCTGAACCGCAGCTCTGCTGGGAAGACGAGGAGGACACTGCTGCTGTCTGGTTCCCCGGACACAGAAGCCACAGCTCTCCTGGGTCAGCTGGCGTCACCAAGCCCAGAGCGCTGGGTACGGGGAACAAAGCTCAAAGCACCCATGCTCTAGGGAAAGGCTTAAACCGCAGAGCCTGTAAAAAGGAAGGCTTTATTCCTATGGTTCTATTGGCACTAACCCCCTAAACTGGCAAACATGCCTTTTATTATCTCTCTCTCATTTGTCACCACAAATTATCGTTCCTCCTACCCAACTCCCTTTCTAAATCACTGCTCGCTCTCCTTTCTCATCCATCCTCCACTTCCTGTGCTCCTCCGGCGTGGGGGCGGCCCTGCCGGCCACTCGCACTCACTGCTCTTCCTTCTGCTCCAGCCTGGGTCGTTCTGCTCTCCCTCACGTCGCCTATTTCCCTTCAGAGCTCCAGGGACAGATGGCATGCCCATTTTGTTGAGTAGGAGTGCCACTCTGTGCCAGCCTGTGGGAAATGAAGGGTGGAGGGAGTAGAGGAGGGACAGCAGCAAGTTAAGGTGTACCAGCCTAACAATTTTAATTTTAAATACGGCAACTGAAGGCTGAAAAGGAGCTGATGCAGACAGCGCAGAGGACAGGGCCAGCCACACCGCCATGTTAAATCACGCTCATTATGTTCTTATTTTAGACGATCTTTTATAGGACACCACACAGATACAATACAGATACAGATATAATTACCCTGAAGATCTACATTATATTTACATAGGACCCATCTGATAAGATATATATAAAAACTTACAGACTTCTATACGTATCTCCATACAAAGCACAGGTAGACCTTGTTAAGAAAAGAGAACTAAAATCAGATTCCCACTAACTAAGAAAATCATCCAGATTGTGATTAAGCCAAAATCCATGGGACTGAGTCAGAGAAAAATTAGACAGCAAACTAAATTTTGAGATAATTTAAGAACACAATAGAGTTACCTAGTTAACCACTGTTCAAGCAAATATATTCTAAGCTTAAATTGTTTAAATAAAGTCCTCAGATCCTTACTTCAATTTGCTAGAGAACCAGAACTTAAACATGAGAGAAACTAGTTTCAAAATACTCACAATTCTGTCCTATCCTTTGGACTTTTTTTCCCCAAATCCCATTTTTAATTTAAATCCCATTTGTGTTGATTGTTTTTTCTATCTCCTTTGACACTGTGAACATTAAAAATTAATAGCAATGAAACTGAGTATGTTTCTAACAGCCCCATGACCTCTCAGTGTGCATGGAAATGCCCCTAAATGACAAAACACAAGTGCACACGTGTGCACACACACATACACACACACACACACAAATGCACCATAGAGGAGCTTACAGTAGCAAAGATTCTAGCCCTAACATTAAATACCTGAGACTTTGAGGTCAGTGTTTTCATTATGAATTTTTTTCACTGCTTCTAGAATGACAACCAATAACAAGCCTAACGGCAGAAATCTGCTTAGTGAAACTTTGATGAGATTATCCAACCCTGCACACAAGTCACTACCAAGCAAACCAAAAGGAAGTACTTCAGGATAAACATACATTTGATGACGCGTGGGTAGAAGAAAACATCCCCATTCTTGGTATAAACAGCTGGTGCTGCCTGACCATCTGACTGAAGTCCAACGAACCGCCCCGGGCTCTTCACAGATTCCAGGCTGACACATGCATTTTCCAGGTTCTTCTTAATTTTAAAATGACAGTCAGTACCTCCTGTGCCCTACGATCAATACAATATTATTTCATAAATATGAGCAAACACTGAAGGACAGAATTTAAAACCAGTCATTTCACAAGAAGATGGCTTTGCTTCATTTTCAAGTCCTCCTGACAAACCTAGAAGCTTTCTGCATCACCTGCACTACGTGCTTCACCCTGTTCCTTAAGATCCAGAAACAGAGACCATGTGACCCTCTAAAATAGTGACAGAAAGAATAGGACAATTCTGCCAAGTCCATGTACATTTAAACATGAACCAGTTCTGGACAGTGAGTTCTGGGAGAATGAGTTAAAATTCCCAATAGCATCTGTATTTTCTTTGTAAAAGATGACTGCAGCCTGGCCTCCGCCCTCCAGGGCAAGTTTCTTGTAGGTGAGAACCAAGTCTGTTGTCTATCTGTCTCTCACAATATAAATAGGAACTAAGCAACTTCTACCTTCTGTTCTTGTTATGGATACAGTAAAACCCTGGCTTTGATTTGTTCATGGCCAAGTCAAGGACACAACTACATATACAAGTAAAAATATAATATGTAAGGCCAGCGGGACAGAGATGAACTCCTTAGGTCTGGGGAGAGAAAAGGCACTAAGCTCAGGAGAATCAGGAAGGGCTTCCTGGAGGAGGTGAGGCCGAGTTAAGTGTAGAATAGCAATTAAGCTAAGTAGAGGGAAGTGGAAGTGGGAGGTGGGGGATTTCAGGCAGGGGGGCAGCATGAAGGAAGGCTGCGAGGCAGCAGGCAGCATGGCGTGTGGGTGAACAGCTTCCTGAGGTTGCTGACCCAGCAGGGAGAAGAGGTGAGACGGAAAGGAGGACCAGCCTGTTTGCCACACAGGAGTCTGGGCTTGATCTCAGGCCGACTGCGGCCTATCCATAGGAGCCACTGAAGGATTTTAATCAGAGGAGTAATACGGACAGATCTCAAATCGTCTTCAGGAAATTTCTTAAATGCCCCCCTAATACCTCCAGGAAATAAAAAACTCACTATCTACCCAGTTATGTGCCTCTTTACAGGTTTCTAATAACAGTCAACAAAATCAGTTCTCTCCTCTTCTGCAAGTATGTAGCCTTGCAGTTCCCCTTTATTATTTTTCAAGTACGTGTAAAAGTAGAGTCATTCCAGCCCGAAGATGTCTGTTCAGACACAGTGAAAGTGAAAAATAAATGCCTGATTGTTACGCATCAATACTGAATCTTAAGAGCAAAAATGCGTGTACATTTTGACTAAAAAGACCCAGCACCGCAACTCAGATGGAGAGTTTTAGTCAGACAGCCACATCGGTGAGTCACGAAACAAGCTACAAATACAGACAAGACTACAACAGCAGGAGCAGAAGTAAACACAAATGATGAGAGTTCTCGGAGTGCTGTTAGATAACAAAACATCAACGGGCAAACCTTGAAGACCCAACCGGCTTTACTGAAAGGCTCGTGATTCAGGCAGCACCCCACGCAGCAAGCGGGGGGGGGGGGCAGGCAAGATGAGGACGTCGTCAACGAGCAAGCTAAAGTGGAGATCTCAGGGTACATCATCTCTCCTTGGGGACAAGAGGGTCTTGTTAGGTGGGTTCCCTCATCTTCCCTGGGGACGGAGAGGGCCCGTGGGACAGATACCTCACTGGTGCTGACCAGAAAGCCCCTGGCCGACCAGTGAAGGCTGCACCTCCCGGGGAGGTAGAACCTCAGTTAGGCTAGGTATTGAGCCCAGTTTGGTGACACGGTCTAGCGTAAGTGACTCCACTTTGAGCCTGTGGTCTTCTCTTTAACAACGCCAAAATAAAAGTGAAACATCAATGCCGTTTAAATGGCAGAACCATTGGGAGGTGGCCAGAGTCCTCCGGCCCTCCGTTAATCACAGGTCTGCCGGCACACAGCAAGCGTCCACACGGCACCCACGGGAGGGGCCCTCGCGGACCTCGATGTCCCACGACAGTGCATGTGGGGGGCCCCAACCAAGGGGCCAATCCCAGCAAGACACCAGGAGGGCTGATCTGAACTGGGCCTGGTGGATCAGAGCATTAAATGTAGAACAGAAGCTCTTTGACCCTGGCCAACCTTTTCATAACTACACCAAAGGCATCATTAGGTCATTTACGGGGGTCAGTCTTAGGCAAAGACGCGCTACTACTGTGTGCCTGCCTGATCACTTGTTTTCTTGTGTGAACTTAGGGGTTGAGGGTGTCATTATGAGCGGAAGAGAGCTGGGACAGCCTTTTCCACACAAGAGACACCACACACATTAGCTCACCTCCCCTCCTGGCTTTCCTTGCTGATCCTCTTACAAAATCAGGAAATTCACCTTTGGCCAGAGTAGTGGCACATTTTCCTGTGATTTACAGAGTACTCAGGAGGTGCTGGCTTCCTGGAAAGGCTCTTCAAAGTTGCAAATCTTTTGGCAACAACTTTCCAATGCAGTATTTTTTTTTTTAACAGGCTTTGAATTTTTTTAATGCTATTTAAAGCATTTTAATGCTTTGAATTTTTAACAGAAACACCAAAAAGCCAGAGACTTCTACAGAATGTTTGAGCCCCTGATTTTAGGAGGCAGATGGACAAAAGTCACTGACCTTTAGGTATGCCTAAGCCAGGAAGATCTCTAAAATTTTACCCTAAGCTGAAGATTTTTACTGATATTTATTAAAAAAAAAAAAAAAGCATCTCCGAGTTCACCCCAACGACACAGCGTAAACCAGACCCCTTCAAACAAGAGCAGACGAACAGGGCACTAACAGGAGAGCTAGCTGTGCCGTCGCGGGCTGCCCCTCAGCCCGCAGGAGGACGACGGCTATAAATGAGCGTGTAAAAGCTGTTATTCTATTGCCCTCCACACCCCTCCTACGTCTCAAGATGTTAAAGAAGAACTCCTAATATTTAGAACTTAAAACTGCTTCCTTGCTCAAGGAACAGGGTTTCCACTGGCGGAAATTCAGGCACCAAAGGAAGCAGTGAAGGAAATATTGCTGAGCTGGGACTTTCCAGAGCCTTGGTTTTCAAACTGCAGCTCGTGGACCAGCTCATCATTAACTGGGTGCTTATAAGAAACAGACACGCAAGTCCCCCAACAGCCCATCTGAATGGGAATCTGCTCTCCAGCGCAATTCCCAGCTGACTTGTACCCACGTTACATTTCAGAAGCAGTGTGTGAAGGGGAAACAGCCCTCTCTAACCTCATACCAAGCATTCAGCTGCCCTCCCCACTTATTAAAAACACCGGTCAAAGGGGGCCCCTTACATAACATCCAGTTTCCAGAATATTCATAGGTTAAAACCAAAAAACAAAGCACTCAGCAAGTACCATTCTCATATTTGTTATTGGCAAGTGTCTCAAACATTTGCTGAGAAAAATACGAGCAGATGCTTACTGTTCCATCACACTGGCCATTCTCAATCCTCAGAAACATTTGTGCATTTTTCACACTTTCCAACATGCAAATCCCAGAGCTGATTTTATGCACTTTCCAATAGGATTGTTCAGACAGTTTTCCCAAGCCAGTGCAGCTCCCATCCGGCTGGAGACACAGGGCCTGGCACGGGCTAGTAGCGAGCAGAACCACAGCGCCGGGCAGGAACACACCCTTCGGGGCAACAAACACAGCAGAGAGGCAGTGAATGACCAGATCCTGTTTTGCTAGAGAGGGGTGGTAATAAAGCTCATTCTCCTGCAGAAGTTGCAGGGACCAGGATCATACCAGGAGCTTGGTGAGAAAAAATGAGCAAAAAAAGGAAATAAATAATTTAACTGCTGTGCAAAGCTAAACAAAACTAAAGAAGCTTGTCTGGTTGACTCATTACAATTTACATTCATCACTGTTCACTGAGAGTGTACGAATCAGCACCAGATCCTACACGGAGATTCTAAAAAGATGAAAAACCACAAACATTCTTCTTAGGAAATTTACTATCACTCTAAACAAACAGCTTTAATGCTAATACAAAGCAGAATAAAAACAGCACGCTATAAGAGTGTCTGAATTTTGAGATGTAACCTATGAATCTTAGTGTGCATGTAGGAGTAAGTGAACGAATGAATACATGGAGGATTGAAAAGAGGCATCAAATATAACTAAGGCACATTTAAGTAAATCCTACGTCATCAATAGCTTAAGAGGAAGATATAAAGAGTTCTTGAAAGTTAATTAGAAACGTACTAACCCTGAAGAGAAATGAATAAAAGACACAAATACACAAGTCACAAAATATAAATGATGAATGAACGTAAGGAAAAGCAATCTCTACTAGTAACAAAAAAATAATAAAGCAAAAATAGATGTCTATTCCTCTAGAAAACTGTCAGTTTCTTCTAATGACCATACTCAACACCAAGGTCAGTGAGACCGAGACTCTCCTCCCCTGTTGAAGGGAGCTGGGGAGTAAAGACTGCAGTTTTACCCAGGGAGGTCTGGCCTTTGCCCTGGGCTTCTGAGGGGTCATCTCTAAACCCTCAGAATGCCTTGCCTAATAGAAGTACTTTTGTTTGCCTGAGGGCCTTGGGCCAGCCAGAGAGTAAAACTTTGCATAACAAGGTGTCAGCTGACCTCCTGAGTGGCTGGAGACTGAGACTGGCCACTGGGACTCTGTACAGGATGGAACCCCAGTAGAGCCTGGGCACCAAGGCGCCCTGTTGGCAATACTCCATGCACACTGTTACATATCAACGCTGAGAATGTAACACTGTCCTGACTCCATGGGAAGAGGACAACTACAGTGTCCACGTTTGGTACTTTTCCTAGACTCTGCCCTCTGCATCTCCTCCCTTAGCTACTTTTAATCTGCATCCTTCCTCTGTAATAAGCCATAACCACGAATGTAACAGCACTGACTGAGTTCTGAGTCATTCTAGTCAATTACCAAAACTTGGTGGTGGTCTCAAGGAGGACCTTTGAAATCTGAAGTTTGTGTCAGAAGTGAAGGTGGTCAATGTCAGCTGTTCCCTCACATTTGGCTTGACTTTCCCAGGATTAAATGTTGGTACACTGCTGGAAAGAAATTTGTCAGTATGTTCCCAGAGTCTTAAAGGATTTCATATTCTAACCCTTAAATTCAATGTTGAGTTATCCAAGCTAAGAAAATAATAAAATATGTTGTCAAAGGCATAAATCAACACATGTAGAGGCAGTAAAATAAAGACATTAAGAGTAAATATCCAATGATAAACAAATACACATATATATAGATTCCTAATGTTTGACTATTACGTGACCATTAAAACCTATGTTGTTTGGGGAGAAGGAAGTGTGATAAAGGGCCTGTTACACAGTATGCACAAAAAGTTTTGAAGACAAATTGGCTTTGATTTGATTCATGATCCATCACTTACTAGCTAGGCTTTACCATCCAGAGTCTTAACTTCTCTGAAAATATTGTCTTCACATTGAAAACACAGATAACAACATCTGTCAGTATTCTTATGATGCTTAAGTTTAGTCTTGTACGTGGTGAAGCTCTCAGTAAAGTGCCTGGCACAAAACAGGCAATCTCATACATGACAGCTATTATATTAATATCATAATATTGTTTAAAAAATAAATTCACAAACGCTCTGTAAAGGAAGAAGCATAACACATTATGAAATGATCACACGTGTATGACACTCCAAAGGGTATAAACACTGTTAGAGACAATTAAATATGTATATATATTTATTTGACTCTCAAACCTAAGTCTCTAACTTTTTATTTAAAATCCGCACAGCACATTGTAATTGACTGTACCTCAACAACAAAAAATAATAATAAATAAATAAATAAAATAAAATAAAATAAAATCCCCACAGCCATAGCTCTACCCTCCAAATTCAACTGCACACAGGGTGTTACCCCCGCCAGTTCCCCTGCTGCAAGGCTGTGGTCCCTACTGCCTTTCAAAGTCTGGGCGAACAGAAGGACAACAGGGATCCGCGCCACCTGGTGGGAAGGGATCCGATGACTCTACCACGACTCAATTCAAGAGCAGAAGGAACTACACGTGTGGCAACGCAACGACTTCCCTCCACGTTACCTTGACAAGAACCACAAACTCTCCTGAGAGGTCTGCATAGCCTGCTGATGACTCATCCGCCATTTTGCCACGACGATCAAAGGTAATCATGTGACCAGGAACCAGCACTGACTCAAGAAGGGCGCAGCGGTTGGGCTGATAAAGCACCCGCATCTCAGTGGAGGCTCCACCACTGGCCTAAAAGAAAACGGGAGGACAAAGCAAAACAAAGCCTCTGAACTGGCACCAGGAAGGCACGAAGTTCAGAACGCATGGGCGCGGTACGTGTGCAGGCAGTCCCCGCACCCCGCAGAGCCCGTGCTGCCGTGCGTTTGCCAGTCAGTCCTCGTGTTCCCAGCCTCATCTCCAGCGTCTTGCTCCGAGGACCTTCCCTAGATTTCTCAGAAGCCGTGTAGAGTGTCAGTAAGAACAGAAGTAACTCCAGCAGCAGGGTGGGTAATTGCAGGAAGTGTTGATGTATCTTATCGTTACTTATTTTTCATTTCTTCATTTGTGTCTTCCTAACTCAAGACTATTTGGGACCAAAAGGTGAAATTAACAGATGTGCATTCCTAGATTTTGCCTGCAAAAAGCTAAACAAATCAAGATGGTCATGCTACAGGGAGACACTTCTGGGTTGAGGTACTCTCTGAAGTCTTACCTGTTCCCCCTCAGTGTCCCAGGGAGGCATTTGGGCCCGAAAGTAAGGACTTATTGGTGCCCTTGGAAGACTTGATCCATGGCACTAAGGCTACCAACCGCAGGGAAGGCTCCCTGTGTCCGTCCTGCAGGTGAGCCACAGAGCTGTCCACCTGCCGGAAGCCACCCAGTGTGTGACGGGTACCTCAGCAGTGACCAGTGTGGACTAAAGCCAAGGGTGTTGTCGCCAGACACTCTGAGACCCCGTGTCAGGTAACAAGATGAATCTCAAATACAAATACAGTTTGATCCTCTTATAAAAGTGCCTCATGCAAAAATACATTATATATGGATACAACTGACATACGGCACAAAGAAGAATTACTACATACCATTCCAGTGACAGAGCCATTTTCAAGAGCCAGAGAAAGATGCCTCATTTCATGACTTTGGAAAATGCATATATTTCCTTTGTTGAAAATAACATCAAAGAGACCTATAAAATGTTTTCAGTATTAGCAAGTAATTCATGCTTTTAAAGCTTTTTTTTAATTCAATTATACATTGAAATCTCCTAATAGGACATTTTATGATACCTCTCAGTATCAGGTAGAGGGCCAGTAGCCGCTGATAACTCACATGTTGCTTGGCAAGTTGGTAGGACTCTCATGGAAAATCTCTGATGCCTCCCTATGCAAATCAGTATGCTCAGTGAGCCCCGAGACACCACCCTGCCCCCACAAAAACCTCAACGGAGCTGTCTCCAGGAGGATAAATTATCCTAGTGTAAAAACCCACTTCCATTCTATAAATCTCAGAGACTTGGGGTAAAATAAATTGCTGCATTGTAAAATTAAATACGTATTATTTGGGCATTGGTGACCAGTTTGTGTAATTATGATGAAGATTATGTCATCATGTACTTGATTGTTTTCAGCTTTCAGTTTACTCCTACATGCCATTTTATCTCAAAGTGTAAGCTTCCCGAGGGCACAGATTTTTGTGTACTCTGTGTGCAGCTATATACCAGCACTTAGAAAAGTGCCTCGAACATAGCAGGTGCTCAAGAAATATTCTTTAGGAAAAAGACTGCTATTTAGAGCCCCAAATACAAATACTGCACGATCTCACTTATATATGAAATCTAAAAAACAAAACAAAATAAAAACAGACTCACAGACACAGAGAAACACAGGGTGCTTGCCAGGAGGGAGAGGGGAGAGGGGCAGGCAAAACAGGTGAAGGGAACTGAGAGGCACAAGCCTCCAGTCACACAGTAACTAAGTCACAGGGACGTAACTTACAGCATAGGAATACGGCCAATAACACTCTGACAACTTTATTTGGGGACAGACTGATTACTAGTCTTATCGTGTTTATCACTTCATAACATTTGCAAATGTCAAGTTATTATATACTATACCTGAAACTAACATAATACTGTGTGTCAACTATATTTCAATTAAAGAAATAAAGGCAAGTTTTTTTTAATAAAATAAAATACCTAGGAATTAATTTAACCAAGGAGGTGAAAGACCTGTATACTGACAACTGAGAGACACAAAAAAAATAGAAAGATATTTCACGCTGATGGATTGGAGAATTAATATTTTGCAGAAATCTGGACAGCCACATGCAAAAGAATGAAACTATACCACTATCTTACACTATACACAAAAATCAACTCAAGATCAATTAAAAACTTGAGTATTAGACCTGAAACCATAAAATTTCTATAAGAAAACACAGGTGGTAACCCCACTCCTGGACATATATCCAGAGAAAACCCTTAATTTGAAAAAATACATGCACCCCAATGTTCACAGCAGCACTATTTACAACAGCCAAGACATGGAAGCAACCTAAGTGTCCATCAACAGATGACTGGACAAAGAAGCTGTGGTATATTTATACAATGGAATACTACTCAGCCATGAAAAAGAATGAAATAATGCCATTTGCAGCAACATGGATGGACCTAGAGATTATCATTTTAAGTGAAGGAAGTCAGACAGAGAAAGACAAATATCATATGATATCACTTATATGTGGAATCTTAAAAAATGATACAAATTCTATTTACAAACCAGAAGTAGACTCACAGACATAGAAAACAAACTATGGTTACCAAAGGGGAAATAGCAGGGAGGGATAAATTAGGAGTTTGGGATGAGCAGATACAAATTAATATATATAAAATAGATAAAGTATAGTGAAGAAGAATATGAAAAAGAGTATCTATATAACGTATATATATGTATAACTGAATCACTATGCTGTACACTGGAAACTGACACAACATTGTCAATCAACTACTCACTCCAATAAAAAAAAAGATGAACAACAAGGTCCTACTCTATAGTACAGGGAACCATGTTCAATATCTTATAATAAACTTTAATGGAATATGAGAAAGAATAAATATGTATGCATAACTGAATCATGCTGCTGTACGCCAGAAACTACTATAAAATGAGAAAACTGTGAATCTGTATTTAGATGTCAGTGATGGGAAGCTTGTGAAACTGGCCCTGACACAGAGTCGCCATGAAGGGTTTAGAGCGAAAACGGAACTGCTCTGGTCGTCTGGTCCTTCCTTTCAGTCTTCGGATCCACACTCGAGACAGGAAGACTGGCTTCTGAGTTTCATCGTCAGTGTCGGTGCAGTGTTGTTTTTAGTACCTCAGAGCTCACGATCATACAATGAAACTCCCTCTGGTATTTCAGAGATCTTCTTGTGCTGTGTATCTGCTTTTAGGCCCAGTATTGCCAAGAAATGGTTCAGTAGCTCTCGGAGCGATGAGCTTTCTAACTAACCCTCTGAGTATGGAAACAGCAAAATCCACAACCAGCTTGACAACTAAATAGAAGGATTGGCATATGGTGAGAAAACAGCATTTTTTGTGGAGTGAAAATTGTAAGCCAATATATCTGAGATATGTCTTATAATATTTTCTTGAGAAGATGTTCATGGGTCAGCTTTGTTCATCACAACACTGTCCAGGCATATGATGAAAACTGGCTCCTGAGTGTGAATTTAGGGGACACTGCGCAGAATACCAGGAAACAATGCTGCGAATAATTATCCTGTGAATAATTACCACACATAAAAGACTCCTTGTCGTAAAATGTCAGTTACGCCGAGGAAGCCTGCGCAGACTCTCCCGCGCCCGCCTGCTTTAGGACCGCTCATTCCGCTTTGTGTATCACAGGACCAGCGAACTGAGATGCTGGGAACACTCAAGGGTAAAACGCTCCCCTATCTTCCTCGTGTACTGGTTAGTTTGGTCTACAATGTCTCCATGCCTGCAGTGGGTGCTGGCAGCAGGTCAGACATCAAGCTGGGGCCATCTGAACCCCGGTTCTTTCCTGGGGAGCCTCTCTGCAGAGTTCTCTGGGCTTCCTCGTGTCATGAAGGCTGGCTTCCAAGAAGGACTAATCCAAGAAGTGGGGCAGCAGAGGCAGACCTTGGGGGCCACAGTGTTGCTGCATCTGTATCTGTCAGCCAAACACGGAGAAAGGGCTGACCCGGCGAGGGGTAAGGAAGTCCCTCCACTTCCTGATGTGGGAGTGCTGAGGTCCCTGTATAAATCAGCTTGCAGGATGGGCTTTAGAAGACAGTTCTCCCTACATTTGCTGTTTTCCTGCGTGGTCCCGGTTCAGAATAAAGGTATTTCCCAAATGTTTGCATAAGGAAGCATTCTAGCACAGTGAAGCTCAGCTATCTCTCTGTCTCTGTCTCTATTTCTGTCTCTGTCTCTCTGTCTCTGTTTCTCTGTCTCTGTCTCTGTCTCTCTCTCCCCCTCTCAACATCCCAGGGGAGTAAAGGTAAAAACCTTCCCTTCCCTCCCCTGGAGAAGACTTGCGTACATTCCAGAATAATGATAGGTTCTCTCTGTCTCTTTTCTCACCGTCTCTGTCTCCCTCTCTGTTTCCCTTTCGCTAGAAGGAAGAACGGGCAACGCCGTCTAAGATCAGAGTTCCCTAGTCTGGGGATTTCTCTCCTCTAAAATGCCCACACACACATGTAGGTACCGTCAGGCCCACGCCTCTTGATGCCGTGGGCCTGGACTTGGGGAACCACTGCAGGATGTCGCTCTGGCTGCTGCGTCTGCTGTGAGAAAATATGACCTTGGTCCTTCACTCAGCACTCTGGGGTTTGCTGCAAGTAGGGTAAGAGTTAGCGCCTTCGCAGTCCCTGACTTGACGACAGGAGGCGCTTTGTGAGCACGTTTGGAGGCACACCTTGCCAGGTTTAACAAGGAGGAAGCGCAGTGGCGTTGGCAGCAGGGACCCCAGGGAGCAGGATATGAAGGACTGTTGCGACTGATCTAAGGAGACGGTGATCCCAACCTGGAGCCAGTAGGGAAGAGAAGCGTCTAAGGGACAGGCTCGCTTTGGGCAGAGGAGCTACGAGGACGTTTTCTTAGACTCCTGCGGGTTTTCACAGGGAGAGAGCTGGGTTGTCCCTGGGGTCCGACTATGAGGTGCAGGTTGCACTTCGAGGAGGTGCCGTAGGTTACCGTCTCCAGCACATCCCCAGGGCTATTTGAGCAAAGTTACTTCCGCAGCAGCAAATTTTGTTTAAACAGTGAAAGCCTAGATTTCAAGAAGAGTTGGAGGTTTGGGTTTGCAGGCAAAGGTCTCCCGTGATCTGCTCACTCCTTCTTCACTTACTGCGATGCTCACAGCTTCAGGGGATGCTGACACCAAACAACACATAACCCAGCTCTTTCTGGCCCAGTGTTTCCTCTGTGCTTTCATCATGACACCAGCTACAAACGACCATTATTAGACTGTTGCATGTGTTCGTCTTCTTTATCAGATCATGAATCTCTGGAATTCAGGGTAGCCACTTAGTTATTTCCGTGGCCCTCAAATTATTTAACATGGTGTTTGGACATAACAGGTACTTGGTATTTAGAAGAACTGACTTAATTCCCCGAATGGCCACACATTCAAGAGCTACAACTGCTGCCTTCCATGAACGTCTTGCATTAACGGCCTACATTGTATTCAAGTAAGTAAGACCAAATACAAGCTTCTTCCCGGTTTACTATCTGCATAACTGCACTGTCTGCCCAGCTGTAAAGCCTGCAGTGTACTGATGACTTGGATTTGTGCAGACAAAGAATTGTCTGAACAGTCAAATACTGGTGCAAACCACCTGAAGAATAAGAAGCAAGACTTAAACCCGGTCTAGGAACGCGCTGCCTCCCGCTCCCGACCCCGGTGCAGCGCCGGGCACTCTGTCCGCGGACTTACCGTATTTGTCTGACTTCTCTCCAGCTGCATCAGCTGTGCCATCCGGATGCAGGCGGACAAACCCTCCAGTCCGCCTGCTGTAGAACTGAAGAGTGTTTCCCTTCCTGAACTTCCAGCTCTCTGCAGCCCACTAAATAGAAAAACAAAACAAACGGAAAGAAACACCCCTCACTAAACATTATATACTGTTTTTAACACATCAAATGGCTACTGGAACACTGTCTTGTACCCAATTATTTAAAGCCATAGGTAAAATCTTACCATTTCTTTTCTACTAACTTCTAGCTTCTGCCCTGAGGATAGGAAGGAAAGAGAGGACCATTAATTTCAGCAGCGGCATGCTTCCCTCACTCCTTACAAAACAGAATTTTCCAAGAAACGTGTGACACTCACGTGCAGAGATGACAGCATTACCCCTGGCATACAGCTCTCTGACAATTTTGCCGTCACCTTCCCCCTGATCCAGCCACCTGTGGAAACAAGGTGTACCAAGTAAATCTGAATTTATATTATACTAACCGCTGGCAATTAGCCAAGTCAGAAGTAATGGAAAGCGGGAATTAGGAAGAGCCATAGATGCCTAGTGGGTAAAAGCAGAGTAGAAAATGGAAAAGGAAATGCTTAAAATGATTCTGAGGGAGCAAGGGAGGTCGGGAGAGGCTGCTGTCAGGCAAGGATGCAACAGGCTGCTCCCTAAACCACAGTGAGCTGCCCGATCAGTGGGCCTGCCAAGCCCCTAGACTTTACACCCACTGGACTAGTTATTTTATCCTGTCCTCTGGCTACCAACTACAGTCCAAACTACAGTAAGTTATTGCATAAATGATTATTATTAGTGGTTCCGTGGGGAAAGAGGCAGGAGAGTGCTGAAAGAAAGAGCAGATCTATCGCTGCCGTTGGGAAAATAATCCAAAACTCAAGACCTAGTGACAGGGAGTGAGCAATGTCAGAGTTGTGAAAAAGGCACGTGCAACATTTATTTTGTACAATTATTATTTTTGAAGCTAATTTGGGGCTCAGTCCCTAGGGAGTAAGTTTTCCTGCCAGAAACTTTCATTCTTCTTATTGAGATATAAAGAGAAATCGTATTTTTTACCAAAAAATATTTAAATTTGTAACATCAGGAATAATGATAAACATAATGGATGTCTTTCTAAATAGGAGAAGCAGCCCCTAAAAGTAATGTTCAAAACAGTTACCCAACAAAGCATCAATGACTAGGAAGAACTGAATAAACTACCCGTTTCTCCAAAATACATGAACTTGAAACTGACTAACATGAAATGAACTTGGTCGACATAAAGCACATGCACAAACCTGTGGCAGAAAAAGGCGTACTCGCGGTTTGTTGTGGGGTCCTTGATCACAACGTCGTCGAGAAACCAGCCATTTCCTAAACACAAATTAAAGAAGGAAGAATGTAGCATGCTTATGTACGGGCCAGGTATCACTTGAGGTTTTGAGAAACAGGTTCTGGCTTCCAAGTGTGTAAAGGTCTTGTGCACCTTTAAGCTTTGGTGCTTCAAATAGAGCAAGATGCGAAAGCAGCACAGTGTCAGAGGCATTTAAAACATTCCTGACACAGGTAACAAACGCACAGCGTCTCCCAGGACTTGGTGTTTTATGAGGCCGCTTCAGTGTGAGTTTCCACACAGTGGGAAGGGGAACAACTCTGACCTGCTCTTGGTTTCCTAAACTGCATCTCTCATTGTGGACCTAACATCTTCCAAAGAGCACACATCTGATAAGTCAGCAACGCTGTATATCCCGGCAATACGTACATGCTCGAAGACAAACCACCGTTCGGAAATCCTGTCCAAGCACACAGGATGGGCTGGTGCACGTGAAGATGATCATCTCTGTTTAAATGTTTAGTTTTATATTAATTTGCAAACTGGAGTTGGTTAAAATACAATTTAATTTCATTTATAGGTAAAATGGAGTATTTTCACTAGTCATCATGATTCTATCTGTGCAAAGAGCCAGGGACAGGAAAAGGAAGCCAGCTGTCTGTCTGTCTCAGGATTTACCTTTAGATCAATTGTGTTTGCCTGTATTTCAGATTGTCTCTCATCTGAGCCTGTGATTTCTCTTGACCAACATTAGCGGGTAAATCTATGCATTTCTCCCCATGTCTTTCCAATTCTCCGTCATTTCCTCACTTGTGATGCTTCACTTGATTTCGGCGTAACCAACGGTCTTTCTATAAAGAAACCACTGCAGCAGATCCTCTCCATTACAGTCTGGGATCTTAAGTAAAAATAAATCTCACAGCCGAGTGTTTCTGCCCAACCAACTGGACAGACCGGGGTGCGGTTTGGTTAAACAAAGTTCTACGCTCCTTTAACTGCCAAGGCACCACCAACGCAAGCAGCTGGCGCCTAAACTAAATCTGTGCCAACAGCACACCTTCCTCTGTCTCAGCAAAGAGAACAAAAACACAGTGCGGCCGGAGCAGCGACACCAGCAACTGGATTAAACAGCCAACTCAGGTCACTGGTAAATAAACCGTTGAGTAACAAACAGGTTCACTTAGTTCAAAAGAGGGACAGAACCTACAAATCAAACTCTCTTGTCTGGAACTTCCCCTTGCGTCTCACTGTGGCTTTCACACAGAGCCCATCTGACAGCTCCGATGGGCACGGACTGCTCACTGCTGATGTTACCATATATTTTAGATTTTTTGTTGCTACTCCAAATCAAAGCTTTTATAGCTCATATTTTCAATACAAGGAAAACAGCCTCCAGTTACTGTACACTGATTTAACTTCTAGTAACTTTATAAAATTCTCTTTCATTCATTTTTCAGCTGATCTTCTTTGCATTTTAACAGACATTTCTATCACCTGTAGGCAATAACTTTACCTCTTTTTTCCAAAATTATAACCCTGTTTTTCAAAAAAAAAAATTTCCCACGAACCCAACTTAGCTGTTACGTGTTCTTCCTTTACTATACGTCCTGATTCACACCACACGCATTTACCTCAGAACACCTGCACGTACACTAGACCAGCGAGGCTGAGCTAGAACTGTTCTGGAGAATGCAGGCGCCATGGGATACATCGTGCCAGCAACCGTGAAAGTCCTCAGAAGTAATAACAGGAATTCAATTTTATTTGAGTATGCGGGGTAGGGCGAAATGAGAAAGTTAACCATCCAGTTAAAAACGGTTTTGGTTGGCTTGGGCAGCTGTAAGAAAATACCAGAGACGGGGCAGCTTACAAACAACAGAAAATGACTTCTCCTGGTTCTGGCGATCAGGGTGCCAGCACGGCCGCCTCCTGGCGAGGGCCCCTTCCCGGGTCACGGCCAGCGCCCGTGCCGCGTCCTCGCCAGGCAGGGAGGGCCTGGGAGCTCTCTGGAGCCTCTTCGTTAGAGCACGGCTCCCGTTCCAGACAGCTTTCCCCCACCCAGGACTGCGGCACCTCCCAGAGGCTCCAACTACGAATCCCACCGCACAGGGCTTTGGGCTCTCAACATGAAAGTCTGGGAGGACACAAACATTCAGACAAGAGACAATGCTTTTAAACAGATGTGGAAAAATTATCAAATACAATTATTTGCTTGAGTTCTCATTACAAATCATGATATGCTCGACAAAAAGACAGCTCCTTTGGAACACGTCCTCCGAGGTCCAGAAGAGTCCCTGGTCACCTTGGGGAAGCGTGAGAGAACAGCGCCAGAAGCACTAAGTCGTAGTCCTGTGTTTGGTGCATTTTCAAGTTTGGGATCATTAAGTCTATTGAGAAGCTTTCCAGCTCCATAATCTGAAACACTTGGCAGGGCATTGGAAACGTCTGCTTCCTGGACATTTCAGAGAAAGCGCTGTCCTTTCCCCTCCCCTGTATATTCTTGGTTCCTTTGTTGTAAGTTAACTGGCCATATGAGCCTGGGTTTATTTCTGAGCTCTCTACTCTAGTCCATTGATCTGTATGTCTGTTCTTAATGCCAGTAATACTGTTTTGATTAGTGTAGCTTTGTAATGTAGTTTGAAATCAAGAAGCATTTGTTTTTATCTCAAGTGTGCCTAGGCTATTTGGGTCTTTCGTGGTCCCATACAAATTTTAGAATTGTTAGTTCTAGTTCTGTGGGGAAATGCCATTGGCGTTTTTACAGGGATCATGTTCATCTTTAGATTGCTTTGGGTAATATGAAAATATGAATACTTTAACATTATTAATTCTTTCAGCCCATGAGCCTGGAACGCCATCCCACATGTTTGTGTCTTCTGCTTCTCTCACAGTGTCCTGCAGCTTTCACTGTGCAGGCCTTTCACTTCCTTGCTATTTTATTCTTTTTGGTGCAGTTGTAAGTGGGACTGTCTTCTTAATTTTTCTTTCTGAAAGTCTGTTATTAGAGTATAGAAATGCAACAGATTTCTATATGCTGATTTTATATCTTGCAATTTTACTGAATTTGTTTATTTTTCTAACAGTTTTTTGGTAGAGTCTTTAGGGTTTTCTATATATAATATGTCATCTGCAAATAGTAACAGTTTGACTTCTTCCTTTCCAATTTAGATGCCTTTTATTCCTTGTCTTGACTAATTGCTCAGACCAGTGCTTCCAATACTCTGTTGAATAAGAGTGATGTGAGTGGGCATTTGGGGGGGGGGGGGGCGGTGAGTGTTTCTATTAAAGAGTATTAACTCTTCACATTTCCATATTTACTGAAAATACTTCCTATATTAAACATCACTTCTAAACAAATTCACAGATACATTTTTAGATAATTTTTTCAGTAACCTCCTCAAAAATGTTCCCTGTGCAGAACAGAGATCCTTAAGTCAGAAGAGCAAACCTACGACCACACACCAAAAAAAAGGTAATAGAATTTCAAAATGCTTTGTGGTAAATTAAGTCTCACGTATAAAGAAGCATCATGGTTTGTTAACATGTACTACACATATAACTTATGTTCGTAACAGAAGGGGGAAATCCTGTCCACATGATGTAAGGCTCTTCAACAGATACACCTTTGTCTTTGTGCATTACCCTCCAATGGTTCTTCCTATCTTCAAGCTTCCCTTGACCACAAAATGCTACCACATGTTTGAAATTTTTTCATTACTTTTAATCAAATAATACCCTTTAAATCCTGGAGAATCTCCCTCTAAGATGTTATTTAAAAGGCTGGAAGTTAAGAGAATTTATGAGATCATTTGATTACTAGTTAATTTTAACCTCTAAGACTCCCCACCCTTGATTATTAAAAGAAACAGTAATTTACCCAGTTACCCAACAAGTCCTTCCAAAACTCTGAAATCTAAGGCAACTTAAATTTCTTCAGTTGTTACACTCTTCATATCTTAAAAACAAATAACGAATGTTTAGAGATTCTGATTAAGACTTTCTGAGAGAAAAACCTGTAATAACAAGAGTCAAGTAGTTTGAAAATGTTTCAGCAAGTGTTCTTAGCATCTTGTTACTTCTTGAACTATAAAGTGGACATAAGTTAAAAATAACAGTATTTTTTGTAAGTAAAAAACCAACTAAACAAAAAACAACAACTAGGGCTTAAGAACGTTTGGTCCATAGAAGGGAGGACATGGCAGACACTGAAGCCTGGTTCTGTTTTCCTACGGGATTGGCACCACACTATGAAGCCAAGGACCCAGGGTAGTAGAAGAGAGGCAGACATGTGGAGGTGACACTTCCCAGTCCTTGGAGAAGGACAGTAAGTTGTATGACAATAGAGAGTCTATGAATGTTGGCTACATAAATAGCAGGGAAGTCGCTGGATAAGTTAAAGGGGTAAATGCTGGCCACATCTGCCCTTTTCCTGTTTAACCAGTGGTAACCACAGCCATCACTGAACCCTGTTTGTCCTGGTCTTTTCATCACCACCAACCCCCTAAGATGTTTTAGATACATACTTAATGATTTTAAAAATAAAGAGGTGGAGAGGAGGTAAAGGAAAAAAAGATTAAAAGAAAAAATTTTAGTTTCCTTCTTAAAATATACATAGGGAAAATGTGGAAATGGAAGGAAATAAATTTTATAAAACAACATATTCAATTGGTATTGAAAATGCAATTTAAAAATATTCTGATGACTATCGATAACATACTGTCAAATGTACACTGCTTTGTCATTCATAAACAATCTCAGATGAGCCTCACAGTTACTACATGAGGGTTAATCTCATTTTACAGAGTATAAGCTGAAGCACAGAAAGGGTAAGTGATTTGCTCAAGATCAAAAAGTCAACAAGTGCTGGGGCCTGGGTTCAACTCTATGTCACTGACTTAGATTCTAGTGTCCTCTTTACTACGTCACAGCAATGATGTCTCAGTTAAAGAAATTCCATTTAGTGGTTAAACTGGGAAAATCAAAACTCGTCAGAAAAAATCCCAGGACTTGAATTCAGTTAGAATCAGGAAGCAAAATGATGTTCCAAACTTCTTACAATTTAAAATTATCTTATCAGCTCCTGGTAGACGCAAGGGCAAGCATTCCATCTTGGCCATCTTTGTATTTACCATAGAGAACACTTCACACAGCACTTTACATGTAGTAGGCCCACCAAAAGTATTTACAAAAGTGAATTAGTTGGCATAAGTGTTAATTGGGCACGTTAACACATCCCTTTCGTGTTGTACTAGGACACTGTCTAACAAGCCTGCCTGAGAGTCACCTGACTCCCTGCAGAACTGAAATATTACTTAGTATTTACTATGGGCCAGAGCCCAAACTCTATAAAACTAGTTGTCAACTGACAGAAAAATAAATGCAAAAGATTTAAGTCTGGTCAAAATATAAATGAACTTTGTCCAAGAGAGAAGATAACCTCAAAAGTATGTTTTTATCTATCTTAGGACATTAGCCATATTTTAACTTAATTTACCAATCTTATTCATCATTCTTTTTGTTTTCACTGATTATAAGTACATATTTTTCAATTTCATGTAACCTCCTTTGATTAACTATTTAACCTCCCTCACTAATTATTTAAACACATGTCCACTGTCTATTGCAATGAGAACTCAGTTCTTAACATTTTAAAGCTACACGTTCACATTTTTAAGTGAAAGAGTTTATTGTCTTGTTTGATGCTTTGGGTTTTTTTACTCCTCTTCGTGGTATGGGCACTTTGGTACACTTGTCTTTTGTTAAAAGATTTTGTTTCTCTTACGATGACCTTACACAACAGAAGATGAAGATGAGTCATCTCACAAAAATGATGGGAAAACTGAGGAAGAAGCACGACCAAAACGGCAGCAGAAAACACGGCTGAGACAGGACACTGCAGGAAGCGCAGCACGGCTGCCAGGGCAGGCTCCTCAGCACGCCCTGTTGGCATGACTGCTACCACTTCGTGGACTATCACTGTCAGTGGACACTGCCACCGTGTCCACCAGCAGCGTGCTGGAACATGGCCACATGCCACAGCATATAAATCCCAAATTCCCCCAATTTCTATGTATCATTCTTTCTAGTCTTCTAGGTAGAGCCTCCACTTGGACAAGCCAAAGTAGTTGTGAAGAGTAATACATCTACTTAAAATTTAAAGAATATTTTGGACAATATTTTAATTTCAGATAGTCAATACTTAGAGATCAGTTCATTACAAGTTTTCTACAATTATTTTCTAGATTTGTACAGGGTTTCATGTGAATAGAGCAGAATCAGACCTTGAATACCTACCTGTAGAAGACTCTTACCTGGTCCGAGCCCATCATGGCCTATGACAATCTTGTACAAATTCCCCAGGTGCACAGCTTCTAGGGAGAAGGTGTCAATCTGTAGCAAATCAGAAAACTGTAGTTAGATCTAGACTATGAGTCTGATTTATAATAAGAGTATAAATTAAGACACAGCAAAAATAGATTGTGAAAGGAATTAGGTTCATTCAGTAAATACAGACAGAAAGTCATTAACGGTCATTATTAAGGGCTTGGGGAAGGGGGAATGAGGAACTATTGTTTAATTAGTATTAAGTTTCAGTTTTGCAAGGTGAAAAATTTCTTGAAATCCATTGCACAACAATGTGAATAACTTAACACTATTAAACTGTGCACTTAAAAATAGAGTTGACCTTTGAACAACATGGGTTTGGGCTGCGTAGGTGCACTCAGATGTAGATTTTTTTCAATAGTAAACACTACGGTACTACACAACCCACAGCTGGTTAAACCTTCGGATGGGGAACCATGGATGTGGAGCGCCGACTATGAGTTACACACACAGATTTTGACTGTGCAGAGGGTCAGCATTCTAACCCCTGGGTTGTTCAATGATCAGCTGTAGTTAAGATGGCAAATTTTATTTTTTTACCACAATTTGTTTAAAATTCAAAGAACTTTCTGGTCACGTACTTGTCCTCTTAAAAAATTGAAGGAGCTCTTCGATCGAAAGAGCTGTCTGGATCCTGTATCTCCCTCTTCCCCCCAGACAGAAATGTAGACATTTGCTGCTGTTCCAGCATTCCAAAGCGCCCCTGTTGCCACACGCACTTCATACACCGTCACTGATAACAAAAGAAAAACAAGCTTTAAATTTTTTTAATGGAGGTATTGGGGATTGAACCCAGGACCTTGTGCATGCTAAGCATGCACTCTACCACTGAGTTATTTTCTTCCACACCAAGAAAAATAAGCTTCATATATCAAGCATTGCTCACATGATAGAAAAATTACGTACAGCTAATCACGAGCTCCAGGCCTAGGAAAGACGGAGCAGCGCGCTGCACCCAGCCCCCCTCACTGGACATGGCTGTAATGTCTGGACAGAATGCATGAGCAGCCACATGAAGACTCTGGAAAGTCAACAGTAGCGGGAGAGTTGGGGAATAAGACCAAAACTTAAAGTACCGACACGTGGCAGTGAGTTTACCATTTTCATCCCCTGGAATCTCCACGTGGACTCTGAGCATCCGAAACCTGCAGGCAGGCGCAGCGGCCCAGGCACGCGGAGCGCGGGCGAAGCGCTGCGGCCCCCGCTCGCGGGGCAGGAAAGGGGGCCGCTAACACAGAGGAGGTGCCGGTGTCCCAGGTCGGTGTCCCCCTTTGACTTCCCCGTTCCCTCACACCCCAGTCCCTGGGCATAAGAGCAGGCAGGAGCCCACGCTCCGAGGGAGAAGAGTTCCGCCCCTGTCGGGAGAAGCCGGGCGCCAGCAGGAGGCAGGAAGACCCGGCGGGCAAGCGGGCGCGGGGGCGAGGGCGGGTCCGCCGGAGGGAACGGCGGCGAGAACGGCGCTCGCACCGGCCTTCGCCCGCCCGCAAACGGCACTGTTCGTATCTTTTCAAAAATATTTTAGCTTCAGAGACTCAACAAAGAGTCTGTTACACCTTATTTAAAAACCACAAAGGAATCAGCCACCTCTGCAAACGTTTCAGCGACTCACGTTCCCTGGGAAGTTACGCAAGTTGTCAGACGGAAACCTCCCACACGATCCCACGCCAGTGCGGACATGTGCATCGTCACATATTTACTACCACGTGTTTCTTTAGAAAACTGAGGTATCACATTTTTAATAGAAAGTATTCTGGTTGGAGAAAACTCCATTTTTATCAATCGCCCATTTAATAGTTCCCATGAGCCCTTTTCCTAGTCTCCTCCAAAGCAGAAGTCAGCAGGCATAGCGGCCCTGGCCCTTGTGGACAGTCACCCCGAGTCCCTGTGGCGGGAGCAGTGACTGTCCAGCTCTGAGCACAGCCTGCCTCTCAGCCCCATTTCACAAGCCTTGAACACATCTCTGCTTCTGGCCAAATGTTTAGAAATGTTTAGAACTCACTGAGCAGCACCGTTTTCATTTCCTTATCAAATAGATACATTTTCCAAACATAAGGGTGAGCCCGAGAAGGAAAGTTTATGCTGACTTGCAGCGTTGAGCCCAGGAATAACTTCGTTGGCCATTCGATTTTCTCATGGCCTTCTAAGAATTAATTTTCTTTTTTTGATGAAGAGGCATTTCAGCTGACCTTCCTACCCAGTTAACGGGTGACAAGAACATACTCCTGAGCGTAGATGCATGGGGCAACTAAAGCACACTTGGATGCAGCTGCCAGCCCCACCCCCACCCCACCCCCCTCCGCCCCCCACCCCCACCCCAGCAGAGACAACTGCTAGGGAACAGCAGTCCTTACTCCTTCACTCACTCATTTCTGCACTCCCCCAACATGCCCTTCAGCATTCCGGCAAACACACCTAATCTTGCCGCCTGGAGCTGGATCTTCCCTACCTGGAAGGATGGGCTGCCCTTTGTTTAAAACAGGTAATTCTCGACAGATTTCCCCATCTTCTTGGTCTCGTGCCATCCACCGTTGAACAGGCATATAAAACTGTTTTCCAGAATTCACGTTCCACAATTTTATCTATAACAGCAACAATATTACTTGTAAAAAAAAATGTAAGAATATTTTATCAAAGAGTAAAAAGTTTTTGTCCAAGCCTGACAATTAAGAACAGCTTTTTGCTTTTTTGCTGTAAAAGAAGTTATTGAATACTTGACAAGAAAAGTGCTAACTTCTTCTTTTACTGCCATCTCAAGTACAATGGCATTTCTTTTCTCTATTTTGAAACTTTTCTATTTTTTATTTCTCTATGTTGAAATGTTACACATGCCAATTTTCTCCCAAGTTTTCTAAGTGTCATCAATATTTTCCTACCTAGAAAGAGATGTTTACAATTCTTAAAACCTATTACTTCCCTATTCCAACATCTCAGTAATGCATTTTTCATTTTAAGGCAATTTTATAAAATATTAGCATGAGCTTAGACCTGAGGATGAATGAGAGTCAAGCAATAGTTACTTATTTGGGTGCCTATTATATCCATGTCTACTCCGTTCATCCCGGAGTTAAAGATGTTAATAAATTCTGGTAGGACCAGATGAACGCCAAAAGTCATCGGAAAACAGAAATGTTTTCCAATTCTAAAATCTAGCCTTTCATGAGTAGGGTACTGTTATTCTTTTGAAAGCTTCAGTGGGGTGTTATTTTATCTGTTAAGTTAATCTTACTGTCTTGAAAATGCCTTACATCAGAGACTTTTCAACTGTAACGTGTTTAGGAAAGCATGTTGTTATCAAAGTAGATTTTCAATCCCTAACCTTACTAACTCTGTGGGTGTTCGTAAGGCCCAGAAATCTTCACTCATAAATTCACATCAAGTGCGCCTCTGGGGCAGTCCCGCTTTTTGAGAGGGACACAGAATTACCACTGGTTTGCAAGGCCGCCACTGCTGCCCCCAGTATTTGATTTGACTTTTTAATTAAAGTCCAAGGCAGACCACTTGAGAAACACAAAATAAATCACCATTTGAAATGGCTTATTTTGTAATCTTCCTTAACTAGAGAATCAAGATTAAGTTCACCAAAGCAATGTGATGATTTTACGGGCTGTGGAAAGGCTGTATTATTACTGCTGTAATAGACGCAGTGTTTTAATCCAAATCCTTTGCTTCAAGTCAGAGGCACAAGTTGGCAGTCCTTAAACTGTTGAATTTCAGATCTTCTAAACTGTATTACAAGAATTCAACAGAAAATCCTCAAACCATTATCAAGCATCTTAATCGAGCCAAATGGGTAAATTACATAAGGGTGTGATATACTTAGAATAAAACCTTTCATCAAGAACATCTCTGATCGTCAGTGGCACTGAAAGACAGATGAGGAAGACCTCAGAGAAACAAGCTGCCTGGCAGTAAGAGAGTACCTGCCGTGGACAGGAAAGACACCAAGAATTTTCAGCCTGGTTTTTTGTCTTTCCTCTGCAATATCATACAGTCTTTTCAGATCACTTAACAACTCCCTCAGCACCCCAGCTTCATAAGGATCATAATATTGCTCATTGGTTACTAGTCAAGTGAGACTGTGGTCATTTTCGTAAACTAGCTTGCTAGGAGGGGAAAGTAGCAGATTTCGTCATTGTCATGCACAGTCTCTTACATACTAACTTGGTTACCATACTTCAAAAGCTCTACATAGCATCAAAGAGAAAATCATTTCATAAAGAGGCCAAGCAGTAACTTTGAATTTGGAAATCTAACTTCTGCAGTCTGTATTTTCATAAACCGAGTTTCATTTTTTCATTCTGATTCAGGATCTTTTGTGACTTTAATATGAAGAATGTGGCATTTTTAACAACTACATATTTCCTCTACTGAAATAAAAAATATGTTTTTAGGGGATTACTCATCTTCTATGAATTTTTCATTAATTTCCTCGTATATTATAAAACTGTAGAACAAGTTTGCCAACAATATCAGGGGTTTGACTAGGTGTTCTTTGCATTTTGAGAATTTGTTTAGTTAAAAATCTGAAATGACGAAAGATGGAAATACACCACACACAAAAATGGATGACGAGCTGCAGGATTTCCAGTGTTGAAGACGTGCATTTACTGGCAATCATGGTGGTAAGTAAAATTTTTGATTGTGAACAAAATAGAAAATTTAAGCTTCTTATTGCTCCTAAAAGTACTCAGGGGGCATTATCACACTTAGCACGAGTAGACTAAATTTGAGAGTTGGCATTCAAGTCTAGCAGATACTTACTTCGCCAATGCAAATGGTCTATCTTAACAACCCTTCTGAAGCAGTTAACAGCCACCTAGTCACCTTTTCATCACTCTTGCAACCATATCAAGAAGCAATGAAAGTTTATCCAGAGTCCCAAATATCTTCTTTTGCTTGCAAAGAGGTAAAAGGATTGTTCGGTTGAGGTGCTTCTCTCAATTAATTAGGGATTAAATTATTAATACAGGCATATGATACTGCTGTCTTGAGGAAAACACTGACCAAAAAGGTGCAGGTTTGACTCCATCAACTCGCAATAGGTGTGAAATGCACCCCTGATTCTTGAACAGAATTTGCAGAGGCTCTTGCAAAGGGGGGAGTGTGGATAGGTCTTTACCTCTTTACAGTGCCAGGAAGGGGAGAGGCCAGAGTTGGTATGACCAACACGAATCTTAAAAAGTGTTCCAATGTCTCCGACTGTGATCTATAAAGGGGCCAAGAGAACGTCTTTCAATGCAGTTTCACAAAGCCCATCTTTTAAAACCTTATATTAGGACATAATATATTAATAAAGTAATCTACCCATCAACAAGATACTAGAATTATAAAAATATATACATCTATGACAAAGTTCCAGAATATACAAAGCAAAACTGAACAGAACTGAATGGAGAAATAGTCAACAATAATCATTGGAGACCTCCATATCCCACTTTGAATGATGGATAGAATGACTAAACAGAAGATCGATAAGTAAATAGAGGACTTGAACAACATTATACACCAACTAGATCTGAGACACTTACAGAACATTCCATTCAATAGCATCAGAATACACAGTTTTCTCAAGTGCACTTAGAACATTTTCCAGAGTAGACTATATGTTATGTCACAAAACAGGTTTTGAAAACTGAGTAAGACTGAAATTATAGAGGATCTCTGCTAGCTACAATGGAATGAAACTAGAAATAAATATAAGAAAGAAAACTGGAAAATCCACAAATATGTGTAAATTAAACTACATACTCTTAATCAACAAATAAGTCAAAGAAATTGAAAGAGAAATTTTAAAACACCTTGAGATGAATGAAAAATACATGCAAAAAAACATAGTGGATATACTGAAAGCAAAGCTCAAAAGGGAAATTTTAGCTGTAATTCTGTAAAATATGAGTGTACTTAAAAGGAGGAGAGCACTGCAGGTGAATTCCATCAGTCAGACGGCAAGAGAAAACCTCTGTGAGAGAAAGCTTCTTTGGAGATTCTGATGTACTAAAGCTAGAGTCTCTAAGGAGAAGAGTGAGGAGAAGTGGGTGAGAGAATGAAGGAAGAAGAAGGGGGTGGGGTAGGGAGAAAGTGGGACGAGGAAGAAGAAGGAGGTTCTCAAAGAACCCAGCGTTACCTAGGAACTAGGTAACGAGAACCTAAGGAACTAGGACAAAGAGGAGAAAGCTAGATGCAGAGCTAGCAGGAGAAAGGAAATAGCAGATTAGAATGGCGATAAAATAGAGAACAGAGAAACAATAGAACCAACGAAACCAAACGGTGGTTCTTTGCAAAGAAAATTGACAAACATTTAGCTAGCCTAAGAAAAAAAGAACGGAAACTCAAATTACTAAAATTGTAAATTAAAATAGGGATATAACTGGATATAACTACTAACCTTACAGAAATAAAAAGGATTATAAAAGAATATCAAGAACAATTATATGACAGCAAATTAGACAACCTAGATGAAATGGACAAATGTTTAGAATCATACAAACTATCAAAACAGACTCAAAAAAAAAATTGGAAGTCTGAATAGACCTGTAACAAGTAAAGAGACTGAAGCTGTAATCAAAAACTTCCCAAGAAAGAAAAATCCTAGTACAGTTGGCTTCACTGGTGAAGCCTACCAAATATTTAAAGAAAAATTAATACCAACTTATCTCAAAATCTTCCAAAAATAGAAGAGGTGGGAACACTTCTTAATTCATTCTGCAAGGTCAGCATTACCCTGCTACCAAAGCACAAAGACAAGGAAAGAAAACTAGAGACAAAAACCACTTATAAACATAGAGGCAAAAATCTTCAACAAACAGTAGCAAACTGAATCCAGACGCATAACTGAAAGATGACACACCCTGACCAACCTGGGTTTATCCCAGGAATGAAGAGTGATTCAGCACACAAATGCCAATGTAACAGATCACATAAATAGAATGAAGAGGAGAAAAACAGTCATCTCAATTGATGCAAAAAACAAAACAAAACAAAACCATTTGACAAAATCCAACACAATTTCATGATAAAAACACTCAACGAACTAGAAATAGAAGGGGACTTCTGGAACGTGATAAAGGGCATCTATGAAAAACCAACAAAGAATATCGTACTTCATGGTGAAATACTGAATATTTCCTCCTAAATCAGGAACAATACAAGGGTGCCAGGTTTCATGACTTCTAGTCAACACTGTACTAGAAATTGTAGGTATGGTAATTGGGCAAGAAAAAGAAATTTTAAAAATCCAAATTCGAAAGGAATAAATAAAACTATCTCTATCCACAGACTATATGATCTGATCTATAGAAAATCCTAAAGATTCCACAAAAAACTATTAGAGCTAATAAATAAATTCAGTAAAGTTACAGGATACTAGATCAACATACAAAAATCTGGTGCATTTCTATAATTAGTAATGAGCAATATGAAAAAGAAATTAAGACAATTCTATTTACAATAGCATCAAAAAATTCAGAATGATTATACCATGTGAAGGTATGTTTAATTTAAAAGTGAACGCAAAACAATAAAATAGCAAAACAACAACAAAAACAGCTCAGGCTCTCTTGACACAGTCACCTCTAAAACCACTTCTTACACATGCAAAATAACAAGTCTTCACTTTTATTTTTACACCTTAGTGACTGTCAACACAAGAAAGAGCTTCTTTAAACACTGACTCTTACAGAAAGTATGGAAAGGACAGTTCCAACTAAACTGTTAGTTTGGCTCCAAATGTATGTGGGCTAAGGACACAGGCTGTGGTAAACCGAACACCAGGATCACCCACAGGTGGGTGTCCTGTGAAGAGTCAGGATACTTCAGGACGCTGTCTTCTGGTTATGATCTTGTTCTCCGTCTCTACCCAGCTGAGAACAGCCCTCCAGCCGGCCAGCCATCTGTTGAGCAGACAGCACTAAGCCGCGAGGCCCCAGGCGCTGGCCTCATTTCAGGCCTGCCTTCCACTGCTGCCTTTCTCTCTCTAGCTTACCAGCCTGGCCCCGGGCTCCCTGCCTCATCTTTACTGCCTCTGTTTCTCCCTAGACCTTGATCCCAAGGTGTCTGGCCATGACCTAGTAACTTGACAGCATCTTCGCCCACCTTTATTTGATCACTTATTTTTCCCATTTTGACCGTGACTTTGAGGCTTATCTGTAAGGGCCCCAGACAGAAAGGTATGGCCCTTGTCCCCGACAGCCACACGTCTAGAAACAGCAGGTGCTGGTCACCCGCCATTTCTCTCCAGCTGTTGTCTCTTACCGTGTGCAGTCTGACTTGTGTTTAATCTGCTGGAGCAAAAACTGCCATGAATTACCTTCTACCAGATCTTCTACAAGACACGTGTTGTTACCACAGGAAGCATCCCATTCAGCAGACTGCACCCATTCCAGAGCACCCACTAGCTGCATCACTTACATCATCAGGCTTTACTCAGTTTTAGTACTCACGGTAAATACGTCTTTGTGGCCGTCCTGAAATCGAGTTCCATGTGCTCCACAAAGGTATATGGGGGCTGAACTCCTGTGCCGTCCATATAGTATAATATAAATCTGTGAGCTGGTCCCTGCATCTGGCAAGTCACTGGTGACGATGGAAACCTTCCAGTTGCCACCTATAGAAGCACAGATAGCACGGAGCATTACAGCCACTGATGACAATGGAAGACGGAAGAGCGAGGAGAATTCCAGGTGGACAAGCTCGCTCCTCCCATCTCCCCCGGAAACGCGCTGCAGCAGAGGGTTTTAGACTTGGTCTTTAAAACAATAAAACCATTATGTCCTACAACGGCGCTGTGAGGGGATTTCCTAGAAGATCTTTACTCTACCATTACCCTGGCATAGTTGGTCATGCCTAGACCCCAAGAGAGTCACTATGTAACTTCTCTCAAGTTCCAGCATTTGGACAAAACGTCTCAAATATTCTAGCTCTGACATATAATATGTGCATTCAGAATTATTCCTTTTAAGATTTTTGAGTTTAGATGTTTATTTTCCAAAATTAAAAATTATGTAATAATTTATATAAACATTAAGATTGGAATCAGACAAGTTACGAGAAATTTCAGAAGTCATCTGGTACAATTTTTCACTTTTTAAGTATTCCTAATTAGTAGATTTTAAAATAATGGTTTTTCCACAAAAATAGATGTGTGGAACTGAGTCCAACAAAAGTTAATTAAGTAAATTCTGTATCACCCAGCAACAAATGAAAATAGTGCTGGAAAATGTATGCTTCCTGGTGAATACAACGGAGATGAACGAAACATCGTAACATACTGATGGGGGGTGATATTGCTTCCAAGGATTTCAATTTAATTTTGCCAGGTTTCTTTGCAGTAAATATCAAGAGTTGACCAATAAGAAAGTAAAGTAATACGAAATTAGGGGAACACACTCAAGATTATACTAAAGAAGAAAGAGGGCGAGGCAGCAGAACCCAGAGCCGCGGGCCTAAGTGACACTCCACTCTGCAGACTGTGCCTTCCTCTCTCCCATTCCTGAACTGAGGTGTATTTCCCATCTTGACCATTCAGATCATAATCAGATTCTAGATTTAAATTTTACTTACATGGTACAATAAATAGATGCTAAATGAATGTCCTTTTTTTTTAATCTACTTTGAAACAGGGAATTCTACACAGTAAAAAGCCATATTCGGCTACCAAATCATTTTGGTAGACAATCAGTAAATAAAAACATCATCTTAAAAAACTGAAAGAGATGGATAAGCTATCTTTGATGACAGCAGAAGCGGCTAAATTGCAATTATGAACTACAGAGCTGGGAAAGCCCCAGCTGCTTTCTGTAGACTAGCATGTTTGTTTGAATAAAATGAAATAAAGCTCTTCAGCTTTTGCTTTCTTAGAAATGCAGCAAAGAGTGCAGGGGAGAATCAATACTTGCTAAATGTACAAGGACCAAATCAATAGGGAAAGAAATTGCATTTTCCAACAACTAACATGGAAAAGGATGAGAAGTATAGGAATAGAAATAAAAATGAAAATAATGAAATATGACGTCTGTTTACCATAGGTTTTGGCACCTCTTTAGGTCATTAAAACCTTAACCTTGGAAGGGAGTGTTGTAAAAACTGGAGAAGAATCTAAAGATCGTGAAGCAAGACTCATCTTTTACTTCGTAACTTCAATCAATCAATAGCCAACAAGTCACTGAGTCACTACTGGGTGTCCCGGGTCGTGGAAGGAGTACACGGAAGACACAAAATGATGTCTCTGTCCTCCACTCGCCTGTTCTCCACGAGGTGGTAAGGCCAACAGACCAAGAGGGAAGAAAAATCAGAACAGTCTTAATGTAAAATTTTGGTAAAGTGAGTCCAGGTCACAGAAAAGTTAACAAAATAAAAAAAATTTTTAAGTTAATTTTAAAAAAAGAACTGACCAAAAAACCCCAACAGAAATTAAATGAAGAAGGCACAAAACCTTGTGCCATAATCTTTGTAAAGCAGAAGCCAAGAGAAGAGTGAGACAGAGACGTCAGGGGTTTACAGGGCACCCCCCACCCAGCCTGCTCGGCACCGCGTAGGAGACAGAAGATGGGTACTTAAGATTCTAAACCCTTCCTAATATCCATACCCTATTGGGCCTAATTTGAAAGGTGGGCTGAAGGGGTGAGTACCTGGACTGGAGGAGAACAGGACGCAGGGAGTGAACCAACGGCTTGATGAAATACTCAAATTATCAAAACAGACACAAAACAACTAGAAATTGTGAATAGCCCTTTATCTTCTAAGAAATAATAATTAATTGATAGTTAAATCTTTTTTACAAATAACTACAGGCCCAGATGGTGAATTTTCTTCCAAACCTTTAAGAAACAAAGGATGCCAATCCGACACAAACCCTTTGGAATACTTCCCAGCCCCTCGTGTGAGACGAGCATCACTCTGATACCAAATTCAGACGAAGGCATAACAAGAAAACTACAGAGCAAGAACCCTCATGAACATGAGAAGTGGAAATCTTCTCAACAAAATACGAGGAAATCGAGTCAACCGCAACCTTTGGGTTTATCCCAGGAGTGCACGGCTTGTCAACACTTAGAGATCAATGCAAGTCACCACATGAGCAGAACAGAAGGACCTGTGTCTGATCGCTTCAGTAGGTATCCGGAAAAAAAAAAAAAAAAAACACTTGAAAAAATTAAATACCCATTCATGGTAGAAACTCATTACTGGAAAGGATGAAAATGAGAAACAGTCTTACCGGAAAGTGGAGTAAAGGCAGTTCTCGTTACAGCTGGCAGAGAACTTGGCAGAGTTGTGCTCTGTTACTCAGTGGTGGAAACAGAACTTACAAGCGATGAACTTAGACGTCTACCTGAGGAGCTTTCCAGTCAAAGTGTGGCAGGTGTGCCCTGCTCTCTCCTTGCTGCTTATGGTGAAATTTAAGAGGAAAGAGAGAAACAGAGGAAGGAACTGCTAAGCAAAAAGGAACCAGCCCTTGCTGATTTGGAAAATTCTCGATCTGTCCACATATCTTGTTCTGGAAGCAGAGCCAAGGACAAGAAAACTATTTGCTCAAGAGATTAGGCATGTGGTTTAAGGATCCAGGCAGAAGCCGGGAGTGAAGATGGAGTTACCCAGGAAGGATGTGTGGGGACGTTTGTGTCTAGTGACGTGGGCCCCACAGCATCCACAGAAGACCAACAAGGTTCTCAAAAATTTTTATTCTAGCAGATGGAAAGGACAAAGACGGGACGAAATGAAGGAAGCATGACTCTTTGGGCCAAGACGGTGGTGCCGCTGCCCTGGTGGGCTGAGAGGGCAGGGCTGCCGCCCTGGGGAGCCGTGAGGAGTGGGGTGTTGCCCCAGCAGGGCCCAGAGAGCAAAGCAACTAAACCATAGAGAATTACTCTCTGGGCCCTTAAATCTGATGGAATTTGCCAAGCTGGGTTTCAGACTTGCTTGGCACATGTGACCCCCTTTCCCTTCTAACTTCTCCCTCCTGGAATGAGAGTGTCTAGTCCACGCACGTTCCACCGTTGTATCTGGGAGGCAGACAACTTGTCTTCTGGTTCCACGGGTCTGTGGGTGCTGAGGAATTTGGGCCCAGGATGGATTGTACCCAGTGTCTCACCCATACCTGATTTAGGTGATATCTTCAAAGACGGGAGTCCAAATTTTTTGAGAGGATTATATTTAAGTGATATTTTGGGCTTAAAGTTGATGCTGGAATGATTCAGACTTTGGGGCATGCTGGGATGTGGTAAGCATACTTCGCATAGGAGAAGGGCATGAATTTTCCAGGGCCAAAAGGAGAACTCTTGTGGGTTAAGCTGTGTCCCCCAAAAGATGTTCAAGTCCTTATTCCTGCTCCCTGTGAATGTGACCTTATTTGGAAATAGGATCATTGCAGACATAATTAGTTAAGGTGAAGTCACACTTGACTAGGGCGGGATTAGTCAATGATGACTAGGTCTTTTAAAAAGACAAAAGACACAGAGGTGGAAGGAGGGGGAATTCCAGGCAGAGACTGGAAATACCCAGCGGCAAGTCAAAGAACTCAGACTTCTAGCATTCAGAACTATGAGAGAATAAATTCTTATTTTTTTCAAGCCACCCTGATGATGTTAATTTGTTACAGCGGTCCTTGGACAGTAATTCAACAAGTGACTATATAAGAAAATTGTGTTACATAAATTAATACAACTCAGCACTTAAAAGGATAAACGACTGACTACTGGTACACAGGAAAATCTGGATGAATATCAAGCTTTATGCTGATCAAAATCCTAGTCACAAAAGAGCATATGCTTTATGACCCCACACAAGGAGCTCCAGGAAAGGTGGATTTATTTGTAGTCACATAAAACAAGTAAGTTCTTTCCTAGGGGCAGGGATGGTGAAAGTTTCTGCAAAAACGTGTGAAGAAACTCTTTGGGATGACAGAATTCTTCTGTCTTGATTGAACTGGTAGTTACACAGGTGAACCCAACTGTCAACAGCATAGACCTAAAATATGTGCATTTATTTCTGTAAATTATACCTCAATACAATTGATTGTTTAAAACATTAAATAAAAAAAAAAACTTGTAAAAGCCTTAACTAAAATGGTCAAGTTGAGGGGGGGGATCTGCCATACAAATGAAAAAGGGCTAATTTCTTTCATTTGCAAACAGCTCACACAATTAATAAAACAAAACTAAACATGGATTCCACAATAGAAAAGTGGGCAAAATATGAAAGCAATTCATTAAAACACGCACAAGTAGCAGAGAAACAGAAAACATGCCAACTACGTGCAGGCAAATCAAACCAGACCGCCGCTCACATGCCAGGTGGGCAAAGCCTCTCATTTCAGAATACCGAGCACCGTGAGAGGGGCCTTCTCACCCCGTCTGGCATCGGTGTAGTCTCCCTGTACCCTTTTTGAAGGGCAATTTGGCAAATCTATGAAAACTGACAATGCACATACAGTTTGACCTAACGGTCTCACTGCTGTAACTCACTGCACAAATACACTCACAAAGAGGCCGAACTCTGTGCACTGGGGACGTTCTTCCAAAGACTCCTTGGAAGGGTGACTATTTGGACACAGCCGTGTGTCTTTTACTACAAAATGAGTCACCGAAATAATGAAACAGCCACAATGAAATGCTACACAACATAACAATTTTGAAAGAATGACTAAAGCAAAATAAGGCACAGTTTGAATACTATATTCTCTACCCAAGTTTGTAAATAAAAAGGATGTACCTAGATCCATTTACACAGGCTGACAAACGCATTTAAAATGTAAGGGGAAAATCTGAAACTGCCTTTGAGCAGAGTTCAGAAGCTGGAGCTGGGGAAAGGCTAACTCTGCATTTTATTTTGGTCTATTCTATTTGATTTTTATCATGTGCCATATGACTCTCACCTCCTTAATTAGGAAAATATGTAAAAGGGAAAACGGATGTAAGTGTAGTGATGAGCAGACTGTGCAGCACAGAGGAGGAGTGCTTCAGGAGCATCAGGACGAAGGAAACGTGTGTCTGGATTCTTCCAAAACAACATGTTTTCAGCCTGTGACTCTACAAATCCTCTCTAGATTTATGCTTTACGTTTTCAGGGTCTTTACAATCACTTGCCAACTGTTCCTCCCAGTAAACTACAAACAAGTCACAGACCAAAAGTACATATATACTTTTTCAACAAAAGTCTTGTCTATTCAATTTAAATATATATATATATTTGATGACCTACCAGCAATGCCAAACAGGAAGAACAGAAGCATTCCTAGAAGTCAATGTGTGGGACTTGAAGCCCCGCAATAAACCGTGAACCTCTGGCCACAGAACGACATGACTTTCCAATTAACTTGAACAGTGTCATTGCAAGGAGTCGAGAGCAGCAGAAAGAGAAGATCTTTGAGGGCCACGCAAAACCACCCGGACATCTGCACTTTGAAACGAAGTTTTAGATCAGGTAACAACCTCTCCACTGCAGTTTCTTCATTCGGAAAATGGACATTACACACTCATGGTTTTTAAGAGAGCGACACAAGGTAAAACTGGGTAAGCACATGGCACAGCGTTTGGTACATAAGTCACTTCATACGGGGAAGTTACTATTATCGGTGTCATCACGTAGAATTAACCTCTTTTCTACGGAGCCGACCATGCAGTCCCAGCAGGGGCAGCATCACTCCCGAAGGAGGAACGCTGGCCCCTGGAGGGCAAGAAGCTTCAGTGTTACAGTGTTCCGCGGCTCTGCGACACTCTACCCTACCCAACAAGGTATTATTCCTTAGCACTCAATTTCTCTCATTAATAGAAGGCAATAATGAAAAAAAAAAAAAACGGTTGAGGAATAAATTAGGCTTATAAGTCACTTAAGCATTACAAATAAATACTATCAACTTCATAAATTTCAAAGAATAAAACGTCTACATAAATGAGAATTAATCCCCTGAAGTAGAAAATCAGAGCATTAGTGCCTGTCACTGTCCCCATACTGAGTGACTGCAATTGGGCCCCCACCACGATGAGGACAGCAAGAGAGGGACAGCTCCAGGACAGCGCGGCCGCTGCATGATGGCGGTATCCACAGGACATGTATGCTCGTGGGTGTTGGCCACATAGAAACCACAAGGGCTTGGGATTAAGCCACTGGAAAATGTGTTCCCAGCAAGGCAACGAGCAGAGGGCCGTGTCCCAGCCTCCACTGTCTGAAGACGATTGAAGGCGCCGTGAAACAAGGAGCCTCTGAGCAGAAGGAGGAGCAGAACTATTGGAAGAGAACAGTTTCTCTACTCGTGCCAGGAAAGCCTTTCTTTTCACTCTGTCCCCTAAAGTAGCAAAATGCCAACGTGAGAGTCCAAGACAGAGAGGGACTGCCGCGCAGACGGGCAGGGTCCCCTTGTGTCACTCTGCAGCATCCTCTGACACGGCCTCTGTGCACTGCGCAGACCTGACTCCTGCGTCTTTTCATGTTTTCCACGTACTGCCGGGAACGTGAGGCCCAAGGCTACTTCCCCAGCTGTGTACTCGGCAGTGGCGGAAAATTCCACACTATGTACTCAGGGCTTTGGTCTCCAGCTGGTCGAGCAGAGTTTGAAGAAGAGGGAAACAAAGAACTCAGACTAACCAGAGCAATTTTGAAAGAGAACAAAGTTGGAAAATTTTGCACTGTTTCAAGGCTTATTATGAAGCTACAGTAATGAAGACAACGTGTTTTGGCATACAAGTAGTCACAGAGATCAATGAAATAAAACAGAGTGCAGAAATACTCCCCCACATGTATGGTTGAGTGATTGTCAACAAGAGTTGTCTATTCAATTCAAAGTATTTCAATGGGAAAAGGACAGTCTTCTCAACAAAGGGTGATGGAATAATTGGATATCTGTATGAAATCAAATGAAACTTGGCCCTTACCTACCACTATATACAAAAAATAGGTTTAAATGGGTCAAATAGACCAAAGGTAAGAACTAAAACTATAAAACTCCTAAAATAAAATAAAATAAAATCTTGTTATTGGGCTATATTACACACATGTATCTTTAAAATGGGACATTCAGCCACTTTAGTCATTCTTTCAAAATTGTTATGTTGTGTAGCATTTCATTGTGGCTGTTTCATTATTTCGGTGACTCATTTTGTAGTAAAAGATACATGGCTGTGTCCAAATAGTCACCCTTCCATGAACTTACACAGTGTTATATATCATTTATATCTCAATAAGTTGGGGAGAAAAAGAAAAACGAAAGATAAGACTTACTCGCAAGAGGAAAGACAGGTAAATAATTTTTACTCTGTTAACCTTTGTTGTTTTTGTTGTTGCTGTTATTGTTATGATCATCTCTGTCCATGAACCAGAAAGTAAAAATCGGTAAAGTATTGAAAATGCGTGTGTATAGAGGATAGGCTGACGTGCATATCATTTAGGAAGAATTCAGATTATTAAAAGCAGTCACTGTATTCATTACGTTTAAAATCTGTGCTGATTACTGCTGACCCGGAACTACAGGCCCAGCCACAGGATGGACAGATTTGCCTTAAACCATCACATACACTAAGACTTTTAACCCTCTTTGATGGTCTGTTGTGTTGTTTAATTTTAAAAAACTTTTTCAGTGATACACTGTTTCCTATTTATGAATATTTGCTTAATAACTTAGCATTTAGGTCATTGGAAAACAAAGCCTTTGTCTGGAAAAATTGTGAAACATCTTGAAATGGACCCAAAAAATTACTGACTCCCTCCTGAAGCAGTCTGGAGCGCTACCCTGCTTTTCGTTATCGTTGAGCGATCTTAAAATTCTGTGAATTGTAAAGCAAACAAAAAACAAACCTAATGATAACACAGATTTTTCACGTTCACAGACATATAAATTAGTTGTGTCCAATGGAATGTAATTAATGTCCTGGACAGACCCATGTTCACTTCAGCATCCTTTTCCCCACTGTTGTGCGTGCGTGTGTGTGTACGTGTTACTTTAAATACTTCCACGAAAGAACCTCAGTCTCCCGCTGCTAAAACTACATGCTATCTCACCCACGATTTGGCGCCAAGCAGGACTCAAGGTTAGTCACCTTCACCTTTATCAAGAGTCCCATGAATAAATGGTGGAATTACCACATTTCTTTTACATAGCTTAGCATCCATGGCGCTAAATACGTCTTCATTAGGAAAACACCACCTTGGTTAAAGCACATGAAGGGAATTAGCACTAATGGGTTAAAAAATTCACCCGCCCTGGGCCCGCGCGCCCCCACGCGGCCCCTCGAAGGCCCGAAGGCGCCCGCCTGCCGCACAGGCGGGACCAGGGCGCCGCCGCGGGGACCGCGCCCCGCAGCCTGCTCTGCCTCCGTACGGGGCCCCAGGGGAGCCGCCCGACGGCTCCGGGAGAACACGGCGCCCCCCGCCCCCCGCGACCCCCCCTCGGACCCATGGCCGGTTCTCCATCGCGGGCATTTAATTCACTTCCCCTCGGCTTGTGAACTTGAGCTCCTAACCGCGTATTTCCTTCGCCCTGAACGCTGCTACCCCTCCGGACTGAAGACTGGGCCGCGGGGCCGGGGCGGGGCCTGCGCAACTGGGCCCTGGCTCGCTGCACGCAGAGGCAGACGGGCCCGGGACCGGCCCCGGGCTGGTCGCACGCCCCGCGCCGGGCCAGCCTCGCCCCCGAGCGCGCGGCCTCTGCCAGCGCGGGGCGCCGCCGCCACCTGGTGGACACGAGCGGTAACCGCACCTCCCGCCCCGCGTGTTCCCCTGAGCATCGCGGGGTGTGGGGGGTGCCGCCCTCCGCCCTAAGCACTTCACCCCTAGGGAAAAAGCCAGGGCGGGGCAGGGTTCTTCAATTTCCCTAATGTTACATTTAGTCTCCTAAATCTCAGTGTTTCAGGATTTGTTTAAATCTAAGCCTTGTGAAAATAAAAACGGCCTTTGAGTTTTTTTTTTTTAAAAAGTCATTTGCATAGACATTTTAAAGGACGATTGAAATACTGCTTCATAAAATACAAGGAACTTATTAGTTCTATCCCTCAGCATCTCTGCGTGTCTTTCTTCATGTATGGAGTCAAAGTTAGAAAGAGGTAAAGAGCGAGCACTCACAAGCACGTCTCATCTACCCGACACGCATTTACCGTGTCCCCCGGTGACGTGCTGGATCTGGGGAGCAGACATGGGTAAGCTGTGGTCCCCACCTCTGAACGTGTTCACCTGAAGTAAGTACACGGCGCAGTCAGGCATTACTCATTCACGTACGTCCCTCCCAGTTTCATCTGGGCCGCCCAGGGCACTGCCTGGTGCAGCATTACATATCCACATGCCGCTGCACGCCACATTCTTCTAAGAACTCCTGGTTGCTATGAGTGATTTGCTCAGTCTCCTTGGTACATCTAAATACCACTCCTTCCAAATTAAAAAGAAAAATAATTCCCTTGTCTCTCTGCTCTGGGGAGAATGCTAATAATTTTTAAATCATTTTACTTTCTTCCTCACGTGAAAAGAATAAAAAGAGCACTGACTTTCAAGCACAAAGAACTGGGTTGAAATCTCGACATGATACCTACTGTCACCACTGATGGAAATACTTTACCCCCCTGCTGCTAGGTTCTCTCACCCATAAAAAGGAAACAACAAAGCTAAACTGTGTCATGAGGAAGGATTACATATAAAAAGCCGTAAGATTACCGCAGTCCCTGGTATACAGTAGGCACAACATTAATGTTAATTCTTCTCCCCTTTGTATTACAGGCATACCTGGGAGATACTGCAGGTTCAATTTTAGACCACTGCAATAAAACAAGTATCACAATAAAGCGAGTCATGTTAACTCAGGGCCTTCCCTGTGCCCCTAAGTTATATTCACACTGTAGCCTATTAAGTATGTAATAGCATGATGTCTTTAAAAAATATCGTGCACGCCATAATTTTTAAATACAAAACAAAAAACAATTGCAATAATAACATCAAAGATCACTGATCACAATTACCATAACACTAATAACGAAGAAGTCTGAAACATTGCGAGGATTACCTGAACACGACAGACACAAAGTGAGCAAATGAGGTGGGATGTGGCTGACGGGCCTGGGCAACGTAAGGTCGCCACAAACCTTCAATTCGTAAAAAAAAAAACAAAAACAAAAAAACAGTATCTGCAAAGTGCAGTAAAGCTAAGTGCATGTATTTCTCCACAATTTCAGCCCTTTTATTTCACCAAAATTTCTCACTGCTCACAGATGGTTACAGAACATTACACCTTCCATATTTCAATCAGAAGAGTGCATCACTTACTGAAGGAAAAAATCATCTCCATGTAGAAGTCGCCTTCATCTGGTTAAATAAATAGTAACTCATAATTTTTTATGGACTTATGACTCATGCTGAATTGAAACCAAAGGCATTCTTTATGTAAGTAATTACTTTTAGTTCCCCAATGCCAAATTTATGCTATTTTAGCACCTCCATGTGTTGCTCCAAATACTAATTTTTCTACTTTGAGTCAGTTCCAGATAAGACACTGACTTCAACATTTTATAAGACTTGTTTCTATACTATCACATAGTCATGAAGAACAAGGAATCTTAAAAGATTCCCTGGCTAAGTCCCAAGCAAACTACCACAAGTATTCAAAAGAGACAATCTACGCTTCATAGTCTAATCAGATTTATTTATCTGTCTAAGCAACATGTTTTTATTCACATCTAAAATTTTTATTAATGCAGGTGGACACAGACATCTGTCAAATTCCTCTTCACAGTAGTTCTTTTTCAATTTTGAGAATTTCAAGGTCACTTTTCTCTTTTCCTTCCCAAGTTAAATCATCCAGTTCCTTTCATTTTTCTTCACAGAGCAGGCCTTAAACTTCGCCATTTGTTTCTGACCTATCTGAATTTCTTGACATTTCACTAATGTTTTTAAAAGATTCTAATTTCTAGGCAAAGTCCTGGAGAGCCAGCTTAGTAGTAGAACATCCCTTTTATCCAGTCAGAGGAAAAATGGAGAGTCCTGTCCCACGGAAATGCTTGCGAGCTCATTAGACGGATGTTCTGAGAAAACTAGACTCAACACGTTCGGCCTAAAAAACCTGAGGTCGTTGTGGAGACCTTACCATCATACTTTTATCAAGTCAGCAGTTAAAATTAGTAAGTGAAGGAATTTGAGGCTATGTCTATTCCACTAATTCACCAATACGTATATTCAATACATACTTTGCACTAAGCTGACAACATTAAAAAAGAGGGGAAAAAAGATGTAATTCCTGTCTTTCGGGGCATCTATGATGTCCTAGGGGGAAAATAACAGAAACAGGAAATTACACATGTTCAAGGAAAAAACACGAGGAGCCTCGGAAATAGCAGAACAGAAACTGAGTCTGTGATTGTCGGAAAAATGCAGAACACAGGAATGATGAGAGTCAAATCGGAGTATCCAATGGCAGGATTTCCAGGGTGCACTCCTTCGAAGAAGTGGTTAATTCTCAGAGGTTTATCTAATCCACATCCATCCCATGTGCCTCATCTTTCTATAAGTAAAAAACACACTAATGAAGAAAGGCTGTGTTGATACTGAAATTCTAAATCTTCTTGTTCATCACAGCTTTCAAGATCAGTCCAATTTAATGGTTTTCCTCCTCCCAAATAATAAGATTTTCATCTTCAAAAATATAAAATATTTCTAACCTATTTCTATTGCTAATATCTAAGGATGTCTCAACTTGGCAAAATAGGAAGGCTTGGCCAAGCGTTTCAAAGGAGAAATGATAGTTATTTTCTCTTACTACTTGGTTGAGATTTGTTCTTGAGCTCTGGTATCTGTTATTTAATAAGTTGTTATTCTCATCAACTACTTCAAAAATTTCATTTGTCTGATTGCTGGGATCTTGTGTATTTGAATTCACAACACCCACAACTAACAATGTGTGCAAGAAATTCTTTAAATGTGGTTGAAATTTATTTAAATTATTTTCTTCCTCTAAGTCCAAGAAGTTAATTCTCTTTAATTTTCTTCTTTTATCCATCAAGCCAAATGTGTTACTGAAATAAAGCCAATCCAATGTACTGCCAATGGCATCATCAGTAAATGCTCTCCTACCACTTGCTTTACTGTTCTCATCTCTGAACATGTTTTTGTTTGACTGCAGTAAATATGGGTGTATTTTCATCCATAATTGGAGACTCAGGGAATTTTCAATATCAGAATCTTTGCAATATGCAAATCCTCGGTGTTCCTCATTTACAGGCTGGATAGTAACAGTTAGTATCGGGCAGTGTTGACCACAAATAGTATAGAGTCTGTCCAAAGAGTCACCTTCTTGAAGTGCCCCCTGGATTACACTATTACCAGGCAATGGCTGGTTTTTAACAGCACCATCAGAGACAGGGTGGACTTTGTTACCAGCTGATGTAAAGACATGAGTGGCAGCTGTGCCTACTCTTTCTGACCTGTGATTACCCTTCTCCTCTGCATGGTGATTCGGTATTCTCTCCTTAGCACAAGTTTTATCTTGAACATCTAGCAAGTCCTCAGGAAAAGGCTCAGAGTCGCTACAATGAGGCATGTTAAAGTAACTGCACCTCAGCTCAGGAGGCTGAGTCAATTCCTCCAATTCTGAAGAGGACAGTTCAACCATGTCTGGGCCTGGGGCCAAATTTCCAAAATGTGAATACAGTACCTCACTGCTATTATTATCAAGCAGAGTATCCACTGATGTGGTGTCTGCATTGCCACATATGCCAGAATTTTCAAGAGATGATATTCTTAGCAAGTGATTTTCTTTCAGGAGCCACCTGCCTTTGTCAATCAGTACTCCCTCGTCTCTGTGCCTGAAGGTTCTGTCATGATCATTTTGTTCTGTACCATGTTTCACAACGTCTTCCTCATGATAATTGGCCCTCATGTCATTAAAATCACATTTATCTTGCCTTTCCTCCTGAAATTTCTGCAACACAGATGAATTACTAGATACCTGTTCAGAAGAGGCAAATGACCAACCTTCAGAATCACGAAGACCTACTTTCCCAGCACACTGAAATTCCACAGAATTGTAAGGACACACCTGAGCTGTGTGTGGAGACCCAGGAAAAAAAGATGGCTTCATAATCTCTGCTTTACCATAAAGTTTTTCTATTGTCCGCTTAACAAATCCCTTATTATATTCTTTCTCTGGGGCAATCTCCTCACCACTGTCACTGGGGCCATCACTGGATGTTTTATATGACCGTTCAGTCTCACTGTCTTGCCTATAATCTGACCAATCAGAAGTCACTGGACTTTTGAAGCCATTTTTAAAATTAAGAGGAGACTCTGCAAAACTTTCCATTTCCATGCTTTTCACCATCTCTTTTACTCTCATTTTAGTTTCTCCTTCACTGAGCTCCTTTTCAGTATTTTGCTTAGAATCATAGCAAAATACTAAGGATGGTGGTGTTGCCAGCCTCTTACTGACTGTCTCACAAATTACACCATTCCTTCTTTCCTCCTCTGTAATGTTCCTGCTAGAGACTTCGATCAATTCCAAATTTTTACCAGCCTCTAACCCCTTCCGGATCGATTCTTCAGTAACTTGCTCTCCTGAATGTATCTTTATGTTCAAGATACCAGGGTTCCACTTTTCTAACTCTTCAAGGGATTCCAATTCTGAAATGTTTCTTTCACTTGATGTCATGCTGCTGGTTACTGAGCCTGGTTCTTCAGAAGTCTTTGATTCTTCTTTATCAAAAGATGTATCTGTGTTTTTATTCTGAAATTTCTTTAATGAACAGTTTTTACATTCATCCAGAGAATTATGTTCCCTATCAAGTTCTGGTTCATTTGCACTTTGGGAAGAAACACAGTGACTTAAATTACTGATATTTTGGTGTGACACTAATATATCAAAGCCATCTTTACACCCAGAGTCTGCCAAAATATTTAGGTCTTTGTGAACTTCATCAACTCTTTCTAACTCTTCAATCAATTCCAAATTATCAGTATATGTGTTTTCTTTGGAATTTAAAACATTACTGGTATTGCAGACTTTAAAGGGAATGCAGGCCTCATCAACTGGGCAAGCTGTCTCATAGACATAGTTTTCCTCATGAGCACAAGCCTTATGAGAAGACACAGCATCAGCAAGTGAACAGACCTCTCCTGGGAAACAAGCCTTATTTATGGAAGTCTGATCTGTGGTACAGCCATCACTAGGGTAAAAATTATCACTGAGGTTACAAGTCTCTTCTGGAGGACAAGTCTTATTCACAGTGCGCATCTCACATGGAGAGCAAGTCACCTCTGAAACACAGACTTCAGAGACGCAGTCCTCACTGGCAGAATAGCATCCATCTAAAGAGATCTCCTGTGTCTCCTCATTTTCAGTGCACCTAGGAACTATCTGAAGGTTGGGTATAGAACAATTTTCAGAAAGACCTATTGGAACCATGTCCTGTTCTTTCTCAGTGAGTCCCATGTGATTTGTCGTTGATTCCACTAAACTGGCAACAGCAGCCTTCAAGTCATCAGCCTCCTCTGTGACAGCAATATGCTTTAGAACCTCCAACAATGCAAGTATTTCTGAAGTTCTGCTGGTAGTCTTGTGAGCATCATCTTGCCAGAAGCTATTCATACCTCCCTTCAGGTGTAGCACCAGGAGCCAAGCTAGAAGAACATTCGTGGATGAACTACATATTGGAGAAGGGAAGGGGACATCTGCAAGTGAACCTGGCATTTGAACAACTCCATTCTGAGTCTTGTGAACACTAGGAACTAAAGCTTGCAGTTGGTGAAGCAACCCGACTGGTAAGAGGTCTTTTGGGGTGTCCTCTTCCATGAGATCGACTTGAATGGCAGCCTCTGCACTTTGCCCTTTTGTAGCTAGCTTTACATCTTGGTAAGCAAAGCTTACCTCTGGTCCTGACTTTTCAGCAGATACCTGACTTTTAGTATTATGACCATAAATAGCTGACTGTGGCAAAGAACAATATTCACGAAGGGAAAGACAGTAAGCGTCATTCAGAGATTCAATCTGGTTCTTACAGAGATCTTTGGTAAGTTCTTCACTGGTGTCTTTGTCTAAAGATGCACCTACCTCTCTACCTAGGTTATCTCCTGTCAAACTCGCATTTTTAGTTACGCGCTTATTACTTTCCAGGACAAAATTATTTCCTTTTCCAGGACTTGTACGGGAATTATTTCTTGGAAAACCACTGTTGTTACAACGTACCACACTCCTTTGCTTTTTGAATACTGGAACCGATTTTCCAGGTTGCAAAGCTGAATGTGGATTTATGTTCTGCAACCACCTCTGTACATAATTTTGAACTGAATGATCGGTAATATCATCAGGAAAAACAGCTTTTTTCAAAGAACCTAAGGAATTTGCCCTGGTTGTAACATGCTGTTTACTAACAATAGTATCTGATTTCAACTTATCCCCTTTTTGTTTTTTCTGGCTTCTTAAACTTATGTGTGAATTATTAACTTTTGAAACTAAACTCTTCTTTGCTGTTCCTCTCAAATACCAAGATGCTATTTCTGCTTGAGCCTGTGGTCCACAAAAACCATTGGGGTTTTGCTCAAGGAAATTAAGCACATGAAATAAATTCTGATTTTCAAAAGTATTTTTGCAATATCTAAATTTATTGTGGGAAAGTACTTCATCTCCTTGACCAATTTCTCTTTTTGTAGGTCCTCCTAAACTAACTTTGTTCAGTGGTCTGGATTTCCTTTTGGTTAAAAGTCCTTGAAACTTAGGATTATGAACAGTATTTAATTTATTTCTATGAAAATTCTTGGAATTCACAGGATTATTACTTTTGGAACGAAAATAATTTGATTCAATAACCATATCACTTGCATGGAGGTCTTTCTCACAAAGTAGCTCTCCTTTAAAGCGACTATGTAAATCCTGCAATATGGTTTCCTGTGAAATTCTACCTCTTGTATTTATTCTCTTACTCTTCCTGGGGATTCCTTTAGTTGCACTCTCCCCATCCTGATGTCTGGAATTTATCACATGCTGCTCAGATTTCATCTTCTTTTTGATGGCAGCAGACGACGAAATCTGCTTTTCATTTTCTGGAAGTTCTGTTAAACCACACTGAGAAAATTCATTAATTAGCTTGTCAATTCTTGTGGTGACAGTAGAGGATCCTACTGAAACTGAGGTCTTGGAAATAGTTTTGTCAGTTCCAGAGTTGTCCTCTGAAGGATGAGTTGCATCTGCTAAGAAAGGACTGACTCTATCATTGGTGTTACCACCAGTTCTTAAATTTCTGATACTAGTTTTGTTGTCTGATGTTACACTATCAACTGTACCTTCCTCCACACTTGAGTTTTCTGATGTAGTCTGCAGCAAGCCATTGTTATGGGACATCTCTAACAGCTTCTGACTTGTAATTTCTACCACACCAGCGCTTATGGCACTCGACTTGAGCAGTCTGCTTTCCTTTCTTCTTTCTAAAGATGATTCTACCTGCTCATTGTTATCAACTTGAACAAGTACTGGTCTGTTGGATACTGATGACATTTTACTGCAGGAATGTGTGAACATGTGATACTCAGATTTGTTTTCCCCATCTTTCCTTTCTTCACTATAGGAAAACTGTCCAATCATTTTCTCTTGAACTTCAGTTTCAGATACCAAGGTCACACTCCCTATCACAGATTTCTTTTGTCTCACTCTCCTTGGTCTAGGTGTAGGGGGCCTATAAAAATGATGCTTCGCTTGATCCTGAGCTCCTTGGATGGCATTTGTGTCCATAGCAGCATTCTCCCAACTAGCAGAATCGCAAGTTTCAGCCTCTTGATCCGTCATTTGAGTGTTTATCTCCTCTGCCAAACTGCCCTCTTGATTATTGCCTTTCTCCAGAGGTGAGACATCTGCAGACAATGAACATGCTGTAATCTTTAAACCAGATGATCGATCATCTGTTCTCCCTGGAAAACTTCTTATCTCACTCTTTTCATCATTATTAGAAAGATCAGCTCTATTGACAGTGGTTGTCCATTTTATGGTTTCCTCCTCTTTTATCTTGAATCGAACTTTCATTTCAACTGTCATAGTGCCATCTTGATTAAAAATAATTGATTTCTCAACATCATCTTCAGAAGGATATATGAATAAATTCTGAGAATCACTTTTTTCTAAGGCCAAGTAATTTTCAGAAGCAAAAGAATGTTCTGAATAGCAATCATTACTCTGCATTTTGTCAGAAGAAACAGAATAAATCTGGGATCTTGGGCTTGAAGGCACCTGTGTGCTCACTTTCAAAATTTTAAAAGGAAAAGATGCCCCACATTAAAATATAATGTGGAAGGTAGAGAAGTTATAAATATCCAATAGAAGAGGTAGCAAAGAAAGAAAAGAAAAAAATAAATCATTAGTGTGAAAAATACCGTATTTTCTAAATTTCATAGTAAGATGTTATTAATAAGTTTCTCACTTCTATGTATTCATCGGTTTTTTAGCTCATTGTAATATCTGGAACATTTCTACACACTACTCTTTAAAAAGGAACTTACAATTTTACTTCAATGAGGAAGTTCACAAATTTTTAATTTTAACGAGTTTAACAAGGAAATTTTAATAAGGAAAGTATAAAGTAGAAACTGCTAAGAATTCTAGCAAAAATTAAGAGATTTTCATGGGGTTTTGTTTTGTTATTTTATTTTGTTTACCATTACTGAAACTGGAGTCTAACCAAGTGCCGCTTACCTATTAGGATAAGCAAGTAATAATTTATGTTGGCATTAATTTTCCTATCTGTGCATATCCAAGAGAGATTATTATATAGCAGTATGAAAGCAAAAACATTTTTAGAATTTATTTTAAAGCTAGATTAATCTAGTAATAATTATTAATTGAGCATCCATTTTGTATAACCAGTACACTTGATTTAATATCAATAACAAAAGGAAATAAAGCTACTCATAGACCCAGATATCTACGTAATTTTTTAAAGTTTATCTCTAGTGGTAACTATGGCACTCATGCTTCCTAAATTCAATCAAATTCATATTGGTAGTAGTTTGTATAGATGTGCACATGCTTACCACCAATTACATATCTTTAAAGTTTCAGAGTAGGCCTAGAGATGTTTGCTTTTATTTTTGGTATACTTTCACTAACATTATAAATGAAAATATCTCATTCACAATTTTTTAAAAGTAAAACTCAACAAAACCCTCAGATTCCCTGACACCATGAAAAATCATACTCAGCAACTCATATCAGACAGAATAAACCCATTTTCGTAAAATGACCAAGATGGAATAGGACTACCCTATGCATAAACAGGTATTTGGCAGCTATGCCTACAAAACAGAAACACTAATAATTATCTATTAAGTATATTCATGAAATAACTAAGTAACAACAATAATAACTGAGATTCACCCATTTTAGCAATAAATAGAGGAATTAAAACAACTTAAAATGTGTATTATTCCATGTTTAAATGAAATAAAAACTAAAATTTAAGTATAAAAGGCAATAAGTACTTTCGCATAGAGCTAAAATACTGAGTACAATGAATAATGAGATTAGCCACGCCTGCAAGGAGAATTTACAGCCTATCCCACACTCCTGGGTGTTGAGGGCCTCCTCCTCCCCTATCCAAAAGATAATGTCACATTGCATGGCATTTCCTAAGGAATTATCAACCTAGAGTACAGTTAACCAGCATTATCTGGCTAAATAAACCTCTTTTTTTTTTAATAAATAAAAAGTGGATCTAAGGACCTGTGATTTTTACTGGAGTAACTTCGGGAAAGTAGAGCATGTATGCAGTTAGAGATTTTTAAAAATATGTACATCAACTAACCTGAGCTCAACCGTGATACTGCACGGCATTATTTAGAGAAAATTCTGTAACTACCAGAGTACCGCTTAGACATATGCCACAGGGTTCCTCTCCCACTTTGATTTTTTCTCTAGGTACTACATGCAAAGATTAAAAAACATACTTCATCAATTTAAACTGATACACCATTTATTAACTTGAAAAAAAAATCTTTAAAAGAAAAATTATTAGATAATCTCTATGACTCTTTCCAGCTATAAATATAACCAATTTCAGTTCAGAACGTTTCTGATCCCCTCGTTTTCTGTAATGAAGGAAACTGGTCATTTAAGATAAATCATTTTGTTGCTGCTGGTGAGGTTAAAAATCTCAGGGCTAAAAATAAAGGCTATATATTTAAGTGACTTACTCTTTCTGCTTTCTGACCTAGCATTTCCCTTGGGATGCACACGATGAGAGATCCCTGGTAATCTAGCAGGAAGCAAGTACTTCTGGAGGTCATAATTTCCTGGTTTAAACGGCTCCCTTCCTGCTGCCACCACAGCTCCAGAGCTCAGGATCACAGCCTGGAGACTGGGAACCTAGAAAAAAAACCAGAGTATGGTCCTTACGTGAGCAACACGAAGTTTTGTTCTTTCCGTACAGTGAGTTTACAACTGAGTTAATTCAACCACCTCCTGGACTTGAGCGAGAGAATCAGGAAGCCAAGCATTTGTTAGGCACTAATGATGTATATAAAACGACTAAGTACGGGGGGGGGGGGGGTAGACCACACCCTTACTCAGCCTCCAGCTGGCGGAGACTGACCGGTCTTCTTCCATCAGAACCACTGAGCTCTTTAACAGGACGTAGTGCTGCCTGTCTTCCCCACCCAAGGATCCAGCTGAGAAAGGGCCTGCAGGACACGCCAGGTCGGCAAGGGACCACTGTGGACACGCTGTCCCCTGCCGGGGACTCTCCCCGGCCCGTCAGCTGGTCCCAGAAGATGCCTGGCCACTCCTTCCCAAGAACTGTTGAGGAGACTAGATTCTGCGTCAACCCGTCTACAACTCTGGGCTCGGGGAGGGAGTGTGAGGGAGGAGAGAGGCCTCGGGCCCACGCCCCGTCAGTGTCCCTCGCGGGAACCGAGAGAGCAGCCACTCCAGCGAGCCAGCGCCCGCCCACGAGCGCGGGGGCGCGCACGCTCACACGCACGCACGTGGGAAGAGCCTTCCTTCCCCAGGGCCGCCACCGCGACCCTTGCCGCGACGGCGCAGACAGGAGGAGCCCGCCGAAGTGCTCACCTTCCGCCCGTCCGTGGCGTACAGCTTGGTCACCGGGCGCTGCATGACCTCCGTCAGGTGCTGCAGAAAGACCTCGAAGCTCTGCGTGACCCGCCTGCTCAGCACCACCGCGCGCCTCGTCTTCGGGTCGCCATTCCTGAAGACCAGGAGCCTGCGCGGCGCGCGCAGCATGCCGGGAGCGGCGGGGGCGGGGGCGCGCTGCGCGTGCGCGCTGAGGGCCCGGCTGCTGAGCCAGGGCCGCGGGCGCCGGCGGGCCTTGTCCAGGTCCACCGGCTGCACCTTCCTGCCGTGGGAGCACAGGTACGACTGGCCGTCCTCCAGCTCCTCCAGGCGCGTGATGCTGTGCCTTCCCCGAGGGGTGCTGATGTTCCTCACCCCGAACGGCAGGGGCACCTTCCCCGACAAGTTATCCAGCAAAGCATCGAACGTCTTGAAAGAACGGGGGTTCACCACCACCCGGACGCCCCCAAACTGCGGGTCTCCGCTCTTGTAGAAGCTGATCCTTTTGGCCACGACAGGCTGAGCGACGCGCAGCTGGCGAGAGGAAGGAGCCTGACCTTCGGAAGAAGTCCGACGGATCATGGCAAAGCTAGTGGAGAGAGTTCCGCTCATGTTGATCGAGACCTGGAGGCGGAAGAAAATTGTTCATCTTCACAGCAACAGCACCACGTGCGAAGGCCAGCTGGTTATAGTTGTAGGTACCCAGGCTCTTCCTAGGATTTCATTCATTCATCTATTCATTCATTATACCACCTATTTTGAAAGGTAAGTTTCAAGGGCTTACAATAAAAAGTCACAAAAGAAACAATTAAATAAGGGTAGATATAATTGAAAGATAAAAACAATCTAAAGACACTAATAAAAGCCTATGTAGGTAAATTATATACACCCATGGAAAACTATACAACCCGTTAAAAATGGCTATAGTTCTGTATTGGCACAGAAAACTGATCATGAGCTACTACTAAGTGAAAAGGCAGTTTACAGAATACACCCACTATGCCATTGCCAATGTATATAATATTTATTACAGTAGCAGAAGAAAGTCTGAAGTATACACAGCCCAGTGTTGATGGTGGTTATCACTGATGGCAGAGCTATGCATAATATTTGTGTTTTTCATACATTATCAAATTTTGTGGATCTTTAACAAGTATTATTGAATAATTTTTTAAAAAAATAACGGAGACACAAATCAGAAACCATCCAATGAGAAGAGTAAAGAGAGTTTTGTAATTGATCGATTTAGTTCTGCATGTCCTGGCAGTCAGGGAGAAGGGAGGAAACAGAAAAAGGTTATAAAGTTCATATTGTCTGTTGGATGGAATCAAATGAGTTCATCTGGAGAAAACTGTTTCCTGACATTAAATTCTAGAATAAATGTATCACATATATCCTTAAATAAGGGCCATATTAAGATGGTTCCATTACAGATTGTAGAAAATGCAGGCAAATTATCTAGCACACTAGTAGTCCTACTTTAGGAAACACTGCACTAAGCAAATATTTTTGGAATGAATGACAGCATTGCTGTGGGCCGCTGAAAATGGTGCAGTCTGGTTACTGCTCCCACTAGTGGTTCTAAAATGAAAACTTCAGGAGGGAATTTAAGAGCCATTTTCAGCCAGTCGCTGAGGTGTCCCACTTCCCAACTGAAACCAGAGTCTGATTAACAAGTGAGCAGCTAGCGGGAGGGTTTATCCGATACCTAGCTGCTTTTTCATTTGTAGTGTATTGTGGCTATTTTCTGTTGTTTTAAATCAATGTAATTATCGGTGTCTTTTGACAGAGTAAGAGTGCCCTGCAGCCTTGAAGACAAACTGAACAAGCTAAATGAATGTGATCAGTGTTAAGAGATGAAAAAGGCATATTTGTCATTATAAATCAGCTATAAATCTGGCCCAAATCACCTACTTAAATGTTTGCAAGCTGTTATCTAAGACACTTCATTTATCTCCAATACAATTTGCAAATCTCATTTATATATAAAGAAAATGCATTCAAAGATCAGCTGAGAAATTAGATGTGTCTCCTCTTCTCTCTCCCCAAGCAGTTTAAAGTAATTACAATACTTAAGACAATAAAGCTGCTGTAGCAGGCATGCGCATCAGGAGCTGGGGAATCCAGCTTTGCGGTGGAGTCAGCAAAACCTCAATCTCTCCTCACCCTCCGCTGATAAGCTGTGGTCTGACCTGATAAACTGGGCCACGCTGCTGAGTCTCAGGCCCTCACCAACTGTTAAGAGGGAGGAAATCCTTCAGTGTTTAAACAAAAGACTTCAGAACTCAGTAACTCCAGTTACTTTCTAGGCTGGTTTTCTTACATATTTATTTGAGAATTTTTTACATGGATAGTGTTTGAGACACGTTTTTCACCTAATTTTGGAAAGTTATATTCATCTATATGTAAATGCATAGTGAGGCTTTTAATTTCAGTAGTTTCCTGGATCTCACTAGTTGGAGAGCTGCTGACCTGGTGGTCATGTTGGGAACACAGTTATGTAAGCTGATATGCTAAGGGTTTTGTTTTGAGGTTTTTTTCTGTTGGTGGTGGTGGTTTTTGTTTGTTTTTGGCTAAAATAAGAAAAAGGAGATTTTGTGTTGGAACCAAAAAGGAGGCCATGGCAGATAGGGACAGTTGACGGGAAAAAATGGCCCCCATTGTCGCTATCCCACTGCTGCCCAGCCCTGCTCACTGGTTTTGAGCCTGATGCATGAAGAGAAGACGCTGAAGTTACCACGTCCTGGGACGATGCCCTGTGCCCCGCAGTGGAGGAGCATTTGCAGAGAAACTACCTGCAGCAGGGTGGTTGCCAGGCACCTTGATGCGGAGGCTGTAGCAAAAACAAAACAAAGATGCAAGTTCCTGTGATCCTAGTTGCGTGTAAGAGGATCCCTGGAAACTCCTGGAAGTCACCAGGGAAGTTCTGGAGCATGTACTGAGATTTTGCATACGTGTGGGTGAGGTTTAAGAGCCTATGATAAGTAAGGTGGGCGTCGCGTGTGTAACAGAAGACGGTGAAGATTCAGCATTATTGTTGAATAAAAGGATCTCTGTGGATACAGTGCCTAGAATCATCACTGGGGGAGAGAGTGCAAACTAGATCCTTTCCAGAGGGAGTGTTTCATCTTTGCCTTGACATCATGTGTGTCTCCTACAGTGTCGGTTGGAAATTCACAGAGTAATTCAGTAGCAGAATTGAGGAAGAGTCAGGGTACCTTGAAAATGTCAAGGAGAGATGCTGAGGGTGGGAAGAGACAGTGGTTTCCAGAGGAAAGCTTATATAAAGCTTAGATGCCAGAGGCAAAGAGTGGCGGGGTTGCCCTCCAGGAAGAAGACGAGGGTTAGCGCAGCATCTGCCAGGGCAGTGGACAGACCAGCGACGTGGTCGGTCGGTCTTGACAGTAGTGTCCCCTTTTGTGAAACAGAGCTCCCAGCCCTTCACAGCTTTTAGCTACCCTTAGTTGTGCACCTTTCTTAGCCAACTTCAAAGACTAATCAGAACTTGGATGGAAATTCTGAAATGTGTCTTTGCATACATTTTAGATAATAAGGTTTATTCTGAGCCCTCTGACCTTGGGGCAAGGCAGCGGTGTACTTAGGGGCCATCTAAGGAACAAAGCGTGGTCTAATTCTTCTCCCAGCAGGTTATGCTGGGGGAAGTGGAGGTGGAAAGAGGGAACAAGAGGAAACTAGACTCTGAAGGCCCTCCACTTGCCCCAACACTGACTTAAAACTTCATACCTCCAGCTCAGATTATATTGAAAATCTGCTTCTACTGAGTTGACAGCTGGCTACCAATACCTTCCCCTCTTCTCTGCCTGCTCTCCATTGCTCAGTCAGACCATGGAGCTGTCTTGAATACTTATAATGCTTTTTAAGATGAAGCAGATTTTTTTCAACACCCTTGGTTTCACTAGGTTCAACCATCGTTATCTTTATGCGTGCCGTTACTGCTCTCAGCTGTCTGTGCTGCTCTGAGCTAAATAGTTGCCTCTACTGAGAGGGCTGTGTCTTCCCTCCGCTACTCGCTTGACAAAACGGATGACAGATTTACAGGATGAAGGGGTATCATATCACTAATTACATGGTAGGAATTCGAGCAATTCATAAAGAATGAAGTAGAAAACAAAAAACAGAACTGGTATATTCATAAAGCTGGTTCTGTGGCAATTCAGAGATCTGCTATTGCACGAAAAGTTAGTCCATTTCATGGATCCTGACTCTGTGGGTTGGGCCTGGGGTGGGGGTTCAGAGGGGAAGTACACCAGCCCTTCCCCATGGCAGTCACAGCACTGTTGAATTACAGGCAGTTGCCTTCTTTAATATACTGCACAGATTCTCTAATGAGCAAATAGTGCTTTTATGATGAGGGAAAAAACATTTACTTATATTTGAATATATTAGCACTTCTCGATTTCCTGATACTGAAGCTCCCTCATACTTCAGTGTCAGCATACTGTGAGGGTTTCTGGCATATGTGTGTAAAGATAATAATTATTAGCAATATTTATTCTTTTTCTAATGGTTAAAGATGAAACACAAATACGTAGTCTAGATATAAAAGGAAAGTAAAGTCCAACTAGCTGAAATAGATTATTTTCAAAAATAAAAACTGTAAAGTTTTGTACTTACCAGAACTTGAAACTTCCCTTATAAAGAAAAGATGGTTAAGTTGTTTGAATAATTCCCGTAAATGTTGCTGGATGCGTAACCTCGTTTCGTGCAAAGAAACTAATGTCTTCGGATTTATTCTTAGTGTATACACTCAGGGATTGAGGACAGCCAATTAATTTAATCCACGGTGATGCTAATCTCCAGAGAGAACTCACCTAAAGAGAACCACAGCATGAAGCTCTCCTATGTGCTTCTGTACGCTGAACATCCAACCACAATTGTCTGCATTTTTAAACAGCTTTATTGAGGTGTAACTTACATGATACAAAATTAACCCATTTAAAGTGGATTCAATGAGATATTCACAGAGTTGTGCAACCATCACCATGATATAATTTTAGAACACTTTCGAGCACTCCAATTTTAGAATGCCCCAGAAACTTTGTGCCCATCCCACCCCCCGCACACCGGCCCTACCCAAGCAGGAATCTCCATCTCTATGGAGTTGCCTGTTCTGGACGTTTTATATGAATGGAATCCTACAATACGTGGTCTTTTGTGACTGGCTTCTTCAGTTACCATAGTGTTTGAGGGCCATCCACGTAATAGCATGTATCAGTGCTTCATTCCCTATTACTGCCAGATAGTCATCTATCTTACGGATTTTTAAAATTTATTTTATTTATTTATTCACCAGTTGAAGCACATTTGGTTTGTTTCCAGTTTGGGGTTCTTATGGATAATACTTCTATGAACATTTGTGTACAGGTCTTCAGTGGTATCATTTCTTTTTTTCTTCTTCCAGTTTTATTGATATATAATTAAGATACAGCACTGTATAAGTTTAAGGTGTACAGTAAAAGGGAGAAACTGCCTACCCTAGCCAAACACCACAGGAAAAAACAGCCCACCCCACCCTCCTCTGCCTTACCAAGCCTTGACTACTACCATTTAGCGGCAGCGTGGCATCTCTCCTTTCCCTGTGTGGGGATGATACAAGTGAAGACCAAGCAGGGAACCAGCACTTCCATTCTCACCTGGCAGTGACAGAGCCACTGCTCCCCTCCCTGCTGGCGTCAGAGGAGGCCCAGAAGAAAAGCTTTCACCACCACGCAGCAGCAATGAGGTCACCCCCACCCCCAGGGTCAGTGAGACCCCCAAAGGAAGCGTGAAGTCCCACCTCCCTCAGGACAGTGAGGCCCCCTTTCCCCAGGGGATCAAATGAGTCAGTGTGGGCAGTAAACAGGTGTGCTTCCTTCCCGCTGCCAGCAGAGTGTCAGTGGAGACCTGGTAAAACGCAAGTTTTAAACTGGATCCACAGTTTCATAACATAGTGCCCAAGTGTCCTGGATATAAGTTTTAAAAAGAATTCACTTTACTGAGAACCAGAAAATCTCAACTTGACTGATAAGAAACAATTAACAAATGTCATCATCAACATGGCACAGAGGTTAGAATTATCTGACAACAACGTTAAAGCAGACATCATAAAAATACTTCAACAAGCAATTACAAACGCATCTGAAACAAACGAAAAAATAGAAGGCCTCAGCCAAGAAATAGAAGATATAAAGAAGAATGAAATGGACATCTTAGAACTGAAAATGTATAATAACTGAAACGTAAGAACCCAGTGGGAGGTCTCACCAGCATAATGGAGAAGACGGAAGAGAGGATCAGCGAACGTGAAGTTAGAACAATGAAACTTACCCACTCTGAGCGACAGAGAGAAAATAGATTAAAAAATAATAATAATGAACAGAACCTCAGGGACCTCCGGGACTAAAACAGAAGAGCTAACATGTGGGTCATCAGAATTGCAGAAGGAAAAGAGACAGGGGTCCGGGGTGAAGGGGGTGGCTGAAATATTCCCAGATACAATGGCTGGAAATTTCCCAAATCTTGCAGAAGACAAACTATGATTCAAGAAACTGATTGAATCCCAAAGATAATAAACTCAAAGAAATTCACACCAAAACCCATCATAATCAAACTTCAGAAAATTAAAGACAAAGAAAAAATTTTGAAAGCAACCAGAGAGAGATGACACATTACATATAAGAGAAAAACAATTAGACAGATTTCCCATCAGAAACCACAGAGGCCAGAAGGAAGTTACAAGCACTTTACAGGTGCTAAAATGAAAGAACTGTTGACTAGAGTTCTGTGCCCAGTGAAAACATCCTTGAGGAACGAAGAGTAACCCAGACACGCACAGATGAAGGAAAGCTAAGAGAATTTGTCACCAGCAGACTTATTCTAAAAGAATTTGTAAAGAAAGTTGGCTAATAGAAAGAAAATTATGAAAGAAGGAATCTTGGAATATCTGGAAGGAAGAAAGAACAACAGAAAGACCAAAAATACAGATAAATAGATTTTCCTTCTCTGTAATTTTCTAAATTATGTTTGACAGTTGAGGCAAAAAATGTAGTATTATATTATATGGTTCTCAATGTATGGAGAGGAAATATTAAAGGAAATATTAAAACAAATATAAATGGGAGGTTAAGGGGAACCAAGTTTTCTGCACTTAAACTGGTAAAATGTCTACATCAGTAAAGTGATAATTTTGTAGGTGCAATGTAATACCTAGAACTACCACCAATATACACGAAGAGTTATGCTCAAAAACAATGTAGAAAAATCAAAATGAAACTGAAAACTGCTCACATTTCCCAAAGGAAGGCATGAAAGAGAAAACAGGGAAATGAAAAAACAAAGAGAACAAACATTAAAAAATAATATGGAAGACTTAAGCCCTAAGATAGCAATAATTACATTAAATGTAAGTGGTCTCACATACTGTATGATTTTGCTTACATAAAATTTTTGAAATGACAAAATCACAGAGATGGGGAACAGGTTGGGGGTTTCAGGGGTTACGGATGGTGTGGGGGGTTTCAGGGTAACAGATGGTGTGGGAGAGGGGTGGGTGGGACCCTAAGGGGCAGCAGGATGAACATATCTTCAGTTCTGTATCTCGACTGTGGTGGTGGGTACACGTGTGATGAAATGACAGAGAACTAGACACACACATTTCCATCAACCCAGAAGGACACTTTGTCCCCGTCTACAGTCATTTCTCACTTCCACCGAGAGCCCAAGGCAGCCACTAATCTACTTCTGTCTCTACAGATTTGCCTATTTTGAACATTTCATATAAACAGAATCATACGACACGGAGTCTTTTGTGTCTGGCTTCACTGATTTAGCGTAATGCTTTTGAGGTTCAGCTATGTTTTAGCACACAGCAGGACATCGTTCCTTTTTACTGCTGAATAGTGTCGTAGTGTATGAATATACTGTTATTTTGCGTATCTGTTCACCAGCTGATGGACGTTTGGGTTTTGTGACTAATCCCGTTAGGCAACAGATCAGGTCAGTTTTTAATGTGCTCCATACAACTCAATAGGCATAGCCCTTCGTCTGGAAGTCACTGCTAATGAGGCAAACACGGGAGCTAAATGAGGAGGGACCAGAATGCCCAGTGCTGTAGCAGACTCGTGCTCCCACTTCTAAAACTCACAGAGGACTAAACTGTTACAAGCTCCATGGATAAACAGCATCTATTTATCTACCCCCAGCAGTGCTGTCATAGTAATAATAGTAACAACAATAACAATAAATAGTTGACTAATCGCTTTGTGCCAGGCACCATACTTAACGCTTTAAATAAACTATTTCACTTAATCCTCACAACAACTCTATGAGGTACATAGTGTTATTAACTGTGTTTTCCAGCTTGGAACACTGGGGTCAAGGAAGGAATAGTACTTAACCAAAAGACACACCGTTAGTAAATAGAGGAGCCAATTAACCACTTTGCAGTAATGTTCTCCATCTAATGTTGAAGCCTCTGTATGTGTTGAGGCCACACTGTAGAGGGTCAAAAATGCCTGGCGAAGGCGTTTATTCCACAGAACATGGGAAAGCACTGAAGATTTCTGAGCAGGGAGATGACATCAGAACTGAGCATCTCACTGACACTGTACATCCGATGATTTGGAGGGAGGAGACTGTAGTGACAGAAACTGGTGAGGTGGCCCTAAAAATAGTTAAATCAAGAGTTCCTGAGGGCCTGACTTATACTGATGAAAATAGAAACAGAAAGGAAGGAAATGAGTCCCCCAAAACTTCAGAGGTAGACCCAAAATAACACAACAATAGGTTGATTGCGGAAGGCAAGGAGATAGGTAATTTATTTAATCCCCTAAATGAACAATCTACTGGAACTAAAGAAGCCAGCACAGAGCATAGTTCAGCAGGCATTGCATGAAGCAGCCGGAACACAGATGACTGTAGGAGCTGGCTTTTATCAAGTACTTGCCATGTCTTTGTTTAAAGGGGTAACTCAAGTTTGTCAAGCCTGGAGAAACTGCAGTGCCATTAACAACCATAGACTATGTGACAGGAGAGATTTAAGTCAGGAACTATATAAATCCATTCCATTTGTGACAGACTTAGTTTGAAGTCATAGACATCATTAGTGATGTCCAAAAAGCAGTTATTAGCATGACATTGCAGATGGGGAGAGAGATCAGCATAAGAGAGATTTTAGAGGCATTCAAGTGAGGGCTGTAATTTGTGTCTTGTGAAAGTAGTGAATATTATTATTCACGTAGTGAAATGAGCCAACTCTAGAAATTATATAGTATTGACAGTTGTGACATGGTTAAAGCCTATGATGGACACAGTAGTCTAAGTTATGCTGAAATAACAAAAAGCCCCCAAGTTCACAGTGGAATTTCACATTTCCATCACTGGCTGATCAGATGAAACTGATCTGGATACACTCAAAATTCAAAATGATCCTGATTAAAGCATCTTGATGTCTAGCGTAGTCTTATGGAGAATTAGTGTTACTGAGGCAGAATTCTGTATATCCCAAAACTGTACATTGAGATCTATCGTTTCTGTGATTAATATTTATTTTTTAATTCTGGACAAATTAATGAGTTATAATCACTTGGTCAGAATTTGATAAGTACTATTTCCTAAATGAAACAGTAAAACAAAACAAAACAAAACACTGTTGCTCTAAAAACTTTGCCTGTCAGGGGTAAATCACCTTTTCCATTAAGTCTTCAAGGGTGTTCAAAATACTATAAAAGAGTCTATTTTACTTAACCAAAAAAGGAATAACTTCACTATTATTGAAGGAGAAGGTGGCTATCCTCAAAATACATATAACCAACCTAAGTTTAGACAAGCCAATCCAAAAAATCGTTCCTACGTATCTTGACAGAACAAGTAAGTAGAACTTCAATTTATACTTTTCTCTCTCAGTTGATAAACAGTTCTTGGGATTTCACATCAATTTTTGGAGGCAGCCAGTAAAATTCAAAAGCGATTTGGAGTAAATTTCCCCTGGTATGTGACCAGCACGCTGCCACAGGGGACTATTTAGATATGTGAAGATCCTAACTTACTGCAAAGAGATGACAGCTGAAAGTTCCATTCTGTTCGTGCGATTAGGTTAAGGTGTTACTTTAAAATGTTCAGAAGGTCTTTCTTGCTTAGAGGAAATAGACGTTCCTGAATAAAACTGCACTATGCATACATAAGGACTTTCTTATTTTAAATGATAAATGTTCATTATTTTTTAAGAGTGAGAAAAACACCTTGAAATTCTTTTAGACTGACTTAACATTTTTACCTTAAAAAAGAAGACATTGGGATATTCTCTCCAAATAGCAGTTTTTTTCTAATCCTTACCACTAATGCTGTCAACGAGAGCTTTCCTTTCCTGTTAAAGAATTTTTTTTTTTAATCTCAGACATGGTCTTTTTAATGCATTCTGAAAATGGAAATTTCTGAATTCTAGTTGAAAATCTTAGGATGTGTATTTTTTATGGATGTATAGATGACTTACAGTATCATACTAGTTTCAGGCCTACAGCATAATGATTCGATATTTTTAGAGATTGCACACCATGCAAAGTTATTATAACATACTGACAACACTCCCTGTGCTGTACGTCACATCTCTGTGACTTACTTATTCTATAACTGGTAGTTTGTACCTTCACGAATTTCGTCCCTCTCCTACCCCTTCTCTCCTTTGGCAGCCACTAGGTTGCCCTCTGTATCTGTGGGTCTGTTTCTGTTTTATTTGTTTGTTTTGTTTTTTAGATTCCACATATAGGTGAAAACATACATCTTTAATTAACAACTTTCATAATAATTACACTGTCTCTAGAGGCACTTTACCTGACTTAAAATCCTGAGTTTCTCAATTCTTTCCATCCTAGTACCTCTAAGGAAAGGGGAAAGTGAATACCTAATTGTAGACTGGAGTTTGAACCAAAGCTGGAAATTGAAGCTTTAATTTTGCCTGAAAAACAGCATGCCAATTTTATATCTGTCTATACTGTCTTTCTGTAAAAATGACTCGAATTATCTTTCAGCAAATACGTTGAACTGTATCATAATTGTACCCCACGGTTTCCAAAAACTCCCTGTAAGCACACAAGCCAAGAATATGTTTCTGATAAGAAGTGGAGCACGTGTAAAAGGAGAGGGAAGGCAGGCAGACGGGGCTGCCAGTCCCCGCCTGACCCAGCGCGGTCTGGCCGCCAGCCCTGAGGCCCTACGCAGGGCAGGCTCGGCCTCCCCGGGCTGGCTGTGCATGGTCTCATCCTCTCTAGAAGCTTAAAGAATGGCTGAGTGCCTTCTCAGCTGCATGGCCCTGAACTTCAGCCTCCTGCGGGCCAGTCTGTGTTTCAGTCTGCGGTTCTCGATCCTGGTTCATGCTCCACTTCTCAGGGACAAAAGGACTGCTCTGAGCGCCCCCCTGACCGGACTGAGGTGGCCCTTTCCTGCTTCCGCCCAGTCAGACGCCCTGCCCGGTATGAGTTCTACTGATGAGACTGCAGGCTAGACACAAGTTCAGAGTGAATGGTGACTGCCCTTTCCCTCTCACCAACAGCCTGGCAGGCCTTGCCCCGCTGAGGGTCTTCCCTAAATCTGGTCTCACTTACTCCCTTCCCGGTACAGCCGTCTGCCTTTGTCCCGGCGAGCCCTGCAGCCTGCCCTCTGCTCACACTGGACGTGGCAAGTATACCAGATGGCCAGGGGATGAGCTGGCTTTGTGAGTGATTACCAGTGAAGTTGCTGATGTGGGAGGGAAACAGACAGCTAACGCGTGGCACAGAATCCCAGGCTAAGAGACTGCGATTTACCACAGCACAACTAACACAGATCTATGAGAAAGACAAGGACAAGCCAGAAACGGTATTCACCATGATATTCTAGTGGCAGAAGGCAACGCACACAGAAGATGGAAGAGACTGGGGAGAAAACACAAGGGCCTACTGTACAGCACAGGGAACTGGATTCAAGATCTTGAAACAACCTATAAGGGAAAAGAATCTGAGAAAGAACCGAGATATATATATATATATATATAACGGAATCACCTTGCTGTACACTTGAAACATTGTAAATCAACTACATTTCAATAAAAAAAAATAAAAAATAAAAAATTTAAAAACAAACAAAAGACTGGAGAGAGAAATATAGCATGAAAACAAATCTTTAATAAATAAATCTTTAATAATTGGCCTGGCATAGAATGGTGGCTCTGTAATAAAAGCAAAAGATAAGACAGATTTGGAAGAAAGATTCTCCAGCTGTTGACAGTGGATTAGAAATCAATCAGTCAATGAATTTTAAGGTCCCATATTTGCCAAGCACTGTTCTAGGCACAGAAGAGACAGCAGTGAACAACACTCAACCCCTGTTCTCCAGGAACCATCCTTCTAAAGAGGGAGCTCCTTAAGAAACTAAAAATAGACTTACCATATGACCCAGCAATCCCACTCCTGGGCATGTGTCCAGAGGGAACTCTAATTTGAAAAGACACCTGCACCCCAGTGTTCATAGCAGCACCATATACAACAGCCAAGACATGGAAGCAACCTAAATGTCCATTGACAGATGACTGGATAAAGAAGCGGTGGTATATTTATACAATGGAATACTTCTCAGCCGTAAAAAAGAATAAAATAATGCCACTGGCAGCAACGTGATGGACCTGGAGATCATCATGCTGAGTGAAGCAAGTCAGACAGAGAAAGAAAAATACATAATATCACTACGTGGAATCTAAAAAATGACACAAATGAACTTATTTACATAAACATAAACAAACTCACCAACGTAGAAAACAAACTTACGGTTATTAGGGGGGAAAGGGGTTGGGAAGGGATAAATTTTGAATTCGAGATTGGCAGATACTAACTACAGTATATAAAATAGATAGACAACAAGTTTCTACTGTACAGCACAGGGGACTATATTCAGTATCTTGTAGTAACCCTATAACTGAAAAAGGATATGAAAAGGAATATATGTATGTATGTGTATGACTGAAAGATGATGCTGTATGCCTGAAATGGACACAACATTATAAACTGACTATACTTCACTTAAAAATAAAACAAAACTAAATACATCACTAAAGGGGAAACTAATAATGCAGTAGCCACTGGTCATCGTCTTGTTCAACACACATTCCCGAGCCTGCTCCCTTCGCACCTTCCTCAGGGAGGGCGGAAAGCCAGATTCTCACTTCTCCATCTCTCGGGTTGGTGATCCAGGTGACCTTGTTGAAGCCAAGACAATGTAAGGGAAGATCTGAAGGAGCACTTCTAGAAACTTTTGCTTTCTTGATAAAAGAAACAGACACAGCTGGTGCCACCCCCATCTTCCCTCTCCCTGCCTGGAACGTGGGAGTAACACAGGGAGCTGGTTAGCGACAACATGCACAAAGATAAACACTCACGCGTGGAGAACGGCCACGTAGGAAGAGAGGGGGTCCTGACAGCTGCGGGAGCAGCTGGGCCAAGCTGGTAACCCCCTAACTCTTCTCATTATACGTGAAAAATCCACCCTATTCCTGGTACCAACTGCTGGATCGGGACTCTTGGTGGCAAGAGACCAAATCTGACCCTGAGGATTACACAGAAAGGAGTCTATTAAAAGCATACTGAGTGGCTCACAGAATCTTCGAGAGGTCTAAATAATAAGGCCCTAACTTAAGATTTCAGGGACAAAGATATGAAACCTTTCACAGAACGGGTCTGGTAAAGAAACCACCTGGACACCAGAGCTCAACGTGCTACGACTCGCACCCTCGCCACCTTCCCACCAGGGTCACAATCGTCCTGCAAATAAGACCAACCTGGCACAGGCCCCTCGGCTGAGACTCTAACCAGAAAGCGCAGTCCGCAGGGAGCCTGCCGTCACCCTGCTCACTTCCACGCCGCACGACTGGCTGTGCCTCTAATGCAGAGAAGTGGACAGAAAATACGCAGCTCATCCAGCAGCTCCAGGAAGAGATGCTCTTTGCCCCATAAAGATTCACAAGGTGGGTGGTCTCCCAAGCTCAAACAAACAAACAAAAGTTGCTGATGCAAATAACCTGACATAAATGGCAAATCACTGTTATGATTGCTTGCAAAAATGAGCACAGTTATTCCCTCCCTCCCTCCACACCCCTTCCCAGTGTCATCTGTAGCTCCTCCCATCAAGAGGCGCCGTCTGTTTTCCCACTCCTTGAATGTGAGCTGCTTTGACCAACAGGATGAAGCCGAGGGACATTATGGCAGCAGCAAAAGCAAATCTCAAGAGAACGGGTCGCTCAGCTCTCCCAAGAACCTCCTGTTACTCAGCATATGAGTAAGCATGGGCTGGCCTGCAAGACTAGGAGAGAAGCCTAGTGCAGGTGGCGCAGTCACCCCGGCCAACGGCCAGCTGGCCCTCAGCACAGAGCCACCCACCTGAGTACAGACACGTAAGGAAGCCCAGTCTAACCCAGAAGACCACCCATCTGGGCCCAGTCCCACTGGCCTGCCCAACTCATAAGCTCAATAAATGCTTGTTTTAGCCACTAAGTTCAGGGTGATTTTTTTTTTAAATGCTGTAAAAGCTAACTGATGGAACTACAGGCAGCAAAAAAAAGAAAATTAGCAAATAAAATAATTTCGGGGGCAGAAGTGATTTGAAAAAGATAAAGTAGGGTAACTTGGTAGAAAGGCGAGGAAGGCCAGTCAGTTTCTCAGGAAAGTCCCTTCTAAGAAGGGGATGTTTAAGGTGAAACTAAATCTGGAAAGAGAAAAAACTACCCCAAAACATAGAAGAAATATATTCCAAACAGAAAGGACAGAATATGCAAAGGCCCTGAGGCAGAAATGAGGCCAGAGAAGCTGTTAAATCTGAGCGAGGTGGCGAGTAAAGAAAGGTGCCATCAGAGGAGGAGGAGGCCAGGCTGCTCAGGGCACCAGGCCGTGGTGAGGAGTTCAGTTTTGTTCTGGTGGGGAAGTCTGATTTGCATCGTGGAGAGATGGCTCTGGTTACTGTGCAGAGGACTGACGTTAGAACAGCAGGAGTAGAGGCTGGAGCCTTGTAGGTAGGGGCTGGGGCAGTCGTGGGAAATCTCTGTCCCTTCTGCTCTCTTACGCTGTGGACGTGATATTGCTCTAGAAAATAAAGTCTATTTTAAAACATCAGAAAAAATGGGAGAAAAATGGATTTTAAGAGATTAGTAGGAGAAAGAGAAAGAGACGGAGGGAGGGCAGAAGTTGGCAGCCCGTCAAAGTTACTGAGAGCAGCTGCGTGTGGGGGCCCCTCGCTAGCACCGCCGGGCACCGGCAGGAAACAGCATGTGGGGTGAAAAGAGTGGGGACTTCAGGATCACGTATGCCCAGCAGTGAGTCTAAAGGCCACCACTGACTGCTCCTGTGCACTCGGGTGACTTACCCACCTGAGCCTCCATATCTTCTACAAAATATAGATAAAAATAAGTATCTCAGAGGCTGCTTAACAGTTCGACGAATAGCATATGTAAAGTGCTGGGCCAAGTGCTTTTTAAGTCGTAGACATTCTAGCAGTGTTTGTTTAATCCCCTTTCATTTTCCTTCCAGAGAGAAGATCTAGTATCCAAATAAAGGCCGAAAACCAAGGGATATTGAAATCAAGGTAGACCCATGTCTGGAGATGCTGTAAAATCAGCATCTGTCTTTCTTCCTATAAATCTCACTCAATGACGTTCCCCCCGATACTCTCACCTTCCTCCACCTGCAGCTTCAGGCACCAGCTTCTGACCCACAATGTCAAGTATAAAACTTCAGGCTTGGAAGGGGAAGGTATAGCTCAGCGGTAGAGCGCGCGCTTAGCATGCATGAGGTCTTAGGTTCAATCCCCAGTCCCTCCATTAAAATAAATAAATAAACCTAATTACCTCCCCTCCTCCCCCCAAAAAAATTCAGACTAAACTGAAATGTCAGTGTAGTGTCCAAAGCCTTTTCTGTTGCCAAAGCTTGTCATCCATTACCTTCCGGGGCCCCCGCTTCCCACTGAATACAGCAAGGACTTTCCTAAACTCCAGCCCAGCTGTCTGCTCTGACCTTCACCAGGTGCAGACCAGCCCGGGCGCTGAGCTGACTCTGACCTTGGTGCTGGTGCCACGATTAACTCCCTCTGGGTCCCTTTCAGTCCCCTTCGGTCTCTCCTATTGCCTCTTCAGCCTCGCTTTTGCGCTCTCACTCCCAGCTCCCTTCCTTGTGCTCACCACCAGTCTCACTCTTCCGTGACAAGCCGTCCTGAAAGCGTGGTCCGCTGTGGGAGCGCTGCTTCTGCAAAATTGCTTCTTTAATCCTTATAGCACAACGTATGCTTCTGCCTTTGGATGGGCTCCGCATCCCAGGGAATCACTTAAATTGAAAGATGCTCCCTAATTTGCAGCTGTAGTCCAAGGCTAAAATCACAAGCTGACCTGCCAATGGCGTTAAATTCCTTATCAGCAGTGGATGAAGTCTTCTGTGGATGTAATTCAAAAATAGCAGGGGACAGAAGGCAACCTGAGGGGACAGCTTTGCTTGGTAGGAGAAGAAATTTGCAAGACAGGATTTAAAAGGGACTAAACTTAGCGTATGAAATGGCATTTTTGTTGTAATTTTAAGCTTTATAAGTAGAATCTATAAATACGTCTGAGAGAGAGAAAAAAAAAAGTGCCGAGAAGCCTAAAAGAAAAAATAGACGTCTATTAGAAAATGCAAAAAAGAGGCCTTTCCATAGACTCACGGGAATCAGAAACAGGAAAGTCTTCCACCACTTCGTTCACTTCCCTGCATGCTCATCCAGTCTCGTTTTAGATGACCTGAGAGTTCTTTATTTTTTAACGGTAGTGCTGAGGATTGAATCCAGGACCTCTTGCATAATAAGCACACTCTCTACCACTGAGTTACTCCCACCCCCAAACCCAGCCCCAGAGTCTTGACTTGAGGCGCTTCGTTTGTGAAATCATTCTGCTGTCTAATGGGCCATCACAAGCTGTCAACTGTTCCAGCCATTTAGCCTACATTCTCAACCTTCCAGGAGGTTCCAGAGGCTTCCTTGGCCGTCCCTGGCTGCACAGTCCAGATACAGTGCTACAGGGCATTTTCTCTTCCTTGTTGGATCTACCTTTAAAATACCTAAGAAAGGTGAAACCGCATCAAAACCACGATAGCCATTCTCTAGAGATCACTGGGCTGGTTCAGAAGAACCCGAGTCCTGTGTCTCTGTCTCCAGCAATATGAACCATCCCAGAGGTTCAAGAATGTCTAAGTTATATTTGCTTCCCACTGTCCAGACAGTCCACTGAAAAACACAGTCGACACCACCAGTTAGGAAATGGCTAACACACGCAGGCATATTACACCAGGGGCTTCGTATACATCGGCTCTGACCTCACAGCAGGCCCGGGGAGACGGAGCCTTGTCTGGGGTCCAGAGGCAAGGTAAGTGCAGATTGGAGCCAACATCTCAGTTACGTCTGTCTGGCTCAAACCCTTACTTTTTCTGCTGCCTTGTGCCATTACTACATCCCCTTTGTCAGAGAGTGGCTCTCGCAGTCCAAACAGGTGTCTCCTGAGCCAGGCAGAATGTGAGGATGAGGGCGGAGCAGACCATCACACCTCCCGGGAGATGAGCTGCCTCTCAGGGCTCTGGAGAGAGGGAGGCGAGCACTGCAGGCCCACGGATGCGGGCTGATTTTGAGAAGGGGACTGGGGCATGGACTTAACTCACAGGGATGAGGAGCCCAGACACAGAGGCTCTGGGACACCGAGGTATGGACCAGAACAAAAGGAGCCCTGCCTCCCTAACCGGCAGCAAGCAGGACCAAGAAGCAGCAGCGCCAGAAACTCAGCAACCACATGCAGCCTGCTGACCTGGCAGCTTCAGGACCCTGGACTCATCCAAGGCTTTGAATCAGAAGCTGAGAAGACTCATGGGACCAGGTGTTTTAAAGAACCAGACCCAGAACTTCTCCCTGACCCAGACCCTATGCAGAATGTTAGGACTCATTTCTGCAGGTGACTCGATAACCCCAGACTTAACAAAGAGGGGTAGGATCCAGACACCCCGCCTTCATTAACCAAAGTGACCTGGGAGAAGCGGGTCCTGCAGGAAGGCAGGTCACCGATCCCTCCCTGCAGCCCGGCCATCAGAACTGAGCCTGCTTTTTGCATCTTTATGGGCAAAAGTGCTGACTAGGCTCATCACCAGCGTGCTCAGTTTTCTCCCTCATTTGAGGAGAAACGAGGAGAATCATCAAAGGCGCCGCCCGCACATCGTGACCGGTTTGCAGCCGTGTGTCAGCTGAGATAACAGTGGGAATCTGGGTCCTTGAGGCCCTGATCTCGGTTTCCCAGACAAAAGCTACCCTGATTAGATTGGCGGTTCTTGAAACAACACACAGCGCAGCTTTGGGGACTTGCAGCAGATTCTGAATGGGAACCAGGTCGCCTCTAGACCCAATCGCAGGGTCGGAGCACGGAGACAGGGCTGGAAGGCTGGTGAGGCCCCGCTTCCGTGCAGAAGTGACCGCACCTCCCTCACTCTTCAAGGGACAACAGACCTACTCCTAAGAAGGGCAGACGGCAGGCGTGAGCTGGAAGCCCAGCCCTGGGGCTTACATAGGTGCACTTAACTCTCCTGAGACTGTTTCCCCAGCTGAAAAGTGGCTACTGTGCAGCTCGCACAGGGCGGGGGGAATTAAAGGAAGTACCCCGCCTGCAGCGCCGTGTCCTGTGCTCAGCCAACAAGAGTCCTTCCTCTGATTGACGGGACCGAGGGACACGGCTGCTCGCTCTGCGAAGCCGCAGCACGAGGTACTCTTATTTGAAAGTCACAGCGTCATCCTAGGACCCTTGTTTTGGAGATTTTAAAATATTTCACTTCCAAAACAAAAACCAGAGGTAAAAGAGGTACAGAATGGCCTTTGGAAAATGTCAGCTGGTCTGTGTCCAGTAATATTCTTCAAGAAATTATGTGATTCCTGAGCCCTTTCTCACTCTGTCGTTAGAAAGTACTTCCATCTTCTTTCTGGAAATGTCTCCCCAGCTCCTCATCAGTGGGGTCCGTCCAAGCCTGAGGCCGCCCAGGCGCCACGTGTAGAGCTGGCAGAGACACTGCTGACGTGCAGCCTGACAGCGTCACACCTGCACCTGAGCCCGCCTGTGCCCCTTCCCGCTGTGCCCCCCGGGGGGGATTACACAGGGTAAGCCCCCATTTCCTCATCTACAGTATGCGGAGCCCATCACAGTACATGCCTGGGAGCATTATTTTGAGATTAAATGAAATAAAAAGTAGCACAGCGCCTAGTAAGACATCACGTCGGCCGTACTGCTATTAATCAGCAATTTATAACACAGTGACGGCTCCGTAACACACTGATGCAGTCAGAAGGGAATGTGAACTTAACAATACACTGTTCTCAGCGTTGCATAAACAACAAAGTATTTTTTCACATAAGGAAACCACATGGACTATAAACTTTGAATGCAGATTCACTACTTCTAGCACTTATATTTCGGTTAACACAGTGACAGTGACATTTTCCCCTTCACACGGAAATCACATATAAATGATGGACTTTTTTTACACCAAAAAACAGACAATTTTTTCCCATCCACTCAGGTAGCTTTCTCTTATTTAGAGAAGTTTCTATTGCCAATTTTAAATCGTAGAATCGTAAATAGAGCAACTAGAAATAAGAGCACTGCACGGACGTCTAAAACACATTCCAGTCTATTTAATCGAGCCAGGCTTTTCACAAAGGTCTATGACGTTGGACGTGGGGCTACTGATAACCCCGCCCACACCTAGGACAGCCTCCCCGCCACATCCCCGTGGGCCAGCGCCTCGGGGAGTCTGATCGGGAAGCAAAACCATGAATTTCCAGACGCAAAGTGGAAAGAGATTACCTCTTGCCCTGAAATACATCACTTTCCAGTGTTTTCACTTCCAGACTTCTAACATTTTCCGTGCCGTTTCGGATATAACCAAAAGAGGATCGATTACACTCTGGTCCCAAACACAAGTGGGAATCTCTCGGTGAGAATCTCTTCCTTGTCACTCACGTGGCATCATTTTTTTCTAACATGGCTGACAGTGACTTTTCTGACATGTAACATCCTTTGAAGACTGTCTTTAAAGCCTGAGAAGAGGCCCAGCATCAGCAAGCAACGCAAGAGAAGCAGAAACGCACGCTCCGTGGCCGCTGCTGGAGCCCCCACACGAGCAGCTGCTGCAGGCTGAGCACCAGCAGCGATGGGGGAGAGTCTGACGTTCTGTCGCACCTTTCCTCCTTCGGGCACGCAAGCGGCACCCGGGCTGGGAACTTCCCAGGACACTTTGAGGACCGGCTCTACTGGCTTATCGCTGCAACTCTGCTCCTTGCCTCATGACAATGTTGAATGAGACCCCTTTTTTTTAGGGGAGGGGGTGGGATATAAAAAGCGAAGTTCTGAAATCACATACTGTTGAAATGTAAATCAAAGCATCCTTCAATCTGAGGGAGAAGCTACGGCATTGAGAGCTTCTCTCCCTAGCTTCCTTCGCATCAACATCTCTGTGCCTCCCAAACATTAAACTAGAACTAAGACCATTCATCTCTTTCTCCGGAAGTGGCTGCTTTCTGTCTCAAGCTTAAATTCGACAAAACCCTGACAGTCTGGCCTCCCTCTCTTTCACAACAACGAAGGTCGCATCCTTAAAAAACCGTTCCCCACAGCCGACCAGCGTGGTCAGCAGACGTTTCCACCTTTTTTCTGTTTGCTTTGGAAAGGCTGAGTGGAAAGCAGAGTCTACACCTCCCTCGAGCCACTGCCTCATTCTTGGAAAAAGAAGGTGATGACTGATTTAGCCAAACACGGTTACGACTTCTGGTCTATTGTGTATCCTCCCAGCAACCAAGGGTCACGGTTTTATGACAAAATAAAGAAAAAGGGTTAAGATACATTGAACACTGTAAGAAGCAGTACAATAGAAGGAGAGGGCATCTGAAAATCTCTATTTATAGTAACGATGCTATTATTAGCGGGAGTTTTAAGCCAAGATTATCAAGACTGAGCGTGTACACCCTGAAGTCTCCCTGGTACAAGGAAAAATTCGGATGTGGTTCCTGAACAGGTTATCAGATACTGACAGAAATAACCCTTTGGAAACTTGGTTATCATGAGGATGGAAATGACACATCTGACCCCTGTGACTCTAACGCCGCAAACCCACCAGGGCGTGACCGCCGGGCTGAGCGGGGACAGCGCCCTGAGCAGAGGGCATGTGTCCCATGAGCTGTGCCATTTTTTTTAAAGGTTCTCAAGTTTTAGTAAGCTCCTCTGTACACACATTTATTTGCTACTGAAAATTCAAATAGCACATCAAAAAATTTTTATTAAGATTCAAGTTCTTGAAAACCAGAGAATTTGCTTAATGCGCACTGCTCTCGTAACACCCTGTTCAAACCACCTTACGCTTTCTTTACAGCCCTTCCACACAAGGCAGTTTGATTCAGATTCTCGAAACGGGGTTTCATCTCACTGACTCCAGGCTTCTGCAGCCGGCAGTCCTTGAGACCTGTAGTGCTTCTCTGTGTTAAATCAAAGTGAACTAAAGTATATTCAAGTCATTCAGATGCAAACGACATAGGTTCCTGATAAGTGCCTGTACGGAGGCAGAAAGGAGATGCAAGAAAAGACAAAAAATCAGAGAACCTACAATACAGGCATTAAAATATTGGTGCCCAGTCTGTCCGAGCTTCGAGTAGCTTTCCCCAGCTTCCCTCTGCGCTGAGGCGAGAACCATCTCATATCCACGGCTGATAACAGACAGGGAAGTATTTGATTAACTTCTTTTTCTACTTGCACAGCCCAGTTCCTTACAGAACTTCTGTGCTTTCAACACTAAAAGGACCACACAATCCAGAGAAGGTTCCAGCCACAAGGGTCCTTTGAGGTTACCTACTGCAGCGCTGGAACTTTCCAGACGGTGCGCTGATGTCCAGACAATAAAGTGACTTGCCAAGGACCACAGAGCTAATGGGTGACAAAGCTTGAATTGCTTCTAATTTCAAAGGCTGGGTGACTTTCATTAAATTGCTGACAAAGTCACTTCTCTAAATAATTGTCCATGGATCTGTGAGAATAAAGGAACTCCTGCAGCGGCCCTTTTTGGTGGATATGCAGCCACGTGGGCCTGACGTCAGTTGAAAACTCCACATGGAGAGAATTTTCCATACTTAGCAGACAAGTTCCCTTAACCGAGCAAGCCCACCTCTTAATTCAGCGTTTCCTCTGCCTTACGGTTCCTGCTCACAAAAGACAACAAACAGGACTAGAGCCGGGGAAGTAACACAGCCTCCGTGTCCTAAAAATGCTAGGTAAGGGGCACCACCCTTCAGCACAGAGGGCAACGTGTGACGAACTCAGTCCCCCCAGAAGACGTGGAGTCCCGACCCCGGTACCTGTGGATGGAGCCTTACTTGGGAGCAGGATCTGGGCAGATGATCACGTTAAAATGAGGTCACCAGGGCGGCCTTAACCCAATATGACCGCCAACCTTATAAAAAGGGGAAGTTTGGACACTGACGGGCCCTCAGGGAGGACACTGTGTGAGGATGAAGGCAGAGATCAGGTGATGCTTCTACAAGCCAGAGGACCCCAAAGATGGCCACAAACACCAGAAGCTGGGAGAGAGGCAGGGAACAGACCTCTCCCTCGCAGCCTCAGTAGGAACCAGCCCCACCGACACTAGGATTTTGGACCTCTAGTGCCCAGAGTCATGAGACGAAGAACTTCTGTCCTGTGAACCACCCAGGTCGTGGGCCTTTGTTTGGCAGGCCTACCGAGCTGGTGCTGGTGCCTCATCTGAAGGAGGCGGAGCGAGCTGCACCAGCCGTGCATCCTCACTCCTGGGGCTCCGTGTAGGCGTGGGCTGTGCAGAGGCCCTGATCCACGCCTGGCCCTGGCCCCTGGTCCTGAGAGGGGACAGCAGCCTGGGCACGGCGCACAGCCGTCGACAGGAAGACGCAGCCCCTGGGACCGGAGTTGGAGGCTCCCAGCGAAGGTCGGCTCTAACAGGTCACGACAAGTGCGGTGGCTGCTGTGGAAGCACAGAGGCTGCCCTGGGGAAGCTGGACTCGCCCGTGGGTCAGGGGAGGCCGGAGTGAGGGTGGGGAGTCCCGGGGAAGGGACAGCCCAGCCGGGGGGAGGCGGGAGACCACGGGGGGCTCCGGTGACACAGGCCCCCGGGCTGGGCAGGCTCTGTCTGCAGCAGCACAAGTCAGAGGAGCCCTTGCTTCCAGACTCCGCGGGGAGTCACCGCCAAACCTGCTCACATGTGGGTTTCTGTCGGGCCTGACGGCACTCTTTCTGTTTTCTGTTTAAAAGCAGAGTCTGGCCTGCCGCAACCAGAAATGATGACCGCGTGCCGACTCTTCAATCTGGACCATGAAGCCGGTTTCCCTTGTCAACACGTTTTTGGTCCTCAGGTTCCTGCAAGAAGACTTGTTCTGTGTGTTTGCTTATTTGTTTGAAAATAGCTAAAAACAGTATGACACGTACTCCAAACTACACGAGAGGAAAGACACACAGAACTAAATGCTGATTAAGCTGGTTTCTGAAGAACGAGGCCCAGACTCTGTGAGAGTTAATGCTGGACCGTCCTGCCCTCCTTCAAGGCAACCCAGGAAGAAAGGCATTTGGGCCGTTGGATTTTACATCTAATTTTTAAGATTTTTTTGTTCTGCTCCTTGCATTATTAATAACTACAATTAATATTATTAAATACTTAGTATGTACTGGGCACTGAGCAGAGCTCTTTACTTTCATTTTTTTCCTTAATACACCAGCCCAGGAAAGAAGGGACTGGCATTTCCTCATTTTAAAGATGTGGAGACTGACGCTTAGCATTGTTAAATGACTCAGCAACACGGAAACCAAGTGACGGAGCCACGTACAAAGTCACCAAGTTCTGAATTCATGAGGGCCCTGGAGGCCTCCCCAGATCCCGTCTCGGGTGTGATGTGTGGCAAAAACTGGAGAGGTTCTCAGACATCCCCGTTCACCACTGAGCACTCGATTTCCATCTTACAAAGCCTGACAGCACCTGCCTCCCTCCACTCATGCTCACGCCAGCTTCCTGAAGGGCAGAAGAGCCCCAGGTGAATGTCCTTGCCCACAGCAGTCAGGTCAGCTGAGACATGTCCAGGCCCAGCCTTCTCTCTCCCAAGCCCCACACTTATTACACTGTGACATCTAGAAGCTTCCTGGTTTTTCAGAAGATCAATTAACAAACTCTCATGGACACCATTTCTGGCCAACTGATCTAACTCAAGGCAACAAGTATTTTTTGAGCTGTATGGCAGGGATTGCTAGCTGTATCTAAAAATCCCTTCTTCCTTTCTTTTTAATAAAAGGACTCTGACTTTTTTTAAGCCAAGCACATTTCCCAGTGTCTGTCACAGCCACCCATGGCCAGGTCACTGTTCTAACCACTGAGTTGGAGGCAGCAGTGTTGCACAATTCTTTCAGGAAGAATCCTATATATGGAAGGGTTCCCTTTTTTGTCCCCTTCTTCCTCCTTGCTGTTCTAGAATGTTATTCAATGGCTGGAGCTCCAGCAGCCACCTTGGACCACAAGGTAACCTTAGGAATGGCAGCCAGTCACAGCAGAGTGGATGGAAGAATCTGCAATCTCGCATTATAGATCCACCATCCCAGCCCTGGACTGTGGATTCACTTTTTTTTTTTTAATAAGAAAGAAACATATATATGTCTATTTTTCATGATTCAGTTTTGTGCAGCCAAAATTATCAGAGAAGCATGACTGTGTGCCAAGCATTAGGCTGGAGACAAATCTCTCCCCGACTCCCCGACTCCCCGACCCCCGTTACACATACTCAGACAGTAAAATAAATAATTGGGACATTTGGGCAATGCCTGATCTAATGAAGCGATCACAAACAGATCGCACCAACCACAAACATTACTTCTAAATATTTTTACAGAAATGCTTCAAAGGACCCTGAAACTTTGTAAAACATTGTCAAATCCATGACTTTATAGATTCTTCTCCCACACAGAGTGACTTTTTTTTTTCTGAATCCACAAAGTGGGAAGTGAGGTCCGCTTCCTGCTGCTTGCTGCATTCAGAGACCGTTACACTGAAAATGACCGCCTCAAACCAGGAGAAACATTCTTCCTCTCCATCCCACCTGTTAAAAAGCTGAGTTCTGGAAATGGCATGCCTGTATTTTTACTCTGCTTTTCCTCAGGAAGCCTCCTGATAATAAGTGAAATGCCCGTGACCTTGATAAGCTCTGAATTAAGCTGTAAAAAGGCGGACTTTTGTAGCTCCCTGAAAGGTAGTTGGATCCAAGGCCGTATAAAGAGCTCAGATGTTGATGCCCATGTTAACCTGGCCCTTCACCAAAGTAGAATGGAAGTTGTCTGCTCGTTCAACTGAGCGCAGGCAGCCTCGAGTGTCTGAAGACCCTCACTGATGAGTCACAACGGAGCGCTCTGTGACTAGAGGGAAGTTTGACAAAACATGTCAGACAGGCACTTAGACGTACGGAGACAAAATAATTGCCTATTTTGAAGTTTCTCCTTTGAGATTTGTCTGGAGAAGCAAAAGCCAGACTGCTTCCTGAGCTACAGGGATTCAAGTATTCAGATTAGTTGTAAGAAAATCAGGGAACACCCAGGGCAAAGCGGGGCCAGAGCCGCAGCCTGGACTTGCACGGGGACCGGTCGGCCCTGTGCCCCCGCCCCCCACACCAGGGTGGGACCAGGCAGCCTCTGAGCAAGTTCACCGCCATGCCCCCCTTGGCCGGCACCCCCCCCCCAGCACCCCCAGGCCCAGGCCCCTCCTCCTCTGTTAGCGCCAGTCACCTCAGCACTTTCCTGGTGATGTTTTCCTCTTTCTTTCTTGAGATTTGATTTCCTTCCTCGTGCGGGTGGTGAGACTAAGGGGCAGACAGCAGGGTGCGGCCCTCAGGGAAAGAGGCCCAGTTACACGAGACACCTTGCGCGCTGTCGGCCCTGGGCCTCGGGAAAGCCTCCTGTTCCTGCCCGGCCGACTAGCCCCCGTGCCACCCGTTCTGGGCAAAACCCGTAGAAACAGGCCATGTGTGCCTGGCCCTGTGTTCTTCGCACAGAACTCCCTTGGGGACCTTCAAAGACCTTTGAAAAATTGCCTTTCTCTTGTGTGTGGAAGTGCCATTTGTGTAGCACCTGCTATGAAAATGCTTTTCTGATCAACTAATACTGAAATCCTAGATGACACTTATAAATGTATAGTGAACTTCACCAGCCCTAATATTACTAAAACTTTTCTTTTATTTCAGAGACTGGCTTATCTATCAGAGACGAATGTTATCATTTCAATGTAGTCTTCGAAGATGCCTTCTCTGAAACGTCAGGTAGCTTCAGACATGAATAATGCAATTGTTTAATAAAAGGCAACCATCAGTCCATCTTCATTGTCTTAACGGGCATAGAAGTGTTAGACCACAGTCACCGGTTTCACAGATGAACATAATTAACCAAAAAAAACCGTGAAACTCCGAGTTTGCGGAACCGTTTGAGTAACAGAAAAGCTGCTGATATTGAGGAAGATTCATTTTAAATTACTTAACACTATTAGGACCTTGTCTTTTCCCAGGGTACCTAGGGGGCCTTTTTCATTGGACCACCAACCCCACATGCCCTCTGTAGCTGCGGTGCCTTGTGGCGATAAGTGGTATTTACGTTCATGTCCCTGAAACACCATAAAGATGTGAAGTAACTTCTCAAAGAAAAACAAAAATTATTGCCATCTCTGTTTGAGTGTGTTTTCATTGTCTGAGCACAGTTACGGTAGGCACAGTGCCACGGTGCCGATTCATATGTTCTCAGGATATTCAATTAACTGGAGTATGGCATTCACCGACCATGCACAGAAAGCAGTTTATTCATAGAATGTTCTAGCAATATTTGTTGATCTTTTTTTCTGTTCAATAATTACTAAAATTCTTTTGTGATCCAGTAAGTTAGCCTGGAACAAAATAATCCAGTGGCCAGAGTTTACACGGTCTGCCAGTTAACCACCTGAAAAGCCACAACTTTTTCTTTATAAGATGACCACGTGTGACCTGTGTCTGTATGGCTCGACCAAGTCACGTCCACCAGACTCCTCTAGCGTTTCCTTGTACTGAGGCATCCTTCCCTGTGGTCATTCCCGGGCCTTCACCGTGTTGATAGGTCTCTAAGTGGGCTGTTTGGCTTTTGTGTTATGTTGCTACTAAATGATTCTAAGGGACTAAATAAAGTACATATAAACAGAAACTAAACACCTATTGCTATGGTGCTGGTGGACAAGGAACTTAATCTCTCTGCTCTTACTCAGATACCACGTTAAACATTTTAAATATATACATTCTGATTGGACAAGAGGAAGAAAGATTTCACGGCACATTCTTGAGAAAGTATTCTGCCGTTGACTTCAGACGTGCCAGATGAAATGAGGCGGCTGCGGGTTTACTGAGAAGTTTACAAGTAGAAGCTTTTGCTCAGTTCAGTGGGGCCAGCTTGACAGAACCCTCCCTCGAGGCTCCCTGGCTCCTGGGGTTAACGGAGCTCAAATAGTTTCCCTGCAAGGGGTTCCCCAGGCAGCTGTGCGGTCCCTCGCATCCGAATCCCACGTCACACGTCCTGAGGCTGCAGAGCGGCCCCTCCCAGTGCTGAGGGGGAACCAGAACCTGCGTCCCACATGGAGCCTCCCGTTCTGGCCCCATGTAAAGCCGCCAGACGCCACTGCACGGCAGTGGCGCCAAACGAGGAGACCCACTCGCAGGCCATCTGGGTCTCCCCACCCAAATGACACTGACTTGTCAGACCAGGAGACATGAGATCTCCTTGTTAATATACTGGGTGCACACGACGTCCAGGCACTGTCTGCCGCGCCCCCCACACCCTGCCATTATCCTCCCTGACAGATTTGGAAACAGGAGGTGGGGAAGACGAAGGACTGGGGAAGGCCACCTGGACACGAGCGATGCTGACTCAGGAGAAACCCGGGCACCGGGCACCCGGGACCCCTTGGGGAGCGGGTCCGGCGAACTCGGGCCTGAGCAGGAGGAGAGGGCCTCTTGCCTGTGACCTTGCAGCTAGAAGACGCCACGACTCCAGCTTGTCCACATCTGAAGTGAGCCGGGTGGATGGGGTTGGGGGTAGGGGGTGTCCTGCATGCTCCTTCCAGCCCCACAGCAGTCAGAACAGCTAGCAGCTTAATCAGAATAAAAACAAACGTCCATACTGGCACAGAAACAAACACATGGATCAGTGGAACAGAATAGAGAGTCTAGAAACAAACCCACACACCTACAGCCAGTTCATCTTCAACAAAGGAGGCAAGAATGTACAATGGAGAAAAGACAGTCTCTTCAGCAGGTGGTGTTGGGAAAGCTGGACAGCCGCGTGTAAATCAGTGAAGTTAGAACACACCCTGACACCATGTGCAGAGATAAACTCAGAATGATTTAAAGACTTAAATACAACACAGGACACCATAAGTCTCCTAGCAGAGAACATAGGCAAAACGTTCTCCAACACAAATAGTAGCAGTGTTTTTCTAGATCAATCTACCAAGGCAACAGAAATAAAAGTAAAAATAAACAAATGGACCCACTTAAACTTATAAGATTTGCACAGCAAAGAAAACTATATACATAAAACAAAAAGACAACCTACAGACTGGGAGAAAATATTTGCAGACAATGCAACTTTCAAAGGCTTAACTTCCAAAATATACAAACAGCTCATACAACTCAATAACAAAAAACCAAATAAATCAATCAAAAAATGGCCAAAATAACCCAACAGACATTTCTCCAGTGAAGACATACAGATGGCCAATAGGCACATGAAAAGATGTTCAATATCGCTAATTATCAGAAAATGCAAATCAAAAGTACAATGACATATCACCACACACCGGTCAGAATGACCATCATTAAAAAGTCCACAAATGACAAATGCTAGAGAGGGTGTGGAGAAAAACTACGTTCCCTCCTGCACTGCTGGTGGGGATGTCGTCTGGTGCAGCCGCTATGGAGAACAGTGTGGAGGTTCCTTAAGAAACTAAAAATAGAGCTACCATATGATCCAGCCATCCCACTCCTGGGCATATGTCCAGAGAAACCTCTAATTCAAAGAGACACCTGCACCCCAATGCTCACAACAGCACTATTTACAACAGCCAAGACATGGAAGCAACCTGAATGTCCATCGACAGATGACTGGATAAAGAAGCTGTGGTGTATATATAAATGGGATACTACTCAGCCATAAAAAAAGAATAAAATAATGCCATTTGCAGCAACACGGATGGACCTGGAGACTGTCCTACTACGTGAAGTAAGTCAGACAAAGACAAATATCACTTGATATCACTTATATGTGGAATCTTAAAAAATGACACAAATGACCTTATTTACAAACCAGAAACAGACTCACAGACATAGAAAACAAACTTATGGTTACCAAAGGGGGAAAGTGGGAGGGATAAATCGGGAGTTTGGGATTAGCAAATACAAACTACTATATACAGAGATAAACAACAAGGTCCCACTGTACAGCACAGAGAACTATATTCAGTAGCTTGGAATAACCTATAATGAAAAAGAATATGGAAAAGAACATGTATATATATGTATAACTGAATCACTTTATTGTACCCAGAAACTAACACAACATTGTAAATCAACTATGCTTCAATTTAAAAAAAAAGGAAAAAACTTCCACGTGAACAGTGAGAAAAACAATCTAAGATGAAGAGTCAGAGTCACGCAGCGCCGCGGTGTCGGTGAGAGGGCCCGGGGGCTCGCCTGCAGGCAGACACCCGAGAGGGGGCGGGTGGCAGCTCAGACCTGCACCCCCGACTCCACACCTGTATTCCTGCCAGGACGCCCCCCCAAAGCTGCTCGTCTCAACATACCCATTCTGCAGACTAGGAACATAGTCACTGCTTGAATGTTACTGAGCATGAAAAACGCAGTCGCAAGGATGTGAGCAGTTAACGTCATCCAGGTTAGAAGCCACAGACCTTAGTAAACCGTCTGTCTCCGGTTGGGGACCGAGTCCCCACACCTGTCCCAGCTCCGGCATGTGCTGAACATCCTTTTCATACTCCTTGTCTGGCCCTTCTCACCCCTAGGACTCATCCCACATCAGATGCTCCGTAGCCTCCTAAGGGGTCTTCAGGCATCCACGGGGTCCCGCCCCACTGTGAGCCACCCTCCTCTTTGCCTCCACAGTTACTGTAAAAAGTGTTAGTGCTGAAACCTAAGACTGACCATACTGTTCCTCTGTGTCACGCCCCCCAGTGGTCCCTGAGGGCCCTACGGCTCAATCCCACGACCTATGCCTGGCCCACGGGCTCCTGAACTTGAGAACAGTTGCCCAGACAAACTCAGAAAGCCATGACACCTTAGAAACATCTGCCAAAATGCCCCACGAGAGAAGCAAGCCCCCTCACCTTCCCCACAGCCACCAAGACCCAAAGGGATCTAGCTCAGACCTTTCCTGCTTCCTTTACCATCTTTGGCATAGTTTCCACACCATTAAGCAATCTTCTGCATTGAAATAGAAGTGTAAGACATCCTCCCTTTTAAAAACCTAATTATAAAACTTAAAATTTTAATTACCATTTCTGGTTTTAAAAAAAAGGCAAGAAGAAGAAAAAAGCATAGATTTTACCTGTGATTTCCAAAACGTAGGTAGAAATTCCTCAGTTGCTTCCAGAATGTCTTATCAGGAGGGCTGGAGTTTGGGAGACTCAGAGAAAAGGGCCTGGCAGCCCTGTGGCTCAGACCTGCTTAGGAGTAAACTTGACCTCTGTCTGTGCCAGTCAGTCAGGACAGCGATGTTTGCACTGCCACCTGGATCACCCGTAGCAACAGCAAATGCTCCACGTAGCGCACAAACCACACGCTGGCCGAGAACAGAGCTGGTCTGAGATTCGCCGCTGTGCGGACACAGCAGTGAGTTCATTCCTTTTGTTCTGATAAAGATCCGTACAAACACCTGCACACACAGCTGACTTTCTCTGCCTTTCTAGTCGCCTACAATATCCAACAAAATAACCTCCTTTAAATAAAATTTTATTAAATGGCCAACAAACTAATCTCTTCTTCAACGGATCTTTGGTGGCATACAAATAAAATGTGGCCTGTGAGCGTGTGAGCTTTTTACCTTATTTTAAAGTTGACAGTTTGAATAGTGATCTTGAGAAGCATGCTTTAGTTTCGGGAGACACCACGATATGGAGGTCGAGTCCCCATAACAAGCAAACTGGTTAAATTCAACCAACATGTGTTAAGGAAATGCTCCATTTAAGACGCGGGCCTGCTTAAAACCAAAGCAAAAGAAACAAAGCCTCTGACTTCTAGCAATTCACAAGCCAGGGATCTTTTGCACTGGACTGCTTTATTTTCCAATTCTTTTTTTTTTTTAATTTATGTATTTTTGGGTGGGGGATGTAATTAGGTTTATGTATTTATTTTTACAGGAGGTACCGGGGATTGAACCCAGGGCCTCCTGCTTGCTAAGCACGTGCTCCACCCCTTAAGCTAAATCCTCCCCCTGCAGTAGGCTATTAATATGCAAGTGTTGTCTCCACTTTCCACTTACTCTCTCAACACCGTGCAAGCACCAGCGCACGCCAGGGCAGGGAGAGGCTCCGAGCGAGGCACGAGCCAGGGAGGTGGGGGCCCTGGAGGGAGCTGCGTCACTTGTCATCATCACTGCCTTTCCTTCGGCCCCCAGAACCCCTGGCTGAAGGTCTCGTGTTGTTGTGCGGTTTTCTCACAGCTTCACTGAGGTGTGAGTGACACACACGAACTGCGTGTATTTCAGGGGCACAATCTGGTGAGTCTGGACAAAGCACCCGTGGTGCCATCACCACAGTCAGGGGGACAGACGGATGCGTCACGTTCCAGAGCGTCCTTGTGACCCTTTGTTCTTGTTTTTGTTGTTTCTCGTGCGTGGTAACAATACTTAACGTGACAGCTGCCCTCCTAACAGATTGTGACGTGCACAGCGCACGGTCACCGCAGGCACTGGGCTGCGGGCGGAGGGCGGAGCCGTTGCCACCCCGGGGCCGCCCCCCACTTCCCCCGCCCCGACCCGCCCCCTGGCCACCACGGTGCGTTCTCTGCTTGTATGAGCTGGACAATTTTAGACACCTCACGAGTGGAATCATGCATTGTGCAACCTTCCGTGTCTGGCCTGTTTCACTTAGCACAATGTCCTCCAGGGCCATCCATGCTGCTGCAAATGGCAGGAGTTCCTTCTTTCTTAAGGCTGAACAACGCCTCAGTGTGTGTGGACGCCACTGTCCTCACACCTCCATCCGACAGCGGACAGACACCTGGGACGTTGCCACGTAACGCCGTTATGAACGTGAGGGGGCAGGCATCTCCGAAATCCCGACTGCGGTTCTTTTGGATAAATACCCGTAAGTGGGGCTGCGGGATCATCTGGGTGGCTCTAGTTTCAACTTTTTGAGGAACCTCCGTTTATCTTCCATAGCAGCCACACCATCTCACATGCACACCAGCCCTGTGCAAGGGCTGTGATTTCCCCACCACCTCACCTGCACTTGTTTTCTATGACAGCCATCCTGGCGTGTGGTGACACCTGCTGGAGTCTGCCCTGCGGTCCCTGATGCTTCATGGTGCTGCGCGTCTCTTCCAGCCCCAGCGGGCTTCCGTGTGTCTTCCTCTGAGAAATGTCTGCTCAAGTCCTCTGCGCGTTTTATAACCAGGTTGTCTGGGGGGTTCTGTGATTGAGTTGTAGTCTCATATTGGCTTTAAAGCTCAGAGCAGAGGCGCAATTTGGTTTCCCCCTGATATAGAAAATAGCACTTCTGTGAGGTGGAACACACAAGAAACAAAGCTCCTTCGAACGTGACTGAGAATGTTCTGGAGAGCGAGAAGTGTGGTCCAGAAGAACCTGCGCCTGTTAGAGAAACACTGAGTGGTTTTCCGCTGAGTTGAGCAGCAGGGGGCAGGGCGGTGCCGTGGAAAAGCAGCGCCCAGGGCAGGTCCCGCTCCCGCAGGAGGTCCCTCCCCGCCGCCGGCGTCCGACTCCTCGGGAGCGTCCGGGCCGGGCCGGCGGGCGGGGGGCCTGTGCCGGGCCGGCCCCGCTCCTCTCGTCGGCGGCGTGTCCTCCCGCCGCCTCTGCGCCAGGGGCCGGAGCGGAGCAGGGAGCAGGCGGGGCGGCCCCGGGCCACCCGGGGCCTCCATTCTTCCCCGACGGGAGCCCATTCACAAGTCGTTTCCCAGGTGACACGGGTTCAGACGCGGCTGGGCCTCCCGGCCCCTCCCTGGCCAGTGCCGGCCCGGACGGTCCGCACCCTCGCTGCCGCTCCGCCGCGACGCGGCGCCCTCCCCTCCTGCCGTCAGGGCCCCCGCTCTGCGCCAGCGCCCAGAGGCCTCCGGGCTCACCCCGGGGAAGGCCGGGGCACCTGCCCGTCCCTGCGCAGCAGGTCGCCCTGCTTCAGTCCATCAGAGCACTTGGCGCTGTGAGAAGCTGTATTACTAATTTACTTAGGAGAATGTAATCTCCAAGTGGCCGGTTTTTCCTTTGATGTGGAGGTGCTGCAAACGACTTCATCTTTACTTTGTCCAAGACGTCCCACAAATTCTAGAAGGAAACACTATCTCTGACCTTTTCCACAGATGATCTGAAGATGTTTTTAATGAGTGTTAGGTACTGACATAATTTATGTATTTATCTATTCATTTATTATATATTTTACATCTTATTAAAGAAATCACATATTTGGACCAGGAATTTGTCTCTTTCAGTGAAGGAATTAGACAATAAATTTCTCTAAACCTCAGTTTTTAAACTAATGATCCCTCCCTGTGAGATTTTTTTTTCTGATTCTTATTATACTTGAAGTCTCCCAGCAAAGCAACCACCAGATGCAAACAAAGCTACACCACCGAGAGGGAGACAGCTGCAGAAACGGCAGCTCGTGTAAATCACACGCACGATCTCATCAAATTAGGAACTTCATAATGTGTGCAACCGTGTGCTCGGGGTCTGTTTACACACGGGAGGGAGAAGGGCACCAGAAGAACAGGAAAGTGGAGGAGTTTGGTGCATTGAGACAATCATGTTACACTGAGACAGCACATCAGTGTGGTTAATGGTGATACTAGGTTGCACTGTATAAAACGGCTATTTTTATAAATCAAAAGTGGTCAATTACCAGTAGTATTTTTATATTATATATATTTATATAATCATGTTTTATATATTTTTTATTATATTTATAATATATTATATTTATGTTACATATAATGTCAGTTATCCGTGTGTAACATATATAGTGAATCAGTGGCAGAAGCTGCTGGCAAGGTGGGCAGGGCCATCCTGGGTGGGAGTTTGGATTTGTACTACACCCTGTGACAGACCACTGAAGAATTTCACACAGAGGAGCGACATGACATTTATTTCACAATTACACAGTTCTGTTAATGCCGTTGGGTGTGAAGGCAATGAACCTGGATTGAAAGAAACCAAGTAAGTGACCACACTGACAGAGCATTCATTCGGCAGGAGTTACTCACTGCAGTGTGTGCTGCAGTAGTTTCTTGACTAGGCGACAGAAAAATGCCCCCCGTCCCCGGCCAAAGTTGCCCGTGTGCGAATACCTGGCCCTTGTGAATGTGTCACGTTACAGACAAAGGGGACTTAGCCAATGTGATTAAGCCAAGAACCTCAAGATAGGAAGATTATTCCAGGTCATCCAGGTTGGCTCGATGTAATCACAAGGGTCCTTATAAGACGGAGGTGGGGAGTCAAAGTCAGAGAGACTGGAGATGCTGTGCTCTGAAGATGGAGGAAGGGGCCGCAGCCCAAGGAACACAGGCAGCCCCTCGAAGCTAGAACAGGCGAGGAAATGACCCCCCCCTGGAGCCTCGGGAAGCCTGCAGTGCAGGGACACCTTGACTTTAGCCCAGGCAGACCCATTTTGGTGCCACTGTTGTGGTTAACTTTACATCTGCTAATCTGTTAATTTTACTAACATCCTTAAAAAGAACCAGAACAAACAGCAGCTAATGTCTTGATGGCAAGATGTGTAGCAACGCAAGAGCCCTTAGCCTGCACCGCCCTGCCGTTCGGTTCTGGCACTAACCACCCGGAGTTAGCACAGCCCCCCCAGTCAGGCAGAACGGCACCCAGCAAGACTGCCTTCACAGCAGGTGCCAGCTGCAGTTTCAGGGGTCCTAGGTCACCTCTGAGCAACTGGTGATAAATTCAGGGGTTCCTATGATGCCCTCAGGTTCAGTCCTTTGCTAGAAAAACTCACAGAACTCAGGGAAGCGCTGTATTTACAGCAACAGTTTGATTATAAAAGGATACAAGTCAGGAGGACCAGCCAAATGAAGAGCCACGCCAGGCGAGGCGTGAGGGGGGCACACGGCATCCCTGCCCTCGGCCTGTGGGTCGGGACCTCCCCCTTCCCTAAACTCTGTGAGCCCAGAGTCCGGGGTATTTACTGGAGTTTCCTTACGTCAGCAAGATTGCTCAAGTTATCGGCCTTGGGACTGAACTCAATCTGCAGCCCCATCCTGCCCGCGAAAGGTCAGGAAGCCAAACGTCCCAGCCCTCTAATCCAGTGGTAGGTCTCCCTGGTGACCAGCCCCCAACCTGGCAGCCATCCAGGAGCCCAGCGGAGTCACATCATCAGCATAAGAAAGGCACCCTGTCAGTGAGAAACCCAGGACAGAGACCAGACAATCTGTCACATCCCGGTTCTTGTCATGGGAAGTGCTGCGTTCGCACTACGTTTACCCACCAGCCCGTGGTCGGCTTTGAATGGCTCTTAGTGGACATGTCCTTGAGACCTGTTGGAGGTCACGCTCCATCTGCAGGTGGGCAGGCTTGAAACAGACCTTAACAAACCCATTCTTTCCGAAGACGACAACCATACCTGTGACAGCTGGTCTACTTCATATTACTACCCTCTTATATTTTGCTAGAAATCTGTAAGCAACTAGAAAGCAGAGTTTGCTTTTTTAAACTATGTTTAAGAGATAGTGACACCGAAGGCACCTTTGGACAGAGTTTCAGTTCTGTGAGATGAGAGGAGTCCTGGGGGTGGACGGTGGTGATGGTGGCACATGTGCACTTCACGCCACCGCGCTGGACACTGAAAAGTGGTTAGGATGGTATATTTTATGCTATATGTATTTCACCACAATTTAAAAAAAAAAAACCTCCCTTGGGTCACTTCTGGACTAATTTAACCTGAGCTCAAGGAGGGACTCTTTTCCAGCTAGTTAAATCCATAATGTCTCTTCTCCACTCCGTCATTTGGGACCTTGGACAGCTGCCAGTGATGGGGAGTGAGCGGGCGAGCCCCCCACCCCAGGCCATCTCTCTCTGGCACAGGAGCCCTCAGCCTGGACGAGCTCCTCCACCTGCACCACCTTCTGAAGATGCTCTGCTGTCTTGAGGGGAGCCCAGCTTTCAGGGCTGGCCATTCCGGCTCAGCCAGAGGCTCCACGCAAATACTGGGTGGGCACCTGTCCAGTAACAAAACACGATGGATAGCTGATGTGCTGGAGCAGTGAGAGTCTGGTTGATTTATTTTCTTTCCTATAAGTTGGAATTTGGGGTGAAAACTGTAAAACCTGAACTCTCTCCCAAGGGCCTCTCTCTGCAGAATTTGAAGGTGCCATTGCTTCTCCTCCCTTTCTCATGGCTCTAAGTTTTGTGTCTCCTCGTCTTCTGCCAGTTTATCAAGCCAGACAAGGGCAGTACCTCACTGGGAAGTGTTCATGGTGTGGCTCAGTGGTCAGGCCATCCCAGCTCTGCAACCTTGGGCAAATTCATAGCCTCTCTGTGGTTTAGTTCCTTTAATTGCACAGGAGGGCGCTAATAGTAATCATTTACGTGGGTTGTTAAAATCAAATACAATTATTATATACAGTGCTGAGAAGAGAATACTGCTCAGGGCAGAGGGCACACCGATAAATGTTAACCGATGCTTTCATCACGGTCACATCACCAGTTCATCTCCCGGGATCCCACTCGCGCACAACTTCCTCTGCTTCAGCGCCCCCCTCCCTTCCTATGAACTCGAACAACGCAATGTCCCAAATGACCAGGGAGCCACCAGACTCTACCCACCTGAAAGATCAGCATAAAATACAGACAGGCGTTTTCAGACAGCACCTCTGTAACCTGTTCATTCTAAGTCTACTGAAAGAACCGCCTAAAAGGAGTGTGTTAATTATATTCTAAGCGTGGAACTCACTCCGGGATGCCAGCAGATAATGAATGAATGAACGTGTCATCTCGGACAACAGCCCAGCTCCCGTGTCCTTGAGCCCCACTCCACTCTCCACTGTGACCACAAGGGTCAGGATTCCACACTGGATGGCACACAGCTGAGCGGCAGGAGCAACATACTTTAATACCTCTTCACCAGGTTTCACCCGCAAACTTTCACGCACACGGACTTTCGCGTAGCCTTTCACGCACACCGCTCCGACTCCAGGCAGCCGGCGTAGCCCCACCGGGAGTCCCGGCCTCTCTGCCCTCGATGTGCACCACCTCAGTCTTTCCTCTGCTCTTTGGTGGCCCAGCTTTGCGCTGAGATTTCCCAACCACATGGCCTTTGAGTCATTCTTGACTCCTCTCTCCCCTTTCCTTCCTGAATGTAATAAGGTACCAATGTGATGCCCCACTCGGCGACTTCTGTGTTGTTGGACCACCTTGCAGGGGGATTTCCAGCGCCAGGCGCCCCGGGGGCGGAGAACCCGGGCAGGGCGCGCTCCGCCCCTCGCCCCCTCCCTTCCTGACTCCCGTGGAGAACGCGCTCTGCGCTGCCTCCCGCTGCCTCCCGGGACGGAGGGAAACAGCCGGGCCGGCGCTTCCCAGCCGCCCAGGGCACCAGGAACGGGGGCTTTCCCGCCGCGGGCGGCCAGGCTCCAGGCGGAGGAACGTCTGCGCTCAAGGCCCGGCCTGGGCCGGAGCCGGCCTCCGCCCTTAGAAAGCCCTTTGAAGCTCAGGAACGGCTGGCCGGGGGCAAGCGGGGGAGCTCCTCCACTCACTCAGCCTGGGAGGGGCGGCTTCCCGCCTGCGCTCACAGGACGGAAGTGCGCTAACAATCACTTCGCATGAGTCTCACTGCAGACACCAAACTCTAAAAACCCAATAAAAATAAGCTTTCTGTGAGATAATGCATCAGACGGCTCAAGACTTACCCAGTCCCACAGGAGGCTTCTGCTGCCTTAGAGACCTATTGTCATATTGGCCTGAAATTTTTTCAACTGTTTAGAGACTCTTTTCCTTCAAAATCAGATTAAACATCCCTGGCTCCTTAAACACTGTCAGGCCCTTCCCCATCAGTTTAGCGACGGTCCTTCTCCAAACATGCTCAGGTGGCTGACTTCTCAACACCTGGCACCCCAGAGGGAACACAGGATCCTGGAGGGGGCCTTGCAGGCAAGCCTGCCACCTCCACATTGCAATGTTTCCACGTGTTGACTTCAGCTAAAATCCTTACTCCTCGTCCACTCGAACTGCTCCCGAGTCCAGGTCTTCTGTTCTGGGTGGGGGAGTGCGAGGTACAAACTACCGGGTGTGGGACAGGCTACAGGGATGTACGTACCACATGGGGAACAGAGCCAATATTTTGAAACAACTGTAGGCAGAGTGTAACCTTCAAAAGTTGTATAAAAAGTGTTTTTAAAATATGATTAGTCACTAAGGATTCACTATACATTTGAACAAAGGCCCAAACTTGAAAGGCAGTAAAAAAAATTTTTTTAATAAACTCAAAGAAATAAAAACCAAGGGAATCAGGTTTGAAAATTTTTGTTTGTATTCTTGTGTTTTAGGAGAATCAGACAAAATTAGAACTGAAGAGCACCTAGAAATTGCTGTTAGGGTGTCCCTGGTGGGTTACAGCCCATGCTGGGCCATGAAATCAATTCATCAGGCCGCCACCAGCATTTTCCTTTAAAGCTGAAGCCAAATGGAGTGGAAAATACCAGAGTGCATTGCATTTAGGGAGGGGAAGTGTTATTTCATGAAACTTCTGTATCACATTATAGATGTGTCTGTGTGTGTGTGCATGTGTGCACTAGGTTATGACCACAGTTGAATTTGAAAGCTACCGGGCTAGTCCAGCCAGGAGCCAGCAGTGTGCTGGGACAGATGAGCATCCCGGTGAAACCAAAGAGTCAGAAAATCCCAGGCTTTAAGCCTGAGCCCTGGCACATGGGAAATGCATGACCACAGGATGCTGTTAAGCTCCATTGAAAGGCAGCTGTTCGTCTTCTGTAAAACAGGGGTGACAGTATTTTCCTCCAACAAGTATTAAGGAGACGCACACCGGTGCTCACCTCCATGGGCTGAGTCCGTTGGTACCACCTGTCGAGAAACACAACGGGAACTTTGCCTGCGTTCCACTTCTGACCTTCTCCACGGCAGCCCTGTATGTCAGGTATCACTGTTACCCTCCATCAGATGAGGAAGGAGGCAGTCTGGTCCCAAGCACATGCACCACGCCTTTGTCCGGATGTGAGGATGCACTTGAAGCACTCAGGGCCACGCGCTGTCGCCAAGCAGCCCGTGACGTTCAGCGCCACTCAAAGGCAGGGCCTCCCCAAGAGGAAGGCTCGGTGCCGGAACGCAGGTGGACGCCCGGCCCTGCTCTGCTAGACCGCGTGCTTCGTGACGAAGTTCATGGACACCTGGCAGGAGCTCCTGCCCTTGTTCAGGGCGGGCCACGGCCCGCACGGGGCCGCGCGGTGCTGGATGACACGGCTACCCTCGTCACAGCCACCGCGACGCCTGTGCCACCCGACACGCGTATCCCGGCGTATCCCGCCCTCCCTGGCCGCGGCTCTCTGTGCCTCCCCATCAAAGGCACACGTGGGCGTCTTTCGCCGTCCACCTCCGGCCAGCGGAAGGCCCCCGGAATCCCGCCCGCGTCGCCCACGGGCACCCGCGCTCCTCCCGTCCCCGCGTCACCGCGCACCTGCTGAGCATGTCCCCTGAGTCCTCGTGGGAGATGCTGATAACGATGCTAACCGAGATAGGACCCAGGCCAGGTGCGCTCTCGGGGACAAAGACCAGAACAATCTCTAACCCGCTCAAGGCCCGGGCGCCTCCTCAGCGCCGCGTTTGCCTCGCTTTGCGAAGCGGGTCTGGAGACGAAGCACCGGGAGATAAACCGCTGTGAAGGCGCCACCTCGTGGCGCGCAGGCGTCAGTGCACCCCGCGCGGCAGGCAAACCAGAGGGAGGCTGGTCCGGCAGGTAGGTCCTAACGCACCTGCCTCTCCATCAAGAATAATAATAATAATAATAATAATAATGCTAGCTTAGAGGGTATTTGCGCCACTCGCAGGGTCTGAGCAGCGAATCCTTTCTCCTCATAATGTCGCAAAGTAAATCAGACTGGCGCTATTCCTTTTGTTCACCACTGTGAATTAAACAAACCTAACACCACTTATTCCACGAATTGCCCAGAAAAAAAAACAATTGATGAGCTATATAGGTAAAGAGACAATTTTTTAAATACTTCCTTCCATCCCTAGTTCTACATTTGAAATGAAAATTCCCTTTTCTTTTGCTCATGATTCTGAAATTATCTTTAAGGAATCCTGAATTTAATACGAGCATCCATAAAGAGAAAGGCAGTGCCTCCCAAGCCAGGCAGCTTCCTCACCTTCCACAGGACCAATGGTCAGGTCCCAACCGATGGTCACAATGCCATGGCCACACTGGATCCTGCTTCCTCCAGGTGTGAGGTGATGCTGCTTCCCCACTTCTCAGATTTCTAGTCCCGTCTAGGGTACAAGACAGCTGGGACACGCAGGTGTTTCAGACACACAATCAGGCGTGAGTTTAACTGATCCTGACTCAGTCTGAGTTGGAGGATAGGGATCAGCCAGGGTGCACTTGCAGGGTCTGTCACGGTTGAGGATGGTAAGAGAATGCTGAAAGCTGCAATGAGAAAAATGAGGGGCAAGAGTCACCTGGGGTCTGACTGTGTTTCCCAAACCGAACTCAGAACTCAGAATCGGAAAAGGGCAGATGTAAGAAAAACCACATCATCATGTAGTCGGTCAACACACACGCACCGTGCTATGTTTTGAAAACAGTGGGTACTGAATCCTGCCCAGAGGTTCACTGTCTGGGAAGGAGGGTGATGTGTGAATGAGTAATTGTACACGTTCCTAAAACTCTTGCTATGGACACTTTGAAAGAAAAGCAAACAGAAGTAAGATCTGGCAAGTTCTCTCTGGTGTGACTTCCTCTCAGGGACCGAACAGAGGCATTTATCTGACAATCCTCTTCACCACCCATGTATAAACTCCAAACCTGGAGCATCTCAACCCCATAATGCCAAAGCAAGCAGAAGAAATAAAACAATAATGATGAAAACAGAAATCAATGAAATTAAAAACAGAAAAAACCAATGAAACCAAAGTCTGATTCTTTGAAAAAGTCAATAAAATTGGCAAGTGAGTCTCTAGTGAGTCTGACCAAGAAAACAAAGAGAGAAGACATAAATAACAATACCAGGAATGAAAGAGGGGGCGTCACCCTTGACCTCGCTGACACTAAATGCATGATAGGAAAATAAACAACTGTATACCCATAGATCTGGCAACTTAGATAAAATAGAGCGGTTTCGTGAAAGACGTAAACTACCAAAATTCACTGAAAAAAGATACAGAGAATCTGAATAATCCTCTATTTATTAAAGAAATGGAATCTGTAATTGAAAACCTTCCCACCCAGAAAACTCCAAGCACAGGTGGATTCCTTGGTGAATTCTGCCATCATGTAGGGAAAAAATAATTGCAAACCTGCACAATCTCATCCAGGAAGTAAAAGAGCAGGGAAGACTTTCCAACTCATTTTATGAGACCAGAATTAACCTAACATTAAAACCAGAAAAAGAGATTGCAAGAAAAGAAAATTGCAAAACAATACTCTTTGTAAACCTAGATGTAAATTTCTTCAACAAAGCATGCAAAAATTGAATCCAGAAATTCCAATTAAAACAATGATACATGCCAATCAAGCAAGATTCATCCCAGGAATACAAAGCTGGTTCAACATTTTTAAAATCAATTAATGTAATTCATGATATTAACAGACTAAAGAAGAAAAACCTTATGAATATCTCAATAGATTCCAAAATTAGCATTTGACAACATTCAACATCTCTTCATGATAAAAACCCTCAACAAACTAGAAATAGAGAACTTCCTTCATCTTATGAAAAGTATTTACACAGCTACATAAAACCTACAACTAACCTCAACGGTGAAAAACTGAATGCTTTCCCCCTAAGATGGGAACAAAGACAGGATATCTTCTCTCACTCTGTTCAGGATCAATGTCTCGTTCAAACACGAACTTCTGTCAGCCTTTCCATGGGCAAGAAAAGGCAGACAAATAGAAAAGAAAGATATAAAACTGCCTCTATTCTCAGATGACATGACTGTCTATGAAGAAAATCCCAAACAATCTACAAAAACATCTCTTATAACTAAAAGGTGAATTTAATAAGGTCACAGGACACCTGGCCAATATGTAAATGTCAATTATCTTCCTATATACAATAAACAACTGGAATTTGAAATTCCAAAAAAAAAAATACCATTTACAATAGCACTGAAAACGAAATACTTAGAGATAAATCTAAGAGTCTGTATGTTAAAAATTACAAACACTAATGAAAGAAATTAAAGAAGATTTATATAAAGAGATCTACCATGCTCATGGATTGAAAGGCTCAATATTTAAAGATATTCATCTTGTCAATTGATAAATAGATTTAGTGCAACCCAAATCAAAATTCCAGCAAGGCTTTCTTGTAAATATAGACAGGTTCATTTTAAAATTTATATGGAAAGGCAAAGGAAAAAGGAAAGCCAAAACAACTCTGAACAAAAAAAAAAAAGAGTTGGAGGACTCACTCTACCTGACTTCACATTTCATGATAAAGCTACAGTTATCCAGACAGTATGATATTGGTAAAAGAGTATGTGCATTTAACAATGGAACAGAATAAAGAGACCTGAAATAGATCCACACAAACATAGTTCATTTTTGGCAAAAGTGCAAAGGCGAGTCAACGAAGAAAGTTTTATCTTTTCAACAAATGTTTCTGAAACAACTGAGTACCCATGTGCAAAAAAGGAAAAGGGAAAAGAGCCTTGACACACGCCTCATGCCACGCGCAAAAGTTACCTCAGAATAAACCGCTGACCTAGTTCTAACTCTAAACCTTTAAAAGTTCTAGAAGAAAGAGAGGAGAAAACCTGTGTGACCTTGGGTGTGGTGGCAAGTTTTAGACATGATACTAAAAGCATGAGCCATAATAGAAAATTTGATAAATTGGACTCATAAAAAATTTGAAGCTTTTTCTCTGTAAAAGACACTGTTAAGGGGATTAGAAGTCAAGCCACAGACTTGGAGAAAAATATTTACATAAAGGACTCGCATCTAGATAGAATATATAAAGAACACTTAAAGCTCAATAGTAAGAAACAACCCCCCTTTAAAAATGAGCGAAATAGGTGAAAAGGCACTTCTCCGAAGAAAATATACAGACGGCAAATAAGCATGTGAAATGACGCTCTGCCTGAACAGTCATTAAGAAAGTTGAAGCCACAGAGAGAGACCACTGCATACCTAGAATGGCTAACACATAAGAGCTGACCACGCCAAGACCGGGGCTGATGGAGAGCGACTGGAACCCGCATTCACTGCGGGGTCTCATTAGTGAGGATGCAAATGGCACAGCCAGTTTGGAAGAGCTGAACAGTTTCCTGCAGAGTTAAATATATGCTTAGCATGTGACCCAGAAATCCCACTCCGAGGTATTTAACCCAAGTGAACTGACGCCCTGGATTCACCTAAAAACCTCTCTGCACAAGGTCATAACCACTTTGTTTCTGTCCCCAAACTGGAAACAACCCAGACGTGCTTCCGCAGGTGGCTGGGTAAACCAAGTGCGGTGCGTGCACACAACAGAACGCCACTCGGCAGCACAAAGACGAAATGCTGACTCACACAACAGCAGAGATAAACCTTAAATGAATCTTTTCTAGATGAAAGAAGCCGAACCCAAAAGACTTCACACTGTAAGATCCCATATACATGACAGTCCGGCAAAACTGTGCAGACAGAAATCTCTCCGGCGGCTTTCCCGCGTGGAGGGTGGAGGCAGTGTTGGACTGAAGGCTGTCTACATGGGGGCTGTTCCAGGGCCACTGAACACAAGTCTCCTGGAAACTAGCAGATCAACATGAAAAAATATTAGGAAAGAGTTTTTCCCCTTCACAGGCTTGATCTAAGGGAAGTACATGTGAAATATTGCACCCAACAAATAGGAAATATTTCTCTGTTTCGAGCATTCATGGGATATTAGGAAACTTAGACACAAATACACATTACATCAAAAAGAAAGTCAATACATATTTTTAAATTATATACAAACCACATTATCGGATCAAAATGCAGTAATATTAAAAATCAATTACAAAAAGATCACCAATGCCCCCCAACACACATACTGTACTTTAGAAACTAAAAAGCACACTTCTAAATAATTCATGGATCAACGGAGAAATCATAAGAAAAATGATTAAATATTTAGATTTAAGTGAGAATGAAAGTGATAATTTTTTCCATCATCCCATTTGTGTATGCACACACACACGTTATATAAATAGAAATGTATAGTTGTAAAAGTGTAACTATATTTGTGTATATATATATATAAATAGAATGATGGAAAATAAGAAAGGACAAGAAATGTAGAAAAAAAACAGAGGATAAGTTCAAGAGCTCTAACATCTGATTAAAATTAAAGTGACAGTTTTATCCTATAAATAATCATAGAGGTTTCCCTATCTCCGAACAAAATGAATTTCCAAACCGAACGAGCTTACCAAGTTCCCAGGACAATAACAGAAAAAGCCCACACACCAAGGCACATTACAATGAATGTTCAAGTTAATAGAGACAGATAAAAAATTACAGGTATTTCAGAGACTTTTAAGAATTTCATGGAATGACCAGGAATAAATATGCCCCTTCTCAGGAAGCCACTGAAGCGTGTTCCCCCAAAACAACAGCACAAATGAAGAGGGAAATACCAGTGCGGAACCAGTGGCAGAACATTGGAGAAGGTCCCTGTGCCTTTCTCCAGTGTTCCAGCCACTGGTCCCCAGCATGACAGTGCAGAGAGGTCCCTGGACGGGAGCCCCAGAGCAGGCCAAGAGCACAAGAAATCTAGATTAGCAGAAGCAGAGAATCCCAGGAGGGTTATCTCCGAGAAAAAGATAAAATCAATCAAATACCTTATGTGTGTGACCACAGTAAGGAGAGATTTAAACTTAGACGGAGGGGACCTTGGAAGGAAAGAATGATAAGAAAATAGAAAACTTAAGACAACAAAAACTAAAAGCCTCTTATCAACTTTAGGGAGGAAAAAGTTTGCAAAGAGGAAATGTAAGCAAAATATACCACATAGCTCTTCTGTGAGCAGTGCTTACATATCCATACAATAGTGCAAACTCTGGGTATCAGTTTAATTCAAAATGGCGACATTGACTCCACCGAGAGGATGTGGAAGAGGAGGGATATGGGAGCACATCTTATCTTCCACAGCAGGAGGTCAGTAGATAATAAACTGAAGTATCAAGAAATGAGCCTACATCATGTTAATTAGAAATAAAGAGGTAAACACGAAAGAAACTGTTTAAAAAGTTAAAAATGAGTTGTCCTTGTGGAGTGTGAACTGGGGACGGGCATGGTGGGAGGGAATACTTCTTTGACTGGAATTCTTTTATTGTAATTAAGCTAAATGTATGTAGCACTCTATGGGCCACCTCAGAATCAACGTTTAGAGAGAATGTATATGCTGAAGTGTACATACTAAGAGAGAAAAAAGGAAATTCATGAGCTAAGCATACAACTCTAGGAGCTCATAAAGGAACACAGGTAACCTGAAGACACTAAAAGGAAATACATAGTGAAAACTGATGAACTAAGAGGAAATAAAAGAAATAAAGACAGATAAAAGCAAAAGCTGAGTCTTCGAAACAAACCAATACAACAGATTTTACCCTTTCCATGAAAAAAATAGGTCATAAACATACACTAAAACTTTTAGATATCATAAAAGAATACAGCAAACAACTTTATACCAATAAACCTGACAACTTTAAAATATGGAAAATATGAATTACCAAAATAAACTCAAAAAGAAATTGAAAATATGAGTAGACATAAGCATTAAAGAAACTGAGTTAGTCATCAATATCAGAAAATCTCCAGGACTAAGCAATTTGAAAGGTGAGTTTTACCAAAACTTTAAGAAATAGATAATTCTTAATTGTACACTAACCCACTCAAGAGGATAGAAAGAGAATAAAATCTAAGCTCATTTTTTGATGTTTATAAACCTTGATATCGAAAAACAGATGGACTAGTGTGAGAAAGGAAGCTTGTCGACCGATCTCATTTTTACGCATTCTGAACTGTAGACGTCCTGATGGGTGCGATCTCCTGAGCTCTTTGCACATGTCAGGCACTGCTCTCAGGGGGTTTTGGTTGTTTTTGTATTGAGATACAACCGAGATATAGATACAAAAACCTGCACATATTCCATGTATAAAATTTGATGAGTCTGGACATATGCAAACACCCATGATCCCAGGACCACAATCAAGGGAATAAATAAATCAACTCCTCCCAGTTTTCTTATGTCCCTTTTTTTTTTTTTTTTTAATTTTGTGTGTGTGCATGTGTGGTAAAAACACAACATGAGTGCTGCCCACTTGACAAACTCTGAAGTGCACAAAAATATTGTTAACTACAGGCACTATGTTGCACCGGAGAAATCTAGAACTTACATAGCATAACTGAAATTCATAGAATAACAACTCTTCACTTCCCCTGCTATAAGGGTATCATAAGTTCTAACTTATTTAGTCTTCAAAACAGCCTTATCAAGAGGATACCACTATTATGCCTACTTTATCAGTCAGGATACTGAGGCACAGGTAGTTAAGTGTCTGTCCACGACATGAACCCAGGCAGTCCTCCAGGTTCTGTAATAGTGAAGCCTAGTGCAGACTTTCTATAGAGGGGACTTTCTATTCCAGTCGATCACCTGAGGACACAGAACTGATACAGTGCAGGTGCTCAACTGTACCGAAGTAAAAATACTAGCCAACACAGTAAAACAAGAATAAGAAATAAGACCAAGTGCTGAAGAGGAAACAAAAGTACTTTTATTAATAGATGATATAATTATCTACATAAAAATCCAAGAGAATCTATAGACAAACTATTAGAACCAATGCATTCTTGATAAACAAGTTTATACTCTATAGCACAGGGAACTATATTCAATGTCTTGTAGTAACTTATGGTGAAAGAGAATATGAAAACGAATATATGTATGTTCCTATATGACTGAAGCACTGTGCTGTACACTAGAAATTGACACAACATTGTAAACTGACTATGCTTCAATAAAAATATATATTAAAAAAAAGAACTAATGCTTTCTTCAGTAAGATCACTGAATAAAACTTCATGATTTACCAAATACCTGCAAAAATCTATTAGGAATGTCATCTTTTAAAAATATCATTCAAAGTTCAACCAAAACTACAAGATACCTACAAATAGATTAAGCAAGGATGTATAAGATATACATGAAGAAAAATTAGTTACTTTTTGAAGGCAATTACAGAAGAGCTAAGTAAGAAAAATACTATGTTCATGAACAGGAAAACTCAATACCCTAACAATGATAATTTCCACAAATAGAGCAGTAAGTGCAATGTTCTTCTAATCATGATACTAACCATATTTTTCAAAGAAGTGACAAGTCTTATAACTCATTTGAAGAAGTAAGATGTGGTTTTGAAGAGTAAGGTGGTTGATGATACACAGTTCCTATGACCCAACAAATCCACTTCTAGACAGACACCTCAGACAGCCCAGTGAAAACCGTGTAAGATAACCGTGTGTACACGGAGTTCAAAAAAAGGAAGTGCCTAAACGTGCATCAGCCTGGCAGTAAGTAAAATCTGTGTCATGCGTGGGTGAAAATCAAGAAACTAGATGTACATATATCAACCTAAACAAATCTCAGGAACATTTTGCAGCCTGAAAGCATTATTAAACATATGCATTATGACACGTAGATAAATTTTCAAAGTACATACTGTTTACAGGTACCCAAACACCTGTACAAGAATGATTCAATGATACACATTATTTTGAAGATGCAGTAAATAGTATTGGGGTAGGAGCAATAATAATAAATAATGTTAATACTAAGAACTTTGATGGGGAAGGTACAGCTCAAGTGGTAGAGCCTGAGCTTAGCATGCGCAAGGTCCTGGGTTCAATCCCCAGTACCTCCTCTAAAAATAAAATAAGTAAGTAAAACTTAATTACCTACCTCCCCTCAAAAAAATAATTAATTTGATTAAAACGTTTACCTATAGTATAAACATATTCAGTTAATCTTCAAAATAGTCCTATGAAGCAGGTATCATTATCATAATTTTTCAGATGAGAAGACTGAGACATAACTAAGCAACACACTAGGAAACCCTCCTAACTGCAATGTCAAGACAAGGACAGTATAAGCCTCAGTCTTCGGCCGGATTCTGAGTCTGTAAAACCCAACTTCCGAACCACTGGCTCACGTGTCTGGTGAGGGCTGGGTCTCCGTGGCCCTCGGTTCCCTCAGAAAGAAACCTCATTAGATGCCACGTTCGGGCACACGAGCTGCCATGCGTCCTTCCTCGGTTTTGCTGATTCACGGCCACGGGAGACAGCATCAGTGCGACGTCATTTTCCACCCCTTTATACCCTTCGAAGACGGAACACTGCGCTCCCTGATGGATCTGACCAAGACGTCCTTCCCTTCATTCTGGGGGCCACCTTTTTCATTCCTACTTGATTCAGTCAACAGCTTTGGGTTCTGAACGTTTCCGAGCGACCCGCCTGCAGTCAGGCCGGCAACCGCGGCGCGGCGCCGGCGGGCGGGTCCGGCGCGGGGGCGGCGGCCCGGGGGGCCCGGGGGCGCGGGGCTGCACGCGCACCGCCCTCGCTGCACGAGGCGGCCTCTGCAGCGCCGCGCTCGGGGGCAAAGCTGGAACCCTACGCCGTGTCCTCAAAAAGATTACCTCTGAGGGAAACAGGTTTCAGAACGTTCCGAACTTGCAGTAGTAAAAGCTGTTCAGAACACTTGCGTCCAAGGTGATTTCCTCAGAGCGTCTCCAACGCGGATGCCCTGAAGGAATTAAAAAAAAAAAAAAAAATGACGCTCGTGGAGGTGGGGACCAGACCCGGCCAGAGCCCCTCACCGAACAGCTTGTTTGCTCACCATCAGTGTGGAATTACAGAAAGCGGCTCCCGCACCACGAATACTCACTGAAAGCTAAAGCTGATCTGTTCTCTTCCTCCTCCTTCCAAGGTAAAGCATGTTAAATTCCTCATCGCTATTAGTAAACGTTCCTAAAAGAAAAAGTTGCAAGGACATGAATGTATTCCGTTTCATGAGTATTTTCTTACTTACCATGACATCTTCACACTCTGACCAGCTCTTACAAACGCTCAAACAAAATTCTGCATCTCAAATCCCATCAAAGAGGAGAAAACAATACTCTTAAGACACGCTTGGCGGCCTTCAACATGTCCTGGCTGACTCAGCGGTTTCTCTGTACTCCAACACACGTGAGGGTTTTAAGTCCTGATGGCCCAGGGACGTTTCCCTGTCACACTTCAGACACATCCATCAGCACGTACGGACACCGCAGCGGCGCTCAGGAAAATCTCATTCTGAAAAATAAACCTCTCTTCTCAGAATGGAGAGTCGACAGGACTGGGATGCGAGTCACTAACCCTAAACGACCATCGCTTCCATGTGATAATTTCCTCACAAGCCGCATGTTTTAAGCTGTAACACTGATTGGAATGTACTTACACGTTTTCCATTGGACTTAAGAATTTGAGAATAAGTGAGTCTTCGGAACAAGAAAGTTAATTCAAAAACCCAGCTTGGTGAAATTGCGAAAAAAGTATATTTGCACTCTGATTCAAATTGTAGTATTTTTTGATTGATATTAAAAAATGGCCACCAATACTTTCTGAGCCTGAGCAGCTCATATAATAAAAATGAAATGGGGGAGGAGGGGCTTTGTCTTCCTTTTGTTGTCCTCTTGGCTCAAACCTCTTATAAAAATACACATTCCTTTCCCCATCGGATGTTAGCTTTGCCTCACAGAGAAAATCAGGACCATCCTGTTCCGTCCACCGGAGAGCAGCGCGCTGGCTTCTGGACCACGCGCCTGTCTGCCCTCACGGGTGAAACTCTCCATCAGAGTCTCGTGCCTTTTCGCTTCTGAGTTCCAGTGGCATCCATCTCCTCCTCTGTGGTATCAGACATGCTCTAGAATGTCCTGTCTTCAAACAGAAAATAAAAACCCCCTTTCTCCCCAAATCCAGCGTTTGTTCTCACCCCCTGCCTTTGTTCCCTTCACCGCAAAGTTCCTGAGAGAGTTGTCCACAGTCCCTGTCTCCACCTCTTTCCTCCCGTCCTCCTCACTCAGCTCCCACCACTCCCTTGAGATTACTCCAGTCTACACCCCAGGGGGCCACTTTTGTCCTGTGCAACAAAATACCCCAAAACTCAGTGGCTTAAAACAACAATGTAATATGATCTCCCAGCTCCGTGGGTCATCTGGGCTCCCCGGGGAGGCTCTCCTGTGAGGTCCCTCCTGAAGTTGACGTTTCAGCTACAACCACCTGGAGGCTCCATGGGGCTGGATGACCAAGATGGTTCACTCACCAAGTCAGCAGCTGAGCGGTGCTGGCTGTTGTCTAGAAGGTCAGTTGGGACTGTCCATCAGAGTGCCTACACGTGGCCTCTGCAGGGGACTGTCTTCTCGTCATGACAGTTGGCTCCCAAGAGGGGCTTCCCAAGCTGTAAGGCTGCTTCTGACCTGGCCTCAGAAGTCCCAATCTCATTCCCCTCCATTCTGGGGTTAAGGTGAGCCAGTAAGGCCAGCCCTGATTCCGGGGAGGGAAATGAACTCCGCCTACTGGCACCCGGAGAAGCATGCACACCCGGGAAGGGGCAAGCGGACTGGTGGCCATCTTTGACGTGATCTACCATTGTGGTTGGTTCATAGTTCTTACTTCTCTTGACTTCACAGCAGCAAAGGCGTGGTAACTGGGCTCTCCTTCTTGAAACACTTTTTTCTTGTGCCTTCCTTGATGCTCCACTTGCACTTCCCACCTCCCTGCTTGGTCCCTCTGCCCGCTTCTAGCTGGGGCAAATTACTCAGCCTCCCCACCCTGCGTAAGCCCCCCAGCCTCATTTCTCTCTCTCCTCTGCAGAGACTCAATATCTTGAGTTTGATTTTAAATTTTCCCATGCATGCACTTTTCTAAAGTAAGAATTTATAAAATTATAAATAAAATATAGTTCTGTTTCATATTTTTCACATTTTAAGTACATGGGATACTCTGCACACATCTGTAACTGACCGTTTTGCCCACCATCACCTTTGATAGTTATCTGTGTTAATTCTTTGAGCTATAGTTTATTTATTTTCATGAAAGTATATCTATAGGTTATTGGGCTTTTTAAATTTTACTAAATATTATCAAATTGCTCAGACAGTACTACTGCTGTCTACTAATTTATACCGCCACCAGCAGCACGAGTTTCTTTGGCCTTACAATGTCAGTCATGTCTGCCCATCTGGTGGGTAAGAAATAGTACTCACTGCAGGTTCAGCTGGCATTTATTTGCCTGAAAACTGGGGAGGCTGAGCACCTTGTACTACATTTATTGGCCACTCTGGCCCCCTCTTCTTGGCTTCCCCATTTATATCTCCTGCCTATTTCCTCCTGGGTTGTTTGTCTTTCTCATCTTGATTTTTAGGAATTCATTGCATTTTCTTAATACTAAAGCTCTGTCAATTTGTGCAATGCAGATATTTTTCCCAGTTTTCAGTTAGTCTTTTAACTTTACCAGTGGTGCCTCTTGATGAACTAAAATTTTAATTTTTAATTTACTTCAATATATCAATTATGATTTGTGCTTTTTGTGTTTGTTGTTTTTTCCCCAGAAAAATCACTCCTTGCCCTGATACTATAAAATGTTTCTCATGTTCCCCAAAACTTTCAAAATACGGTTCTTCAAATAAAATTCTGATCTACCTCAAGCTGAGCATGTGTGTAAGTGTGTGTGTGTGGCGGTGTGAGATGGCTTTTACTTACTTCCACATCCATGAATGTGGTTTACCTTTCATCAACTCTTAAGATAAAGTAGATATTATCAGAGTTGACAGATGAGGAAAATTAAAACCAGGAAATGGATCTGACTGGCCCGAGGACACACAGCTTGTCAGTGACCAAGAAAATGGAAGTGAGCATCCTGTCTAAATGACCTCCAGGCACACCGAGTTCATCAGCATTTAAATCTGGAATCTTATCTTTACCCGTCCCTCCAACTCCCTGCCTGCACCACTCCCAGATCAGAGAAGTCCCCGCTCAGGGGACAGCTGTGTCCCCTAGCCTGGTGCTGCAGCGTCAAACCGCAGAGCTGGGTGAACACTGGTTTTTCCAAAAGCTGCCTGGGTATCCTCCCCTGCCCCCTCCAGAGATAAGAATATCATCAGTGTGGGTGAGGCCAGGTAGTGATAATTCCTGAAGCACCCAGAGGACTTTATCAGGGCTGTGAACCACAGGAGCAGCCCCACCACCCCCAGGATCCCCCAGCCCCTCGCGTGGTGATGCCAGGATCTGTGGGGAGGTTCCCCTGGGGGAGTGATATTGTCATCTAGTGGCCAGAGGTAAGGGATGCTGCAAACAGCCTACAGTGTACAGAATGCACCTCCCCCCATAACCAAGAATTATGTGGCCCCAAACATCAACAGCTGGGGCTGAGAACTTGGGACCTGGAGTCCATCACTTCCACCCTGTCTGCTCACAGTATATTCCCCGCCGCAGACTCCCACCAGCACCGTGAACCTTGCTCCGGAAGTGAGTCTCCGGCTCCTTCCCAGACCCACTGGTCAGAATCGAGGACAGGATCCCCCTCAAAGTCTGAGAAGCCTTGCACTGGACCGCTCCCCGCTCCTCCCCCTGCAAATGCAATCAGACAACGAATCCCATCAAAGCATCTCTTAATTATCTCTGAAATTGTCCTTCCTTCTAGACCAAGGGTCACTCTCTCAACCCAGGACTTCATACTTGTCATCTCACCTATTGTGATAACCTTCCAACCTGGCCGCCTTCCTCTAGCCAAACAGAGATCTGTACCCTTTGCAAGAGTTAAGAAACATTGTGAGATGGAAGGAAAGAGCTGGACCTTCCCAGGGGAGCGTGCGCGCGCAAACACACACACACGTACATACAGATACACACACGCACGTACACACACGCACGCGCACACATGCACACACACACACGCTCCTACCACGTTGCATCAGTTCCCTGCAGGGTTCCCTGCAGCCCTCCTGGGACACCTCCAGTGAGAACCCCCACCTCATCGCTGAGCAGAGAGCTTGCTCTAACAGGCAGCTGGGATGATTTGAATCCCCTCCTCAAAGTCCCAGCTCTCAGCCCTGCCTGTTCCTGCTGACCCAAGTCTCAGCAGTCACCTCGTGTGCCCGTGAGCGCCCCGGTGCTTCCAGAGTCCACAGATGCTGCCACCCTGCCTGACATTCCTTCCTTCCATCCCGGGTGCCTGGCTCAACCCTCTCCGTCCAGACTCAGCTCAAGGCTCGCTTTCCCTGCAACTCACCCCCATCCGCACCTCCACTCTGAGTTAGACTGTCTTTGTAGTCCCTCGGTTCCCAGAGCACCCATCCTCCATAGCCCTTCCTAGAGTGCATTACGTTGTGGTTTTCTCTCTGTTTTTCTTTGGTATGAATCTCCCATCACATCCAGGTCAGCCAGGGTATCCGTCATTCTCTGCAACCTCCGTGCTGGGCACAAAACGGGGCCCAACCTAGGTTGCTAGTAAGTTTAAAGGAAAAATAGAATTAGCGTTCTTTTCACTCCATCGTGTACTGCTTTCAAGTTATGCTTTGGTGACTTAGCATTTTTCGCTATAGTCAGAGTGTAATGCCGTGTTTCTTAACCAGGCTGATGAGCATCTGGGCGTTCAGGACATTACTCCTTACAGCTATGTTTTATATTCCGAGGGTTTGAAAGGTATGATCGAGATAAACTAGCAACTGCCTGGGTATCTCCTGAGTTCTGTGGAAACGCACCCCCAGATCCACATTCCTGTAATACTGCTTCTTGAGACCCAGTTCTGATTTCCCCGAGATCTTCCTTTGGGGTGCAGACCCCTCCTCAGCGGATGGCGGGAGGTGAGAGTTTAGAAACATTTTTCCAAGTTTGAGTGTCCAAGTGCAAAAACTCATCAAGGGCAGAAGAAACAGAACTTGAATTAGGATTAAAAAAAAGAAAGATTTGGGCACCAGAAATTTCACACTGAAAACATTCTGACCGCCCTGTGGAGATGAGGAGCTGGAGCACTCCGTTTACGTTAATGCGCTGAGAACCTCACTGATCTCAGCTTCCAGGTGACATTAGAATTTTCACACTCCCATCCTCCTCTAGAGAAATGTGGGGACCTGGCTTAGTGAGAATCGAGCAGACACGTTACAGGAAGGGTTCCACAAACAGAAATCTTTGAAATACTCCACGGCTGTGTTGTTCTGTATCTCCTACCCCTTTACCATTACAATAACTTACTTCTCTCGGCCCTCTAAAACAAACAAACAGAAGCGTCCGTTTGCTTTTAAAATATCACCTCGTTTTCACTTTGATTTACTGCCCTTTGGCGAGCAGCCCACTGGTTCCCAGCCAAGTCATCAGACTCCTCTGGGCTGCCTTTCAGGGAGGGACCCCAAATTGCAGCTCAGGAAGCCTGCTCGGGGCCAGGTTCCTACCAAGTGCCCTCTACGTGTCAGCTGCCATCTGCTCAGCCTTCTCTCCGTGGACAGGGCAGGTCCTCGGGGATGCTCGCTCCCCTTCCCCTCCGGCAAAGAGAACAGGGCAGGAAGAAAGAAACGTCCTTCTCAGGGACCAATTTAGAGGAAACTGCCTCCCTGTATTTGAAAGGGATGACAAGGGCTTATCCCAGGAAAACAGCAACTCACAAAACAAAACAAAACAACCCTCTTCTCCACCAAGGCTCCTAGATCCTCAGTCCTGGAATCGCTTCCCCGCCGTCTACGTGAGCTCGGGCTGCGCGGTGCGTCCGTCACTCCAGCCAGCTAAGATCACAGAGGACAGAGGCCGGCAGATCCTGTAAATAAGCTTTTGGATCGTGCATCAAGGGCGCATGTTGCCAGAGTTTGGGGGTTGGTGTTATCTGGTTTGAGATCAGCCCTGCTACGTACCGGCTCCATCTTGAACACGTTCCAGAACGTGGTCTATTCCCCTCCTGGAAAACGGGAAAGGAGATAAAAATAAAACCTCGCCCACCAGCCTCATTTAAGGAGAAGTTTTGCCTGAATCTTCAGAGCGTGGACTTAAAATCCCCAATCCTCTTTGTTAGATGAGGAGAATTTTTAAGAGGTGACAGTTTTTCTTGGCACTGAGACAAGCTCTCTGACAGGAAACTGCTCTGAATGGAGATTTTCCCAGCGAGAAACCAACCTATGGAATAGTAGGAAGAAATATGTTTCTCCCTTTGGAGCCTATACCTTTGAATAAACATTCCTCAACAGTTTGAAGAAATAGGAAAATATATTTATTTCTATAATGAAGCTTATTCTGTTAAAGATTATCACGTGGGGGAAAAAATCAGGTAGTTTTGGGATGTCTGTCCAACTGCACTTCAAATCCTGACGGTGCAAAATCTCATGCACCCACACAAACGTGTGTATCTGGAAGTACATGTATTAGAAGAGACCGATGTGTTTCCCTTCCCTAAGCACCAACCCTGAAATGCTTTATCAGTTAACATAGGGGATACGCTGCCTCTTCACCTGGTTGGTAAGCCAGTGCATCGCCATGAAAGAATACGTGGGGTACAAGTCGATTGTGATCAGTAAAGCACCAATACCACACTTTGCAAATGCAAAATGCTTTGCATCCAGGGGGCCGTTCACAGCTCAGACTCTGAAGTCACTTCTCTTCCATTAAACAGCTTCCTGTTTTGTTCTATAGGATCATTTACCACGCTGGACTCGGCACTATTTTTGTTCTGCTTTTTTTTTTTTTTTTTTTTACCAACAGAATCATTGCACCTGAACAAGAAGCTGATATTTTTTTTTTAATTTGGGTTTCTCACAGAATCAGTGACATAAGAGGATTAATTGTTTGTTTTCAGTCCTGACTTTTTCTCCTCCTAGGTCTATTTTTGAAACAAATTTTATTTTGGGATGTCCTGGCTGGGATGATACTAAATTGGAAAGCCTGGTGCGAATTTTATTGACCTCCACTTCCTATTCTAAAGGATGTTCCCCACTAATCTGTCATCTCCAGGGCAGACAAAGGTTAGAGGCGAGGGAAGCCACCCCAGATGGTGCTCTCAGGAAGCGCAGGACCAGACTCTTCATGTTGTGTTGGTTTGTTTTCAAATCAGTGGTCAACAAGAAAGAGGAAACAACATTTGGGTGTCTTCTTACTCCGAGCTGAGCTCAACTCAGTGTTAACGGCACTATGCACGGCAAACACAGCATCTAAGAATAGGTCCTTGTTTTAACTGTTGATTGGCTGTAAGAGGATGACTGAATGGAATGATGGGTGGGTGGATGGATGGATACCTGAGTGAATGAATAAATGAATGAATGAAAGAATGAATGAATATTATCCATGGGTTTTTATTTAAACAATGCAGAAAAATTCAAAAAGATCAAAGTTATCACTTAGAAAACGATAATGAACTAGAAAGTGAATATCCCTCCTCCTTTGCTTTTCAAAACAAAAGTTAACAGTTTTGTCCATATTCTTCCCTTTTTGTCATATTTTATATTATTTATCTATTTATATATATTATTTATAAATCATCTATCTATATCATTAATATTTTCAATTAATTTTAATTCTTCCCCCAATTAGAGTCTTATTGGCCACAGTGATCATCTCTTTTTCCCACTTACCTATCAACGGCTTCTGTTCAGAGCAGTGTGAAGACCTACCCTATTCTCTTTTAGTGACTGCGTGATGTTCTGCGATGCAGGTGCACCACATACAGTTCAGTCAGACTCCAACTGAAAATCAAATCATTTTCAGGTTTCACGCCATTAGCAACAGTACTGCAATGTACTTCCCTGTACATACGTGACTGACCATCTGTATTTTTTAATTTTTAATTTCCTTTGCTATCTTCTCTAATTGGTTTGTTGTTTTCTCTTTATGGAAACTGCACATTAGGAATTTTAACGCTTTGCCATTTGTCTGGGTGGCAAATACCTTCTCTCAGTCTGTCACTTGCCTTTGAAGTTTGTTCTCAGCATCTTTCACTGCTTAATGCCTTAAAACTATTTTGTCATCAAATGTATTTTTCCTTTCATTGTTGTCTTCTTTTCTAAACAATCATAAGAAATGTTCCCCCCACCCTGAGGTTATAAAAATGTGCATCTGTATCTGACTATAGCACTTTTCTGATGGAGACATTAATACTGACTGAGCTTCCAGGAACCCCACCATGTTTAGAGTCAGGTTATAAGCCTATGAGCAGTTCTAGACAACAGGATGTAGGCAGGAGCGGCTCACACAGTGCTTGTCATTTCTACCCGTGGCCACGAGTACCCCTGTCGGACCTCCCAGCTCTCTCTCTTCCTTCAGTAGCACAGCTCGAAACCACTTATTCCAGCCTCAGTAACTGAATCATCACCTGGAAGGGGTGCCCTGGAGGGTTCCAAACTCACTTCCGATTTTGCACAGTCAAGATGCCTTCCTACGTTAAGCCACCATGATCCTAAGACACGTTGAGCAGGTGGTCCTAAATCTAAACACAGTTACCTTAACATGCTTACCAAACATAGTTACCTTAACAATACAGCAGTTTTTCTTCTACATTTAGAGGCTTAATTCACCTTCAGTTTTTATAAGTGTGCAGGTTGGGAGTAACCTTATTTTCTTCAAAATGCCTTCATTATCACTGTGTTAAACCCACATACACATGTGTCACTGATACCTGTCTCCGTCCCAGTACCCAACTATTTTGATTTAAATAATTATATATTTTAATATGTTAGCAAATTCCTCCTCGTGATTCTTCTTTTTCAAACTCTTGCTATAGCCTTCCAAATAAATTTTAAAATCAACTTGTTTGTTTTCAAAAACAATTCTCTGGGACACTAATCAGATCTGCATTACGGCCGTGCACGGATCTGAGCAGAAGCGGCAACTGTATGCCACTGCTCTTGCCGTGAGGGATTACAGTATGTCTCTTGTTTATTTTAGTCCTATTTTATTTCGTTTAATAAAAATATATGATTCTCTTATTAAACAGTTCTTAGGTATTTTCCAGACTAATTTTGATAGTATCTTGAATATGACTTTTCTCATTTCAGCTTCTAATTGTTCAATGCTAATAAAAAGGAAAGTAATATTTATTTTTTATTTTGTCTTCTATATAGTCACCTTGTCAATTCTCTTATTTAACAATTTCTGTTGAATTTATTGGATTTTTAAGAATATTGTCATGTCTTTGCAACTGATAACTGTGTTTCTTTCTTTCCAAGGTAATTTTCTTTGGTCCCTCTTTTTCTTAAACCTTTTTCAAAAAAAGGAATTAGAATTGGCTCATAAATTTAACTATTTGCTTTTTTTGGTCATCTATTGGTATAATTGTGATTTCCCCCCTTAAATTTTTAACATGATGAATAAAGGTAATACATTTTCTAATGATGAACCATCTTACGTTTTCCATAAACCCCACCTAGCTGTGCAGTATTTAAATAGTCATATTTTAACTGGAATAGTATAAAAATGTATCTCTTAGCAACTAGAAACCACCTATAAGTCAGAAATTGAGAAATGGTGTAATTAATGGGATAGCAACATTGTGAAATATTATATGACCCCTACAAAAAGGTATTCATTGTAAAAAGTAAGAGGCATATCTAATTCTGAGTCAAAATTTTTAAACATTTCATTAGATGTTATGTTCTGTGTGACCTAAGAGCCCAACAAAAACAAGATCAATTTTCTTCTCTCAAATATAAATTATAATGCTGATCATACTGAACAACGCCATTTCCCAACAGTCATGTTATAACCCATCGTATGATTTGGAAGAATGATTCTGCTTTTATATTAGAAAAAAAGGTTGTTGTCAACTGTTACAATTTCTTAAACAAATATTATACAAAAGCTTACAAAATCTATAAAATATCATATGACAGGAAGATAAACTACATATTTCCTTGAGTTGTTTGATCAGTGCTTTTACATGTTACATGTTTACAGCGCCACCTAAACTTTCAACTATGTACTAGCATCTTTTTATTCTTCACATCATCATAATTATGTGCTTACAGTAGGCACTCACTAAATATGTTCCAGTTCATTAAAGCCATCCTTGCTCTCTAAGAATTTAAATTCATTCTTAAAAACTGTCAACTATTTATTACTATATTCATTTTCTATTTTAAAGTGTATCAAAAAACTGAAAATAGAACTACATATGACCCAGCAATTCCACTCCTGGGTACATATCTGAAAAAAAACAAAAGCGCCAATTCGAAAAGATATGTGCACTCCAATGTTTATAGCAGCATTGTTTATAATTGCCAAGATAGAGAAACAACCTAAGTGCCCAACAACAGATGAATGGGTAAAGAAGATGTGGTATAGATATACAATGGAATACTACTCAGCCATTAAAAAGGACAAAATTTTGTCATTTGCAACAACATGGGTGGACTTGGAGGGCATTATGCTAAGTGAAATAAGTCAAACAAGACAAATACTGTATGATATCACTTACATGTGAAACCTAAAAAATACAACAAGTTAGTAAATATAACAAAAAAGAAGGAAACCCACAGTTGTAGAGAACAAACTAGTGGTTACCAGTCAGGAGTATTTATCTCTTTTTTTCTTTCTTTCTTTTTTCTTTCTTTTTTTTTTTTTTTTAAAGTTGAAGTATAGTTGCTGCACAATATCATATGCATTACAGATGTATAGTATAATGACTCACAGGCTTTAAAGGTTACACTCCATTTATACTTGTTTAAAATATTGGCTATGTCCCCCGTGTTGTACAATATATCCTTGTAACTTGTTTATACATGGTAATTTTTTTTAGATTTCTGCAAATTCTTTTCTTTTTTGCATTTAAATTTTTTTTTTTTTTTTTGGTATTTGGTTTTTTTAGGGGGAAGTAATTAGGTTTTTAGTTACTCATTTATTTACTCATTTATTTACATGGAGGTACTGGGGATTGAACCCAGGACCTTGTGTATGCTAAGCATGTGCTCTACCACTGAGCTATGGCTTTGCTTCCCCACCCCAATGTTATTTTTTATTGAAGTGTAGTTGATTTACAATGTTAGTTTCAGGTGTACAGCAAAGCAATTCAGTTATACACATATATATATATACAGATTCTTTTCCATTATAGCTTATTACAAGAAATCATAGTTTCCTGTGCTATATAGTAAGCCCTTGTTGTTTATCTATTTTATACATAGTAATGTGTATCTGTTAATCCCAAACTACTAATTTATCCCTCCCTCCTTGCCCTTACACATAGTAGTTACTGGCTCTTAATCCTCTACCCCTCCACTGCCCCTCCCCCTCCCCCCCACTTCTCCTCAAGTTCAACACCAGGCAAACTCTGCTGCTCATAACAGGATGTTCCTTCCCCAGCTGTTCCCCTGGCCTCCCTCTTCACTTCCTCCCTGTAAGAGAGAGGTCTCTCCAAAGAGCCCATACAAAACCGCCCTCATCCCCTTCTTCTTGCCTGGTGTGTACAAAACAATGCCTTAATCACGGGAATCATTAACAAGTATTTGTTGAAGGAAACAAATGAAGGGAATCAGAGAGTCTAACGCGTATGTTCTCAAGGATACTGTACTAGTCTCTAAGGAAACTGCCTTAACCAAGTGCTGGAGGGGGACCACGAGGTCTGACAGATGTGACGTGAGCGGGTCTCATCTTTCATCTGGCTGGGGTTCAGACCCTGAGGGCGGCTACTCTCAGGGAAAGCCCCACTCGAGCCCCGAGCCGGTCCAGGCTTGGGCAGGAAGACTTGCAGAGACCTCAGGGTCACACGCAAGTGGCGTTTAGAAGACCCTTCCTCCTAAAAGACATTGCCACTGGACATAGAATCCTGGGCTAGCAGTTTTTTTTTTTCTGCTCTTGAAAATGTCTTTGGCACGACATTCCTTTCAGCCTCCATCGTTTCTCATGAGAAATCCATGTCATTTGGATTGTTTTTCCCCTGTAGGTAATGCAGCGTTTCTCTCTGTCTGCTTTCAAGTGTGTGTCTTTAGTTTTCAGAAGTTTGACTAGGATGTGTCTTGGTACAGAAACATTTCAGTTTGTCTTGTTTCTGGATTTCTCAACTCCTTTAATCTGTAGGTTTATGTCTGTTGCCAGACTTAGGGACTTTTCAGCTATTATTTCTTCGAATATTTTTCAACCTTCCCTGGTTTCTTCTCTCCCTTTTGGAACTTTAATGACATGAATGTTAGATCTGTATTATAGTCTCACATGCCACTGGTTCATCTTTTTTAGCATTCTATTTGCTATTCTGATTAAATAATCTCTATCATGCTGTCTTCAAGTTCATACATCCCTTCACCTGTGTTCCCCATTCTGCTGTTGAGCCCATTCATTAAGTTGGTTGGTTGGCTGGCTGGAGTTTTTTGTTGTTGTTTGGGTAGTGTATTTCACAGTTCCATTTGGCTCTCCTTTGTATCTTCTATTACTTTTCTGAGATTTCTTATTTCTTTACTGAGATTTTCTTTTCTTTTTTTTTCATTTGTTTCAACAGTCTTTATAATTGCTTTTTTTTTAAGCTGAAGTACAGTCAATTACAATGTGTCAATTTCTGGTGAACAGCACAATGTCTTAGTCATGTGTATATATATACATATATTCATTTTCAGATTTTTTCATGAAAGGTTATGTAATTATTCATTGAAACATATTTATTATGGCTGCTTTAAAATTTTTATTAGATAAATCTAGTATCTGTATCATCTCATTTTTTTGCTGTCATTTGATTGCCTTTTTTTTATTATTCTAGTTGAGATTTTCCTGGTTCTTGCTATGCTGAGTAATGTGCGGCATATTACTGCTTTGGACATTTTGTGCTTTTCTGTTTTGATTCTTTTCTGTTTGTTTTGGAGTTTTTTTTGGGGGGAGCAGTAATTAGATTTATTTATTTGTTAATGGAGGGACTGGGGACTGAACCCAGGACCTCATGCATACCAAGCATGCACTCTACCACTGAGCTATACCCTCCTCCTTGAATTCTTAAAAGATCTTTAAAAACAAATAAGTGCTGATTGAGCCAA